>NW_012107586.1:4516230-4559049 GCF_000951045.1 Mandrillus leucophaeus | reverse complement strand
AAAAAAAAAAAAAGAAAAAGAAAAGAAAAACTTCCTGGTTCCTAGTGGTGTGGAAAAGGCAGATGGGAGGCATATATTAGTATTTGTAGAAATCTGAAAGTACTCAACCTCTTCCTAATTCAAACCAAGAAGATGCTGGAATCAGCTCTTGCTGACACAGCCAGTTTTGCGTATACGCTTCAGTTGAAAGGCTAAAGAAGGCATGGTCGACGTGGGGTACCCATATTATGAGCTCCTCACTCGTGTCGCTCAGCATTCAGCACCACCTTGGCGGAGCCCTGTCTGTCAGGCACCATTATGGTCTCTCTGAAGCTCAGCCTCACCCATGGGACCATGAACTCCTTGTGACCAGGAGTCCTGTTTCCCTCTTGGCATCCCCAGAGCCCAGCAAGATTTGCAGAAGGAGGTGTGAGATGGGAGGAAGGAAAGCAAACACTATCAAACATCCCCACTTTGTACCAAGTCCTGTGATAGGTGCTTTTGATCTATTTTCTCTTTTGAGTCTCCAAGAAACCCATATGAGCTAAGTATTGTTGTCCCCATTTAATGATTAGGTACCGGAAGCTCAGAGAAGGAAAGTGACTTGGCTAAGGGCACACAGTAAGTAAATGACAGCCGAGATTCATACAGAACTGAACCCTGTGTCAAAGCACAGTAGGTGCTTATAGAACACCTGGTGGGTGTTCAGTGAATGAATGACTCTTGGAGGCTTCTGACTCTCGGAGGGGCTGGAGCAGCGTCCCTACCTGGTACCTACAACAGACACACACAGACATATGCTACATGGCACCGAGCCCACCCCACACAGGGCAGAATGAATGCCTAGCTGGCGAGGGTGGTGGTTCCTTGGCACACAAACCCTCAAGGTGGCTGTGCAGAGTCAGGGTGACAAAGGGACATGGGTGGAAGTTGTCTGGGTCTCAGGGATACTCTGCAGGGAACAGACCCGCCAGACTGGCAGGAGGAGGACACTTGCACAGCCTGGGTCAGTCCTGACTGCTGGTCAGAGCGCAGTGTTGCCCAGGAGACTGTCCCTGGGCCAGGCAGGCAGGGGCGGGTGGAGCCATCAGCTTCTAAGTGGCAGACCTCTGGTGGCAGCACAGCCCACAGCTTCTTCCATGGAGACGGCACGGCAGCTCTGCCACAAGGTCCCACAGGTTGTCCACTGCTCCCTCCCCATGGACTGGCCCAGGAAGTGGGGGCACAGTATGCAAAGGAGTTGAGAGTCCAGGGTCCAGTCACAGAAAGGGGAAGGTTGTGGGCCAGGGAGTGTCCTGATGGCAGAGGGGCTATCTCCAGATCATCAGCTCTCAGTCTCTGAGCGCTGTCCTCATCTCAGACCCCCACCTCCTCCTTTGGTCTGGCCCTCCTTGTCTCTCTGCCTTAGCTCCAGGCCCACGCTGCTAGCCCTAGCGGGTGCATGTGGCTTCCCAAAGCCCCTCCCGGCCTTGGCTGACAGCTCCTAGACAGGACTATGTCTGTGCTGCACACAGACCCTCGGGTCCCCTCCCCCACCTTCCTTCTGGCCAGCCCCTGCCTGTCCTTCTCTGATCACCTCCCCTTTAGTGTTGGCCTGAACCCCGGCCCGGGTCTGTCTGCCTTGTTAGCCTCTGTTTCCTGATCTCAGTCTGTCTCTCAAGTCCTTCCCTATCCGCCTGGCCTGTCTGTCCCTGCCCCTGATTTGTTATCCACCCGGACTCTGTTTCTCTGCTCCTGCCCTCTGTTGACCTGTCCCCTCCCCTTGGCCTCTTTCTCTCCCATTGGCCTGGATGCCCCCTGGCCTTTTTGTCCCTTGCCCACTGCATTCTCTATCCTATTTGCTTCTTCTCTATCCATCCCTTAGTCTGGCTGTACGGTCTCAGCCTCTTGTCTTCCTACTAGACTTTTCCCTGGGCCTGAGGCTCCCTACCCTGACCTAACACATCAGGAACCCCTCTCCAGGTGCCCTCCGCCTCCTTCTCCAGCCCCTCTCTCTCAGGATCTGCCTGAGACAGTGATGAGGGGTTGGGAGAGAGCTGTCCAGAGCTTGCTCCTCCTGAGAGCGGTGGCTTCTCTCAGCCCTCGGAGCTCCATCCATTCACAGCTTCCATTTCTCCAGAAAACTCTCCCTGGCTGGCTTGCTCGCATCCTCCCTCCCTTGCAGAGCCCACAGGGTTAACCGGCAATTAGCGGGGCCAGGGCTCAGAGCTATGGCGGGGAGAGGGCCCTGGGCCTCCAGGAGATAAGAAGCAGCCAGGAGTTGCCGAGGCCAGGCTAATCCCAGAGCTAATCTTCGGCCTGGGCTTTATCTCCACTGCCTTCTGGGCATCCTGCCTCTGGTCCCGGCACCTCCCCGCCCTGACATTCTTCCATGGTGTCCCTTCCCCCAAATTCTATCAGCTCTCCCCTTGATGGGGTCCACCCCATGCCTCTCACTTAGGCACTCCCAGAATGAACTCTTCTGCCCCTAGGTCCAGAGTGGGCTAGTGGAAGGGGGTGCATCTTCATCTGCTCTGGACTGTGACCAGCACCCTGGGGTGGAACAGCTCCCAGGGCCTGGCTTTATTCAGGGGTGGCACAGTATCCAGGTTCAAAGCCTTTTCCTTCCCTATCCTTTCCAGGGGCAGAGAAAGGAAGATAGCACCAACCAAAATGCCTAGGGTGTCTGCACTGCTCAGAACTTCGAGATCACTCAGTACTTCGAGGTCACTCAGTCCAATCACTCATTGTACAGAGGCAGAAACAAGCCTAGAGATGGCAAGGTTCAGATCCAAGGGCATGCATGCAGAAAACAGGGGCAGATTCAGAAGTAGACCCCAGGTTCACAGGCCAACATCACCTCCCTGGGAGTCGGCAGGTCCTAGTTTCAGCCCTAGTTCCACCACTGACAGCCTGTGTGACTTACGTTAGTAAAGTGATTTATCAACTTCTCTGGGCCTCAGTTTCTTCATGTGTCAAGCAGAGACAGAAATCCCTGCTTATTTCACAGATTAGTTGTACATCTCAAAATAGTGGAAGTATGTGAAAGGCATTTGCAAAGTGCAGTCATATACATATACCAGTAATAAGGGTTTTGTAGAGACCAGCATGAACCAAGCTAGGGCAGAGACTGATCACTATGTGGTGCTGGAAATGGATACACAGAAGGCTCATAACATGAGGAAAGGGGCATATATTTTGTAGCCTGAAAGAACAGGGCTCAAATCCAGCCTCTCCCACCAACTTTGGACAAACAACCTCGGATGTGTGATTGAACCTTGCTGAGCCTCGGTTTGCTCATCTGTAGAAGGGGAATGGTAATTCCTCCTCCTAAAGTTAGATGAGAGGATTAGAGATCAATTCAGTGATTCCTGGCAGATGCTCAAGGGAGGGGTGAGGCCCTTTGGGGAATGGAGCTTCCTGCCAGGATGGTGCAGTCATTTTCATCTTGGATCCCCACTGGGCGCATCCTCACAGGGCATCAAGCACCTTGCAGGCTCTCTCTGCAATTTGGGAGTGGCTTAGAGGATGGAGCTCTGTCACAGCGAAATCCCCAGGCTCTGAGATACGCCTCTCCTACCGGATGGAAAGCCCAACCTAGTTTACATTCAGGCCTTACCCTTAGTTAAGTCTGTGGGATTCAGATTCAATCGATTACCCTCTCCGATCCTCCATTTTTCATCTGTAAAATGGGAATAACCACAGGCGCCCTTCAGAGGTGTTATGAGGAAAGACAGAATGCACGTAAATCATAGCAACCACTAACATTTACTTAGTACTTAGCTCTGTGCCAGGCACAGGTCTAAGTACTTTATATTGATTAACCCCTTAATCCTCACAAAACTCCTATACTGGCGGTAGTCCTATGGTTTTCATTTTACAGACAGGGTAACGGAGGTACAGACAGGATAAGGAAACTGACAGGGCAGGCAGTCTCGGCCTGGAGTCCACCCATAGCCACCGTGTGACATACACCTGGCACACAGTACCTACAAATAGTAGACACTCAAGAACTGGTGAGTGTTCAAACAACACTTATTCTCCAAACTTGTCCAACACTATTCATTGAGCCTGTGCTCAACAGTGTCAGGCACTGTGCTTTGCACTGGACATACAACAGAGAACAAAACAGACAGCTTCTGCCCTCAAGGAGTTTGCTGTCTGGCTGCAGAGACATTCATTCATTCAGAGTACTTACGGGCCAGGCGCGGTGGCTCACACTTGTAATCCTGGCACTTTAGGAGGCCAAGGTGGGAGGATCGATCGAGCCGAAGAATTTGAGACCAACCTAGGCAGCATAGCAAGACCTCATCTCTACAAATAATAATAAATTAGCTAGGCATGGTGGCTCACACATGTAGTCCCAGCTACTCAGGAGGCTGAGGTGGGAGGATCTCTTGAGCCCAGGAGGTTGAGGCTGCAGGGAGCCCCCGTGATGGCACCACTGCACTCCAGCTGGGCAACAGAGTGTGACCCTATCTCGAAAATAAAAAAGAAAAACAAAAAAAACAAAAAAAAAACAAAGTGCTTATGGGGCACTTACAACATAAACACCGTGAACTGCACCAGGCATGTTCACAAATCCACCAGTCACACAAATGGATAAATTATGACTAGTTGTGATCCTCGTTGTGATGGGGTGACCTAGCCAAGGCCACCAAGGTGGAACAGGAGCTCAATTTGGCTGGCAGGGTCAGGAAAAAACTTCTCTAAACAAGCCACCTGGCTCACCCAGGAGGGGCATCAGACCAGGCCACACTCAAGAAAGAGGAATACACAGCCGCCCTCAGCAGGCCTGGTTCTACACGTGCATACAGGGGCCCCCCACCTCCCCGCCTCCACTCCACTGCCACCCATGAGCTCTTCAGGGCCGCTTCCTCCCCACGGGGGATCTAGGAGGCAATGGCCGCGGTGTTTGTTCAAATGTAAATGTGTGAGCTGTGGTGGAAGGGACAGGGGAGCCCTAGGAGCCAGGGAGGGCTGGGGCTGTGGAAGAAGGCTGTGGTCCCCGGCGGGCGCCGCGCTTCCACGGGAGAGAACGGGAGGATGAAGGCCTCCGGGACCCAGGTTAACAGCCAAAACCGTTCCCCGGGCAGCGACCGCTTAGGCCTTACACCCTAGAAAGTCAATTTTTAATTGGTGAATTGGTAACTAAGTCCTTCCCTGACATTCCCGCCCCTCGATGCAAAGTTCCTGGTCGAGAGTTTTGCTTACACAGTGGAGCACACACCCACAACCAGGCGGGAGTTCAGGAGACAAGACAGAAGGAGGCGGCGAGGACGGTGGGTGGGTGGGTGTGCGCCCGCCAGGAGCCCTGGCCCCCCGCCCTCTCCCGCACACACAGTCTGGCCGCCCAGGCCTGGCCCACCCGCACCCAGAGGGCCGCCCCCCCCCCCCCTCCCGCGGGGCAGGCATCCATCACGGCGCCCGAGCGCCCTCCCTCCCATCTCCTCTGGGCTCCTTCGCTCTCCTCCCTGGGTCTGCCTCATTTGCATTCCCCCGGCTCCCGGCTCCTCAGCAAAGTGACCTCCGCACACAGCAGCGCCAGAGGCTTCCACCGCGGAGGGAGACACCGCTGTCCGCCCCCGCCGCGGCCGGAGAGGGGGCGACAGGGGCCGGGGTCCCAAGGAGACGGATGCGGAGCCGGGCCTGGCTGGCTGACCTGAAGCGGCTGAAAGGCCCGGGGCCGAGGGGCACTGAGGGACTCGGGTGCTCGGGTGGGATTTGAACCTGCGACCTCAGATCCCCAGCCAGGAGGGAGTGAGACATGGAGATTGGCACGAGGCCCGGGAGGCTGCGGCCAGAAACGGAACCCCTGCTGGGAACCTGGGGCTCCCCAACGTCCCGTTTCCTTCCCCTGTGAGCCCCCACTGGGGAGGGGCCGTCGCCCAGGGGTTCCCAGCTCTCCCGGGGGCCTGCCCAGCCCCCACCTCGCCCCCTGAGCCCGCCGAGCCGCCTCCCCTCCCCCCATTTGGTATTTACACCTTCCACACATTTGTAAGCTATTATCCTGTCCACGCTTAGTCACCGCTGAGCCAAGCGCCACGGATTTAGCTCCTTTAATCTTTCCTCCTAAATCAATCCTCCATTTCCCCTTAATCATCCCGTGGCTCCTCTCTGAACTCTTGCTGCCGCCTCGGCTGCTGCAGCCCGTGCCTATCTCTCTGGAACTGCTCCCCCTCCAACCCAACACCCACGGGTGTCCCAAGGGCATGGTGAGCATCTGAGGGGTGGGTTGGATTTCCAGCGCTGCCAGCCCCAGACTAGGAGCCAGGGGAAGAAGTGCAGACCCCTGCCCATCTCTTCCTGGAAAACACACCACTGAACCTTCCCATCTCCACTCTCAGGGTCTCTGCCCCTCTGTCCTCCTCCTGCCTTCCCACCCTCACTCATCCTTCTGAAGACCCTAAGTCTCCACCATGATTTGCAAAAAATCAAAAAACAAACAAACGTGGCAGATCTTCTCTCCTTGGCCCTCCTGCCCCCAGTGCTGGCCGTTCCCACCTCCTCTTCCCAGGTGCTCAAAGGAGGTGGGCTGCAGGGCCAGCCTGGAAGGGCAGGGAACACTTATAACTCAGCAGCCTGAGGCCGGCCTCTGTTCCCTCCTCCAGAGTGGCCGTCCATGTCTCCTGGACCACCTCAGGCTCTACCACCTTCACTTCCTCCCACCTCCCCATGGGACCCACTGACTCAGGGACTCAGTAGCTTGGGTCTTGACATTCCAATGCTCCCTGTAGTGCTCCCTGGGTGCCCCTGCCTCTCCATTCCTGATCCTTCCTGCCCCCTGCCTGGACCTAGCAGAGGCAGCCCTGTCGCCAGCCACAAGAGGGAGCAGATTCCTCCCAAGAAGCAGAAGGGCAGGGGTGGGGGTCCAGGAAGGAGTGGGGCAGGGGAGACAGAGAGAGGATCAGAGGGGGACAGGACGTGGGGCCATTTCTTCAAACGCTAATCAGCATCTTCCGGCAGTGTCTGAGAAGCTGAGCTGATAATGAGCCCAGCTCGGGGCTGATTCCTGATTAATGAAGAGGCCACGGGGCTGCTGAGTGGGGCTGGGTGGGGCATGTCCCTCACGGTCCTCCCACTGCCCTTGAAGACCAGCCCTCTGAGACAGTAACAGTCCCTGCCCTTCCCTGCCGGGCCACACCACTTACATCCCTTCCAACCACTCCACTGCCCAAACAGGCAGGCTGACCGCACCCCTCCAGGAGGGTCTGAGCCGCAGCTGGTGTGGGGTGGAAGGTGGAGAGGGTGGGTGCAATCTGAGGGGTTGGCAGCCCTCAGTATTTTTTAAATCAGTTACTGTTCTGTTAAAATAATCACGATTTGAAGCTGCTTTTGACACACTGGAAGACCCAGCCATCCTGGGCTCCTCACACAGGGCAACAGTTAGCTGGGGCTGAGGAGCAGCTGCGTCCTTCAAGACTAAGTGGTCTTCAGTTCTCCTCAGACCCCACCCTTCCCTACTGTATCCCCCCACCCCAACCTGACCTGCCTGGCTCCTGAGGGCAGCATCCGCCCTGAACCAGATGTTGAACTAAATGCGCTTAAGGCTCATGCTTCAGGAGAAGCTGGGACCACGGGGAATAGAGGGCTGGACAGGCTGGGGGAGTCAGAGGGACGCCTGTGCAGCAGATTAGAGGCTTGGACCCACCTCAGTGGACACCCCCTCCCTTCCACAGCCAACGGGGCAAGGGGCAGCCCTTGGAACCTCCAACCCAGTGGCAAAGGTGTGGAGTTGGGATGGAGTGTGGAGTAGCTCCTCCCAGGGCCAAGGGCAGGGGGTGGAAGGCAGAGACTGTCAGTATTGGCCTGACCACACGCTGGGAGGAGAAGGGGCTAAGGAGGTCGCTGGGACAGAAGGAGTGGATGCTGAGCAGCCCGAAACTGGGTCCTGTGACAGCCAGAGAGAGAGAGAGAGGGCTTTCATGCTGTTCTGTGCCTCAGAGCTGTCCTGGCTGGTGGTTGGGTGGGGCAGGGAGAAGAGAGGAGGGCAGGGAGGGGGACTGCCCAGCTGGAAGAGGCCTTGTCTAATTGTGCCTGATTAGTAGAGAGGAAGAGAACAGGGCGAGTGATTAATAGTCACGGCAGTCACCAGCGTGTGGGGAAGGAGGGTCGGGAGGGGGAGGGAGACCGGAGAGCCCAGAGGGGATGGAGATAGTGAGGCACCCACAGGGCCCCGGGCTCCTAGCCCTCCAGGGGCTGCCTGGACCCTTGAGGACCCTGAGGAGAGGGGCTGGCTCCTACCCATGCCTCCACAGGGCTTCTCCACCTCCCCCAGCCTCAAATTTCCAGACAGTAACATGGAAAAGACCAAGGTCATGTCCTGCACCTGGGAAGAAAGGCACCTTTGCTCACATGGTGTTTCCAGACACCCCACTGCTCCCAGCCCCCAGACACAGACCCTATCCTCAGCTCCATCTGAGATCGCAGCCCACAGAGTAGACGGCATGACTTCAAATCACAGCCGGCAGCTACCCCCTATATTCTGTGGTCCCAGTTGTAATCCCAGCCCTGCCCTACCCAGACAGTCTCATTCCTGGGGCCATTCAGAGCTGTGCTGTCCAGCGCGGCAGCCTATAGCCACGTGTGGCTCTTTGAATTAAAAATTCATTTTCTCTGTTGCACTAATCACATTTCAAGTGCTCAACGGCCACATGTGGCTAGTGACTACCATGTTGTACAAGCATAGGTGCACAGCGCGTCCATCACCACAGAATGTTCTATTGGCCAGCACTGATCTAGACAGTGTGTGCACGCTTCTGCACCTATGCACACGTGCATGCATATTTTGGAGGGCTGAATAGAATGGGAATGCTAGAACAGGGCAGAGGAGGGTGTGGGCCACAGGGTCAAAAGCGGGGGGATGACTAGGTAATGGAGAGTAATGAAGATGCCAGTACATGGGTCAGAAACCAGTAGGTGGTGCTGAGAACAGTCAGGTTAAAGATAGCCAGGAGTTGGGGTGGCGGCATTTATAACAGCTGACGCTTACACAGTGTATACGATGTGTGTGCCAGGTAGTGTGCTATAAGCTCTTTAGGAGCATCTCTTTAATCCTCACAGCAACCCCCAATTTTTAGGTTCTAATATCCTATTTAAAGAATACACAAACTGATGCTCACGAAGCTTTTTGGCTTCCCCACGGCCACACAGCTAAATGGGTGGAGCCGAGGTTCGAATCCTGGTGGTCCCCAGGTGAGAGGAGATGCGGAATTTTAGAGCCACCCTTGCATTTTACAGCTCAAGAAATGAAGCCTGGGGAGAAAGAGTGATTTCTGCCTTTTAGCAAGAGGGCAGGCTGAGAGCAGGCCGCAGTGGGGAAGGTAGAACTGGGGCTTGGAGGAAGGGGGTGTGGGTAGCAGATGGCGGCAGGAATCAGGGAGGAAGGGAGAGCTGTCTACAAGGCTGGGGGTGGGGGACATACAGGTGGTAGAATGGGTAGGAGTGAGATGGTATGAGACTGAGTGAGGAGGGGAGGGAGAAGAAGAGAGGAGCAGAGGTAACTAGCTGGAGCTAGCCATGGTGCAGAGCACTGCCTCCCAGGGCCCTCTCCTCTCTCCCCTCTTCCCTCTTCTCCTCTCCAAACTGTGCCCAGCCTGCCTCATCCCCTAGGTCTTCCCAGCTCTCCTCCACCCAGAACGGCCTCTCCCTCTCTGAACTCAGCCTCTTACTACCCATGCACCTCGTCTGGCAATTGATCCTGGCACCTTATGACACCACTTGCATGGCTGATTAACTCTTGCATGGTTGCTTAAGCTTCTGAGTATCCCTGTCCCCACTCTACCATGAGACTATAGGCTGCTTGAGGACAGGGACTGGGGACAGGGCTTCCCATCTTTGCTCTCCTCCACAGCTCTGAGCAGGGAGTCCAACACATAGTAGGCATGCAGAACTCCATGTTGATTGACTGACTGATTGGAAATGCATCAAGGGATATTAGGGAGCGTGGGGGGAGAGCGATTGCAGTGGTAACAGAAGCAAGAGCAGCAGCAGAGGGGACTGGGGGAGGGCACATTACCCGGAGTAAAAATAGGCTGGAAAATGTGACATTTATTAACTTGGATTCCGGAGGAAAGGTCACAGCAGAGTGGGGAGTGGGAAGGAAGAAACAGGGAAAGCAACAGAAAACACATAACAGCCCCTTGGTGAAGCCTGTCCCTGTCTCTGACCATCTCACCACTCATACCCCGGCAGGCTCCCCACCAACCAGCTCACATAGCCATCTCCCCACCATAGACCCCAAATCCCCATCATTGACTCCAGGTCCTCACCACAGAGCTGATTATGGACCTCATGTCCTTTTTGGAGACCCCATATCTTCATCTCCTTCCCCCTTCTCCAGCCTTTCCCCTGTAATACACCCCATCTTCCCCACTGCCATGGATCATGGGCCCCCTGCCCAACCTGTAATTCCAGACCCTGGTGAATCTGCAGCAGACTCAGCCCTTGAATGCCAGACCCAAGAGAGAGTTATGCTCAGTAGACAGGGGATGCAGTGTGTGCAGAAGGGTAGGAGGCTGGGCTGGAGACAGGGGAAATGGAAATCCCAAAGGGGAATTTCTGTCCCCCAGTGGTTGCTATGCCCTCTACCCCTCACTGTCCTGCACCAGGGCCAGAACCTCAGCCCACAGACTTCTACCATCCTCCTCTCTCCAGCCCCAGGGCACCAGAGGGCCTGTGGGAAATCCACCCACACTCCTCCGGGCCATCCCCAGGATTCCGGGGACTCACCAGCCTTGATCAGGGGATCCCTGTTCCTGTATCCTCCAGGCACCGCCTCCTAGCCTGGAGACCAAGCAGAGCCCTCTGCCTTCCTCCCCTTACTTCCTCACCCCCTCCAGCTCTTCCTCTCCTTTCCTCCCACCGAGGTCTCATCACCCTTCCCCTTTCCTGCCCACCCCCAGCTCCCGCTCAGGGACACAAAGACCCCATTGATTTCTGCCCCAACAGCACCTGCTGAGCCTGAGCTCTGCCCAGCCCCCAGTACGGACTGGTGAGGATTGAGGACAGCAGAGTCCTGTGGATCCCAAAGGCCACACTCACCCTCCATACCCCATATCCTCCTCCTCGGGGACTCTACCAACCCTGGCTTTGGGGAGCAGTGATTTTCCCTAGGAGAGGGGGTGTACAGCCGGACAACAGGCCAATACCCCTGACTCTTCTCCCTGCACAATGTTTCCCCTCCTGTCCCTCGGTTTCTACCTAACTCCCCTGCCCAATGGCAGGAGGCCCCAGACACTGCAGACATGGTGGGGGCCAGGAACCTTGTTGGCTGGAGCATGTTTCCTGGCGATCCTGAGGCAGCGGGTGAGTGAGAACCTGGTGGGGGTCCCTATCACTGGGGCTGGCTGCTGGAGGCTGGGCCGGAGTGGGCACCATGTTGACGCCAAACATTTGCATATGCACTGGGCAGCGGTAACAAGGATGAAACATACACGCACACAGACACACAACGCTGGGAGCAAACTGTGGACTGGGGACAAGCATCTCGAGCACCATGAATACTAGATACCCTGTGACTATGGGTGAATGGAGCCCTGACAGACAGCCGGCGTACAAGACACGCCCACCCCCCTCACATACCTGACTGTGGGAGGCGTGCATGGGAGAGCAGCCCAAGCTCACACCCCTCTCCTGGAGAGGGTGCGTGTGTTTGTGCTCACACATAGGTGAGAGATGGCGCCAGCAGTCTCCAAATGGGGAGCAGCAGTTGGGATAGATGGGGGGGTGTCATGAGAAGGGATGGCATCCACAGTGGGACCCTGTGCTTGGCAGCTAAGCGAGAGCTGGGAGCTAGAAATGGAGATGAGTAGCTCTCTGGGTGTGGGTGTGCAGGTGTGCATGTGAGTGTAGTGACAGGGACAGTGAGTGTGTGTGAGCAAGGGAGTGTGCAGGAAACTGTGTCCCCCAGCAGTGTGTGTGTGTGTGTGCGTGCATGTGTGCATGCACCCATGCTGGGGCAGCAGTGAGGGTGAGTTATGCACATAAGAGTGAACCAGTGATTCCCAGTGTAAGAGCCAAATCTGGGCATGGGAGCCGCTATAACAGGAGACAGAGGGGGACTGGCCCTCGGGAGGGCTGGAGGGCAGAATGAAAGAGGGATGTGTGAGGGAGTCTGTGAGGCGGGCATGTGAGAGACACAGAGATCCAGAAGAGACACTGGCACCTAGTGTCCTGAAGACGGGCTCTCTGCAGCCTGCCCACCAGGCCAGCTCCCCAGGAGGCCGCCTGGGGTCCTTCCCTAGATGGAGCCCCCCAAACCTCCCCTCCCCATCTCCTTCGTTTGGTGGGAAGAATCCAGTAGCCTCGGAAGAAAAAGGGAGCAAGAGAAAAGTGGGAGTCAGTTGGTCTGGCCTTGGGATGGTATGTCCCTTCCCTGCAAGCCAGCCAGCTCCAGGACACCTGGGCCCACCCCAGGAACCCCCACCCCAACTCCCAGACCTGGGCACTGCAGCAGCAGCAAGAAGAGTGCTACAAGAAGAGTAGCAGCAGGCGCCCCAGGGTAAGCCCTATGAGCGGCCACTGCTCCATGGCTGGGAAACCAGAGGGAGATGCCAGGCTTGGAGAGACACGAGGCCAGCCTCTGGTGGCGGAAGGAAGGGAAGCCCTGTTGAGGATGCCCCTGCACACCACTGCCACCACTCCTTCCCGCTCCCCAGCCTCCAGCCACCCCAGGCCAGGCAGCCCAGCTGGCAGAACTCACCACAGAGAAGTTGCTGGCGGAGCAGTGATGCCCACTGAAGTTGCAGCTCTTGAGCATGTCGGCGAGCTGGTGGCCAGTGCGGTTGAGGATGTCTACCATGTCAGGCTCCGGGTAGCGCAGGCCAGCGGCACGGTGCCCATCCCGGTCTTTGGGGGGCAGCCCTGTCAGATTGGCCAGGTGGAAGATGTCGGCATCGCTGAGTGCCGAATGCCGGAAGCGGTTGATATTGCAGAGGGTGACAGCCGGGAAGCCCGCCACTGGGGCTGGGGCAGCGGGGTCCATGGCCACCAGGTGAGGCCGGGTCAGGTAGCCCCGGGCCAGGCCAGCCGCCTGGTACAGGAAGGCAGCCAGCGAGGTGAGTAGGGCCAGTGCCCACAGGGTTCTGCGTAGTCCGTGGGGGCCTGGACCACAGGCCCGGCCCAGTCCATGCAGGGTGCTGGTGCTGGCAAAGGTGGCCAGGTCCCGGGGGGCTGCTGCCCCCCGAGCAGCCCCGAGGAGGCTCTGCTCATCCCCTGCCTCCTTCTCCTTGGGTTTCGCATCCTCCTCAGCAAATTTGATTTTGCACACAATCTCGATCGGCATCTGTCCCCGGCTGCTGGGACTGGCCAGAGCCTCCCTGCCCTGTCCCTCCCTAGCCAGCAGCCCTGGTGCCCTCCCGAGTGGCAGTAGTGGCAGCGGCTGCTCTTCTAAACTCAGGGCAAGCGGGAGGAGGACAGGGACAGGGTGGGGGCCCGAGGTGGGGGAGTCACTCCCACTCCCAGCAGCTCCGCAGCCCTGGTGCTGCCTCTGCCGCTGCTGCCTCTGCTGCCGCTTGTCTCTCTCCTCGATCGTCTCCTTGTGGCTTCCCTTATCAGCACCAGCACAGCTGTCAGCCCCTGCGTGTGTCCCTGCGAGCGAGCGAGCGAGTGAGCGAGGGAGCGAGCGCTGCTCCGCCACGCCGCGCAGCCCCAGCCGCTCCACTCAGCATGTGCTCCGGAGCCCACCCCGTGCTTAATAATTCAGGACATGTCAACAGCGTTTCACCGGCAGCACGGGCGTCAGGAGCCAGGCCAGGGGAGGGGGTAGTCCCCAGCCCAGGACAGAGATCCCGAGACTGGGGCTATCCCCCAAACTCCTGCTGCACCCTAGCCGCTCACTGGGTCCCCAGATCTCCCCACTCCCTGGCCACCCGGGGAAGGGTGCCGTGCCCAGGGTCCTCAGCTCATTCTTTGCCACTTTCCTGGCCCACACCCCATGAAGGGTCAGCCAACTCTATCCCCCCACCTCCTGGCCTCCGAGACTCCTGACTCCAGCACCCAGTCACCACCTGATCCCACTACCCGACTCACAGCAGCTTCCAGAAACTCCTTGAGAGAGCCACTTGTTTGAATGAGGGAGGGGAGGGGGGCAGAGGAGGGCAGGCTAGACAGACCAGGGGACAACTGTGACTCCAAGATTCTCAGCTTCCCTGGAGCTTTGCTCCTGATTTCAACACCCACCAGCCCCTGCCCCTTCTGGGAAGCTGGCTACCCTCACCCTCATTTTGCCCCCAACCCCAATCTCAGTCATTTATATGTCTGGGACAGAGAGAACCCTGGCCAGCTTGCATATCTGTGGCCACTTTGCTTCCCCAAATGTTCCCCAAATCGCTTGCCACACACACACAATCAGGCTTCAGGGGAGGGGTGTTGGGTAAGCAAGCCAGGGAGCAAAGGGGAGGTATGTTTCAGGGGTGCTCTATATGTAGGGGCACAGGGCATGCAATGAAGGGAGAGGAAGAGCCCCGGGGCATGGAAGGGAGCAGGAAGATGTGCTGGGTGTCAATGGGAGCAAATGCTCTCTCCTAAGTAAACGGGTTTGAGGGGTGCCTGGCAGAGTGGGGCAGGAGAGCCCTAACGGGTCTGCTGTGTTCTTGTGGAGGGGAACAGCCATGTGGGCCATCATCATAGGCGGGGGTGGGAGCCTCAGTTGACTGGCCAGTAGGGGATGCATCCGTGCCCCCAGGGTGGGGGTGGCAAGAATCAGTGTTTGTGCTCTGGGTCCCCATGTGAGAGCATGTGCCCTCACAGGGGAGGAAAGGGGGGCTGATTAATCTGGGCGCTAATGAGCAGCAGGGAGAGGAAGCATGGACGGGCGGGGGGAGGTGGCTCCATCGATCCAAGCCGCGGAACCAGCAGCTGAAAAAAAAGTGAGAAGGGAATCGATCTGAGGGAAACGGCAGCTGCTGGGGATTAGAGCCCGAGGTCCACCCGCGGCCCAACGGCCACCCCGCCCCCTGCGTCAGGCCTGGCCCTGCAGCCTCTGCCTGGCCCCAGGGGAGGGGTCCAGGGATGGCTCCCTTGGCGGCCAGGAGCCACTTTGCCCACCCTGGCTGCAAGGCCAGGTCAGGACCCATCAGGGTCACCCCAGCATGGAGCCTGCCCACACACCCAGCCCTGGCCACGCACGGTGCCCTGCCTAGGTTGTCCCTAGCCTTTAGGCAAAGTGGCTTCCCCAGGGACCCCACAGCTGGGCTTCCCCACAAGCCTCCGATGAGTCTGGGTCAGCTGGTTCCCCAAGCTGGGAAGATAAGACCCCTGGGGCAGGGTGCTGCATCTGGCTGGGACATAGTGTCCCAGAAGGGAAAGTGGGATTGGCATTGGACGAAGCCGCTGAGTTAGCACTGAAAGTGGCCAAGTGACCACAGACCGCCCCCTCTCTCTGTCCCATGCCCAGGCAGCCCCCTCCTATGCTCTCCCCTTTCTGGTAGACTTCCAGACCTTTCCAGAGCTCCCCCGCACTGTTCCTCCCCATCCTTCTCTCTCTTCCTCTTTCTCCTAATATTGATTTTTCTTTACTGTTTTTTTTTTTTAAAGGTGACTTAATTGCTTTTTAAGGTTACTTCAGTCTGGGGCCCTGCCAAGAAAGCGGGGAACTGCCCCCCAAACTCTCCCCAGCACTCGTTACTACCCGAAAGTGCATACGTGTCTCTGAACTCCCCCACCATCCATTGAGATCTTGGGGTCACACTTCTTCGACAACATACTGGCCTCCACCATGAGACAAATCACACCCTCCTTCCTCCTGAGGGATGGCAGGACGCCTTCAACCTCTATAAGGAAATAAATCGGGTGGTAACTGGGTATAAGGGGCATGTGGGGGGTGCTGTGAGGGGAGCTCCAGGCTGCCAGGAAGTGGAGCAGCAATTAGCTGCATGCACACCCCCACCACTGCCCCACAGCCAGCTGTCTCCAATTGTCCCCAAGCCCCCAGCTCCAGTCTCCCAGATCTCCAGGAATCTGGTGATGTTCTGGGGGAGTGCCCCCATCCTTCCAGCTCATCTCTTGACCTTTCCCTTTACTTCTCACCAGGCCCTCTGGCCCCCTCCCTGTCTCTCTATACCCTCTTCGCCTCTGGCCCCGTCCCCTCTCTCCTCCCTCTCCCCGCTTCCCTGCCTGCCTCCCTCTCTGCCCGGCTGCAGTTGGGTGATAATCTCCCTCATTTAGCCTCCCGGCTGCTTCCCCGGCTCATTGCCCAGCTGGTCCCTGGGGCCCGGCCCAGCTTCTTCCCCACCCCCACCCCAGCCCTGCGCCCAAGCTCCCCCACCCCTCCCTGCTTCCCCCACCCACTCCCGGGGGACCAGCTGCCCCTTGCAGTGAGGCATCAGGGACAAGTGTGGCTGGCCAGGCCCTTAGCTGGGTGTGAGCAAAGGGGGCGGGGCTGTTAGGGACCCTGGACTGGGAGTGCGGGGGAGCTGGGTGTTGCGGGGTCAGAATGTGAAGCCTCATCCCAGGTTCCTCTGCTCTCCGGTTGTCCCCATTCCTCAGATTTATTCCCAGTCCAGTTCACCCGCCTCTGCCCCCCAGGGGATGAGCTTCCTGACAGTGAGAATGAGTGGTAGTTGGACTGGGATGAGGTTTGGTAACGGGGCCAGGTGGGGGGCGCGTGCAGAGCGGGAGAGAGACAGGGAGAGCACTGGGTTTCTGGCTCAAGGTTCCTGGGAGGAAGCATGGAGATTTTGTTTGGGCAAAATGCCCCAAAGGCAGACCCAGAGACCTCCCAGGATCCAACTTGGGGGGTTCCAAGGGCGCTTTCTCAAAGCACAGGAACCCTCAAACTGATACCCAGATTCCTTGCCTGGCTGGCCCCATTCATAAATGCTATGACCCCCCGAATTCCTAGACAGCTTTCTCCAAAAGGTGCCCAGCCTCCCCCTGCGCGCAGACGACACCCTCCCCAGCCCAGACACCTGGCCCTGGTGCGGACCAAGTGGTGAGCCAGTGTGGGACAGATGTGGGCGGGAAGGGACCAGGAATGGGGGGCTGGGGCCGGGGCTGGGCCAGGCCTGGCTGGTGAGCACACAGCAGTGACAAACGGGCTGTGCGGGGGCCGAGGGGCGGGGGGCGGACGGCGGCTGATTTATCTGGGTTATTTATGCCGTGGACGAGGCAGGAGAAGCGGTTAATGAGAGTCCCAGCGAAGGGGGGTGGGGAGGCCCGAACGTGATCTGAGGCGACTGAAGAGGGTTAGCGTCCCGCCACCAGGCCCTGCCCCCACTGTCCGCCAGTACTCCCTGCACCCCCACCCCATCTTCCTAGGGCCAGCCCAGCCCAGCACCTTCTCCCGAGTCTCATACCAACACTTCCCATCTCCTTTCAGGTACTCCCAAGCCGAGGCAACGGGTCCCTGGGACTATAAGGACATCAGGTCCAAGACCAGATGGGGGCATCAGGAGGAAGTGGGGAAGACACCAGGAAAGGGAGGGCAGGAAGATGAAAAATCCTGGCTGGCCAGAAACTAACAAAGTCCGTGGGGCCTGCAGGGGAGGGCTGGGATGGACACAGCCATCGTGGGAGTGGGTGTGCAGCTGACAGCCTCAGAGCTGAGGCTGCGGAGGGCAAAGGGTATGGGGTAGAGAGGCGGTGTCAGCCGGTAGCCACAGCGGGGGGCCTGAGTGGCAGAGACAGGCTGGCCGGGAGGGGGTGCTGGTCAGAGAGCGGAGAGAGCCAAGGAAGGAGGGGGAGAAGATCCAGGAAGGAGGGGGAGAGGGCTTTGCAGCAGTGAAAGCTGCTGGGAGCAGATAAGGCAGCACAGCAGCAGGAGGGATTAGAGCTCAGAGGGGAATGTGGGGAGCGGCGTGGGATGGGGGGGCAAGGAGGAGAAGGTTGAGGGCAAGACACTAGGGCCAAGGAGATAAGTGGGAAAAGTGAGGGCTGTGAAGGTGGCAGGGTTTCATCAGGGGCCAAGAGGCAGTCATCGACGGGGAGAGGAGAGAAGGAATTCCTGATCCTTCTCTCCTCTGTCTTGGGAGAAGGGGACCTTTCTGCCACTGACGGAGCCCCTCCTCCACTACACCCCATGCATGTCGGGGGCAGCAGAGAGACGCACTACCAAGGGTCGAGAACTGGGGGTGGATTTTGGGGTGAGGGCAGTGACAGGGGCCAACCCTAGCAGCTGAGCTGAAGGCTAGACTGAGAACACACAGCACCCCCTTGAGGTGGCCAGTGGAGCACAAGGGTGCTGCAGCGATCAGTGCTGGCACCGAAACCTTGTAGTGCCCAGGCTGTGGCAAAGATCAGTTTCAGAGGGGGCTTCTTCATGGGGAGGGGTGTGGGCTTGGAAGGAGGGCAGATGGCTTCCTAGGGATCATGCCTCAAACTCTAACACCCCTCACCGCCCCCCGCCCTCCTGCTCTCTGAGCCTCCCAGGATGTACTTGGGGTGGGTGAGGCCCCCCACTCCCTCCAGACCAGAGCCCAGGGCAGTTCAGAGGTGGCCATGGCGGCAGAGGGGAGCCTTGGGGAAGGAAGGGGAGCAGGAAGGGCTGGGGGAGGGGAGCGGGGGTGGCGGGCGGGGCCGGGTAATTGCATGTTTGCCAGTTCTCCTGTCTCTGCACACAAGGGAGCGTGTGTCGGTGGGTGTAGCTTCGCCTCAAGGAGTATGTGTCTGTTGGCAGAGGTGTCAGTGTGTCTGTCTCAGGGCTTTGGGTTCTCCTTGGCCCCGCCCACCCCTTTCCCCCCTTTGTGTTTTGGGGAGTGCAGCTCTGGGCACACCCAGCTGTGCTCCGTGCGGATGCAGCAGATGTGGCGGGGCCCCAGCTGTGCCTGCTTCCCGGAGAGGGGGAGGGGGCTGCAATCTGCTCCCCCGATAATGGCTGCTAAGTGCCAGGGGGAGGGGATTGAGATGGAGGTGGGACTGGGTCCCCCGGCAGCTTGGCTGAGGGGACGGGAGGGAGATGAGGGCTCTGCCCCCACCCCACCCTGTCCTGGCCAGCCTCCCCCAAGTCTGTGTTCTTGGCTCAGCCTTTCCCCCTTGGCTCGCTCCTGAAGCCCATCCAAATTTCTCTCCACACTCTGTCCCTGTCCCCGGCTCTCCTCCCCTGTCGCCCCATCCAGCTTGGTGCCAGGGACCCACCCGCCTCCCCGGCCCCCAGTTTGCTCCCCCTCGCTGATTTTACAGAATAATCTTTTTATGGAAACTGAAAAAAGCACTAATGGCAGGAGCGCACCCCTCCCCCGCATCCCTCCCCCGCTCATCCCCCACTTCCCACCCCAGTTCCCTCTTGCTTCTCCCTTCCCAGACCCTCCCCGGGCCGGTGCCCTCCTACCGCTACACAGCCAGTGACGGTTGGGCACAGGGTCCCAGCAGCGGTGGACAAGGGGGCTCCCTGCACCCCGTCCAGGGGCAGGTGCTCCATCTTGGGTCTCTCAGAGATGGATGGGACTGTAGGCCCCTCCCAGCACAGAAGTGGGATGGGGAGGAGTGGGGGCGCATGTCCTTCTTAGACGCCCCCCAACAACGGTGACTGCTTCAACCTGGGGGGCATGTTACAAAGACCTCAGCTTCACTAGCGACACCCCCCTTCAAACACTGACCCTTTCCCCTTCCAGTGCCTCTCCCCACCGTGTCCCCCCCAAACTGGGTCTAGGAGGGGGATCCCGGGGGCCAGGGTCTGACACAGACTTATTGGATTTCACGGTGTTTTGCTGAGAAAATAATTAAATTATCATATTTATGATAGAGCTGCCATGGCCTCTGCCAACCACTCGGAACAGAAGGGTCAGGACTTGGGGGGAGGAGAGGGAAGGGACCTAGCTCCTGGTCCTAGGGCCCACCCTCTCCCAACCCCTTCCTTGGGGTGATGACCCCAGCCCAGAGTGGGGACCTGCAGCCCCTCCCATTCCCACGAAGAGAGATAATGAAGGTCTGGGCTGGAGGCCGGGACAGCAGGAACTAGGGACAGCTTATAGGTCAGGACTGCTACACCATGTAGATTATTCCCCACACACTGGCACATAGCCCACGGGACCTGAGGGACCTGGGAGGTCATATCTAGCCCAATCCCCAAGTCACCCTCAGTCCAGCTCCTGAGAAAGTGCAGCTTCCTAACTGCTGGGCTACGAAGCTATGAAACCCTGGGCTCTGTCCCGGAGCCTGGTGCTGATAACAAGGCCCCGGCACCCTGCCGCCTGCCACCCCTGCCTACTGCCAGGACCCCCTCCTTTCTCCCACCCACGCCCTGCACCCCCCATTCTCTTCGGGTAATTAGATTCCTCTCAATTAGCAGATTACGATCATTACCAGCTCATCTGGCAACACAGCTCTGCACCCACAGCTGGGGAAGGGGGGCACCGAGAGGGGCACATGGGGGTCATGGGCAAACATGAGAGATGGCTGGGAGAGGAGGGCTGAGGCCTCCCAAAGGGCAGGGCCAGGAGGACAGGAGGTGGTGAGGGCCTTCCCAGAACAGGGTGCCTCCCACTGTGCTTCGAAGAGAAGAGAATGGCACCAGCTCAGGCCCACCCAGCCTGCCAGGGGAGTGGAAGACAGAGACATGAGGCCTCGGGTAGAGACGAAACCCCCACCCTGCCAAAAGCCAAGCTGGGAGCAGATGGAGCTGGCAAAGCGGAAAACCGGCCAGGGCTGGGCTCGGCAGGAACTGAGCAGAGCGGGTTGTGGGGATCAGCCTCTGGGCCTGTGGCCCCAGTTCCTGTGCCCGCTGCCCAACCGAAATCCTTCACTCTTCCCTTCGGAATTCTTGCACATGGGGGCCTGAGCCAGGCTCCGTGGGGAGGAACAGGCAGGCAGAAAGGCAGGGGCGAAGGCGGGGGCCAGGCAGGCTGGGGAGCCTTGAGGGCCTTCCTCCCGAGCAGCGCACGAGGCTGAGGCAGTGGGAGGGGGAGATTTACCAGGGCTCCAGATTCATTATTCATGAGCCCGCAGCAACGACTCCAATTTAAATGCTAATGTGGGGGGGCCTGACTCAGCTGCCCCGCTTCCGCCCCCACCCCCAGCCCAGACATAAGTAGAGTCCGTGCTGGCTCCAAGGTTCATGGGGTTTATTAGGGAGTCGGGAGGGAGAAAGCCCAGGAGTCCCCAGGCCACCCACATTGCTCCCCGGCGTGTGACGATCCTGCCTGGCTTTCTCCGGTCCTTTCTAGACAGAGGCTGGCCAAGCAGGAGGCAGCCTCAAGGGGAGCGGGTAGGAGCTGGAGGCCTTCTGGCAGCCCCACTCAGAGGATGATCTGGTTGGTGAAGCTTCGGCTCAGCTCCTTGTGTGGCAGAACAATCGAGTTCAGGATGAGCACCTCGGCAGGGATCCGGACTCGGCAGCCTGCGGCGTGGATGAGGGCATCAGGGGAGGTCATGGGAGGGGAGACAGGAGCAGGGAGCTGGGGGCCACTGCCAGCAGGGAGGGACCCCTCCTGCCCATCTGTGCCCCTGGCCTCATGCCCCTGGTGACTCACACAGGGCCTGGCACACAGCAGGCCCCTGGTAACTGTTTGCTCAAAGAAGAAACACGCGTGCACACAAGAGGAATGAATGCTCCCCAGAGTCACTGGCCATCAGCTGTGGGGTTCCCCCAGCCCTGGCCCCCAGGAAGCCATACCCAGGATGGTGATGGCAGGCAGCAACTTCCCATCCTTGAAGAGGCTCTCACTGTCCATGCGGGCTCGGGGATCATTGGGGTTGGGGTCATTGGGGGTACCCTCCACGCGGGCCCAGCGTCCCACGGTGCTCCCCCAGCCCACAATGCTATGCAGAACACACGTGTGCTCCTGCCAAAGAGGAGGGTGAAAAGTAAGGGGAAGGGGTAGGAGGCAGCAGGAACCGGAAGGTGTGAGGTGGGGCCAGATGCAGAGCCCATGGCGTTCACCCTTCTCTGTTCTTGGGGGGATAGCTGGGCCCTCCCCGCAGGCTCTTGGGGTGTCACATGCGGCTGTGTCTGCTGGTGCCTACCTGTAACGTGGCTCCATGGAGGACAATGCTCTCCCGGAGCCGCACACCCTCACCCACGGTCACCCCCTTCCCGATGGAGACGTTGGGGCCCAGCTGTGGAGAAAAGCACACACCATAAGCCCTGGAGGGACTTGGAGGATCCCCAAATCCAACTCCCTTCTGGAACAGATAAGGCAGAAGCGACCTGCTCGAGGCCATACAACAGGCTGTGACAAAGTGGAGAAACCAGCACCCAGAACTCAGGCAGTGTGGGCACCCTCCATCCATCCGACCACCACCCTCCCCTCCCTGGGGCTGGGCCCAGCACTCACCACAGCCGAGGGGGCCACCTTGGCAGTCGGGTGGATGTACACATTCCCTAGAAGCAGAAGAGAGGCCCTGGGGGCAAATATCCCAAACCGAATTTGGATCAGGGAGGGGCAGGGATTGAGGCTTCAACTCTGGACTCGAGGTCAAGAAACCTGGTTCAGAGGGCAGAGGGGCTGGGGTGGAAGCCAAAGGTTAGGAATTGGGGCAGGTTGGGTACCTCGGATCCGTGGGCCCCCTGGGGTGTGCTTGGCCAGCCGTTCTGGGTGAGTATCCTGGTATCGGCTCAGGTAGAGGCGGGAGGCGTAGAGGGCTGAACTGGGGGCCACGAGGGGGGCAGAGGCTCAGGGGTCAGCAGGGCCTGTGCCCACCACCCCAAAGTTTCAATCTCCAGGGGACCCAGCCTTCCATACCCGGCGGACTTGATCTGGCTCCAGATACCATCAGTGAGATGCACGTATATCTGGCCCTGCCCTGCCAGGGCTGAAAACACATCCTGCTCTAGGCGGATGGTACCTGCCCCTGGCCACAAGCCTGGTGAGTCCTCCCTGGCAGAGAGGAAGAATGCTGACATCAGTCCCCCAGCTGAGCCCCGGCTGTGGGGCTAACACAGTCTCCCGGGGACAGGACTGGGAGGGATTCCCACCACCTCTCTAAGCCCCTCTCTTCAGGTCTGGTCCGGTCCTCTCCAAAGGGCTGCTCTCATCCCAGGAAACTCTCCCACCCAGCCCCAGCTCGGGTGGGTGCTATCACAAGGGAGCCCCAGGCAGAGGCCTGCTTCCCATCCCTGCCCCATTTCCAGAAGGAGTTCCCCCCATTTTCACATTCTCGTCCCCATTCAGCCCTTTACCCCCTCCGAGTTACCCTCCCACTCATTGGATGGAATGAAACACAGACAGACTCACCCCAGAGAAAGGCAGCTGGTGAGGGCAGAGACAGTCACAGAAAGAGAGGGAGAGAGAGATGGTAGAGATGCCAGCTCAGCAGAGACAGAGACAGAGAGGCCAGGAGGGATGGAGAGGGAAGCAGAGACACGGGTGGGAGTGAGAAATGGCTATGAGGGGAGGAGGCCTTACATGGGGCGATGTGGGGGTAAGGCAAGGATCCCTAGAAGGGAACAGCTTCTAGCCCTAGGAGGGAAGACCCTGGGACTGGCGAGCAGGGCTCTAGGTGCTCTGTTCCAAGGGGAGCCTCAGCCTGAGAGTGTGCATGTCTGTCTGTGTGTGCACGTGCACACGTCTGCACCCGAGCGTGTGTGCGCCCAACTGTGTGTTGCCGTCTGTTCTGAAAGACGTCTCTGGGACACTCAGGGCTTGGCAGAAATGGACCAGAAGGGGAGTGGGCAGGCAGTGACAGAGGAGGAACTGGGATGGATAAGGAAGAGGGACAGAATGAGGTTAGAAGGGGAGGGACTCAGGAGGCTCTGCTGGAGATGGCAAGTGGAGAAGGGAAAGGGGAGGAGGAAGGTGAGCAAGTTGAGATGGAGCCTGCAGAGACTGGTATGTGTTGGGGTCCGTGACTGGGGGTACTTGGGGTCACAGGGCTATGGGGCCTGCCTCACAATTGCCCATCCTGCTGATTACGCTGGAAGACATCCCGAAGAGGCTTCAGGGCTTCAGGAGAAAAGAGGTAGATGCCGCAGTTGATGATGTCACTGATAAATGTGCTGGGTTTCTCCACATAGTGCAATACCTGTGAACAGAGCAGGCTGGCTTCAGTAGAAGAAGGGACTACTGCCACAGTCCCCTAAGACCCTCTGATTTCCAGGCCCTTCCTGCCTCTCCTTCCTGCTGCCAGGGTGGCCTGGCTAAAATGCAGTGCGTGTCCACATCCTACTGCTGCCTGGCTTTAAACCCTGAGATGACTGCCCTTCACCTGATTCACCTTCAGATAAGTCCAAAGTCCATGGCTTTCCCTGCCTGATCCTCCCCACTGCCTACCTCTCAGACGCGTTTCCGCCCGACTGCATGCCTGTGCCTGGAATGGCCTTTCTCATCTCTTCATCTGGAAAGCCCACCTTTCCAAACCCAGTTGACACGGTCACTCCCTCTGTGCGTCCTCTCTTGCTGGCCCCAGAGTTAGCTATTCATGCCTGGGCACTCCTGAACTCTGGCCACGCCTCACCATTGGCATTGTATCATTTGCAAAGGTTGGCTTTTGATTCTGTCACTCCTATTAGACTAATGGTGCCCATGAGGCAGGGACTGCACCCATTTGGCTCTGTTTCTCTCACACCTACCTGGTGCTTAGCACAAAACTATCTATGTGTATGTGTGTACATGCGTGTGTGTGTGAGTGTTTATATGTATGTTTTATATTAAAGCACGAACAAATAAAAGGGGTATGTGAGACCAGGTATGGTGGTGGCTCATGCCTATAATCCTAGCACTTTGGGAGGCTGAAGTGGGTGAATCACTTGAGCGCAGGAGTTCGAGACCAGTCTGGGCAATGTGACGAAACCCTGACTCTACTAAAAATACAAAAATTAGCCAGGCATGGTGGCACATGCCTGAATCCCAGCTACTCAGGAGGCTGAGGCAGGAGAATGGCTTGAACCCAGGAGGCAGAGACTTCAGTGAGCCGAGGTCACACCACTGCACTCCAGCCTGGGCAACAGGCTAAAAAAATTTAGCTGGGCGTGGTGGCTCACGCCTATAGTTCCAGCTACTTGAGGGGCTGAAGTGGGAGAATGGCTTAAACTTGGGAGGTCGAGGATGCAGTGAGCCAAGATCGAGCCAAGATCGCACCAAGATCGTGCACTCCAGCCTGGAAGACAAAGTGAGACCCTGTCTCAAAAAATAAACAAATAAATAAAGGAGGGAGGGCTATGTGAAAGTCAAGAGGCATAGGAGAAGGGAGTTTCACAAACCAGGAGAGAGCCCTGCTGCCTTGCCTATCATGTTCCTGCCTCCGGTATGTTATTTCCTACCTCCAGGCCTTTACACCTGCCATCCCCTCCGCCTGTAATACCTTTCTGTTTCTGTCATGTAGACAAATGGGACTCCGCTCAGACTTTGCTTCCTCCAGGAAGCCCTCCCTACTCCTACCCTGGCAAGGCTGGGCTGGGCCCCGCCTTGGTGTTCCCATTATGCACTGTGCATACATTTATTACAGCACCACCTGCAGGAAAATTAACCATTCCCCCCTCCCCCTGGTCAATCTCTCTTAAAGGGATGTAAGATGATTAATCGGGAGCGTCTCACCTGTCTGACAAGACTACGGCCCACCCCATACTGTGCCAGCATTCTCTAGAGGCCTGAGGTAGAGGGGATGATGACACAGAGTAGGCACCCACCCAGCCCCCTCTCTGCTCTCACCTCATGTGTCTGTGGATTCTCAACGATGCAGCCGTAGTTGAGGGACTGTGTCCTGTTAGCCTGAAAGACAGACACACCCGAGATAGTGACCTGCCTGCTCCAGGGCAGCCACGTCTGTTTTTCCTTTCTTTCCCTCCCCTACAGCACCTGGCATGCAGCTCTGCCACTGACAGGCCTTCAGCAAGGGTGGAAACTGACAGCTGCCCTCCCCCTCCCTACTTCTAAACAGCCAGAGGGCTCGGGGTCTCCACTAACACCTCCGTGCCTGCCAGAGCAGCGCATCTCCCTCCTGACACCAGCTCCCACACCAACGCCCAGGGCGCCCCTGCCTCCCCAACACCCTGAATTCCAGGAAGCTCTTGGGATCACCTCCTCTACACCCTTCAGTCCTCCTGACCCCCTCACCGTAGTGCCAAGGAGTAAGAAAGGGTGACGCTGGCGTCGGTGGGCTTCCAACATAGCACTCAAGGGGAAGTCGGAGCAGACATCAGCATTAAGCACGAAGAATGCCTCGGGGCTCCCAGCCAGGATCTGGTCTCGAAAATGGTAGAGACCACCCCCTGTGCCTAGGGGGGCAAATTCCTGCAGGTACCTGTCCCCAGGGACCCAAGAGCCAGCTCAGTGGATCTTAGGAAACAGATACCATGAGCCAGGGCACCTGACCCCCACCACCTGCTCCCAGGAGTACTCCTGCCCAAGGCCCACAGAGAAACTCTATATATTCAGGGATTCAGTGATGTCCAAATAAGAATCCTTCTACTAGGTGAGGATGAACTCTGGCAAATGCTGACTCAACCTACTCCCAAGAATTCAGAGGCCTAGGGCATCCTCCCCACCCCCATATATGAGTGTGTGCACAAACACCTGACTGGAAGGTTAAACTCCTGCTGGGCGGCTTCTAGGAACTGGGTGAGGGGCTCATCAGGTTGGTAGAAGCCAATGAGCAGAATCTCCTGCATCCCAGGGACCTGAGGAAAAGGGAAAGGCTGGGAGGAAGAATGTCTAACAGGAGGTGATGTTGGGGAAATCCTCAGGGCTGGCCCAAAGTCTAGAAACCAGTTTTAGTCTCAGCTGTGGGGTCCCAGGGCACTCACCACTCTGGGCTATTTTCTCCTCTGGACAATGAGGAAGTTGGAGGAAGTCGGAGGCCTGATCTTTTTTTGTTTTGTTTTTATGAAAAAAGGTCTCGCTCTGTTGCCCAGGCTGGAGTGCAGTGGCATGATTTTGGCTCACTACAGCCTCCACCTCCTGGGCTCAAGCGATCCTCCCACCTCAGCCTCTCAAGTTTCGAGGACTACAGCCATGTCACCACCTGCCTCAGCCTCTAGAGCAGATAGGACTACAGCCAGGCCACCACATCTAGCTAATTTTTAAACTTTTTGTAGAGAAGGGGTCTCTTGATGTTGCCAAGGCTAGGCTAGAACTCCTGGCCTCAAGCGATCCTCCCAACTTGGCCTCAAAAAGTGTTGGGATTACAGACATGCGCTACCATGCCAGGCCTGATCTTTCAATCAATTATTATTACCCCCACCAACCAGAACTGGGACTTACTGTAAGAAAGACTTTGCCTACCAAGCTGCATTAATCCATTCCCCGCCCCCCGCCCTCATTTTTATTATCTGTCAGCCTAAGCTTGAGATCAGCATGAGGTAAGGGTACCATGTATCAAGGGTCTGTGTTGTACTAGGCATTTTACAAATGTCATTTCTAAGCTTCACCACCCAACAAAGTAGGTCTAATCTCCCCCATTTTACACATAAGGAAACTGAGTGTCAGAGAGGGTGTGTTATTTGTTGCAGGCCTCACAGCAGGCAGAGACTGAATTCAAACCAAAACCTTGCCTGTCTCAATACGAAAAGCAATAAAGAAATGAGCATCACGGTGATCAAGGATATGAATTTGTGCCTGGTTATCATTAAGAGTCTCCATGCTACGGCTTTACATTGTCTCCAAGATCCTTGCCTGATCTCACATTCCATACTTTAAAAATAGGAGTGAAATCTGAGCAGGAAGAGGCCAGATGAGAAACTAGATTAGGGGAAGACAGCAGGGCAGCTGCACAGCATAACTTGAGGGGGCGCCATTCACATTGTCATCTGTGAATGATGGTCCTTGGAGTTATGCCTGGTGGGAAGAGATTATGGTTGGGAAAGGGGGAAACATAGCATGAAGATGAGCAGGAAGTGAGGGGAGACAGGGGAGTCCCTGAGGTTACCTGGGCACAGGCTTCAATATGATGTTGGATCATAGGGACCCCTGCCACAGGAAACAGTGGTTTGGGCACCTCAAAAGACAAAGGTCTGAAGCGAGTTCCTGGGAGAGGAAAGAGAACATTTCGGCTTCCTGCCTTCCTCTGCCCCCATTCCGCCTACCACACCAGCCCAACCTCCTCCCCCCATTCCCCTGGCACCTCACCCTTTTGAGGGCCTCCAATCAGGATCACCGCTTTGAGCATGATGGTGACTGCTACCTAAACTTCAAATCCCAACAGAGAAATCAAGCTCAGATCTCATACCCCAACCAAGCCCCAAAACCCAAATAGCAACACTTAACCCTCTCCCAAGATGTAAACCCAAAGCTCAATATAGTCTCTGCCTGGACCCAACACCTCACAAATCCCACACATCTCAAATCCCAGCGGAGAAATCAGGCTCAGATCTCACACCCCAACCAAACCCCAAACCCCAAATAGCAGCACTTAGCCCTCCCCCAAGATGTAAACCCAAAGCTCAATATAGTCCCTGCCTGGACAGAACCTCACAAATCCCACACATCTCAAATCCCAACCCAGATTCCAGTCGGCCTTCAAACCTCACAGTGATTCCTCCCAAATTCTGAAATTCACGCCCCACAATTTGATCTCTAAAAGACTTCGCTCTGGCCATGAACAAATTCTGCAAATTCAGAAACCTGGCAGAGACCCCCTTCTCAGACCCAAACCTCAAAATACTGAAGCCTCAAACTCACTGATTCCCAAAGTGTTGTGTCTTCATTCTAGATATTAAGCCCTGAATCCCAGTAGTGAACCCTGAATATTGAGCAGCAAATCCCGAGTGGGCCTCAGATATTTAATTTAAATCCTGAACGTAACCCCCAAGTACTGAACTAACACTGATCTGAATTTGGCGAACCCCTAATCCCAGGAAAATCCTCTATATGTTGAACATGAATCCTAAAACTAACCTCTATATATTGAACCCCAAATCAAAAGACAGGTTTCCTCGGCATTTCAAACACTGAACCTATTGACCCCCCTCCAGTCCTAATACGGATGACTGGCTGGGTCTAAATCTCTGGATTCGGAGGACTGCTTGATTGCTGACCCTCTGAACCCCACAACTGACTCTGTCCAATAAACCCTGGCCTCTCATGGCCAGGGATTGTGGGACCAACACAGGCGCGGGCGCACCCACGGCCAGCCAGGACCTTGGAGCCCGCCCTCTGTCTAGAGGCTGTCCCCTGCCCCTTACCCCTTCCGCCACCCCTCCACCAGCTCCCTTTACCACTAGCTCCCTTTACTCCAGCTCTGCCGCCCGCTACTGCAAGCTTCTTCCGCGCACGTGTCTTCTCGCAAGTCGCGAGAACTCATTCGCAGGTTCTGCCGGGAATTGTAGTCTGAACTTTTCACCGCTTTCAAAGTTAATGGGAGAGGAGAGCGGTGCTGAAGTCCGGGGGCGTGCCCAAGGTATCGAGGGGCGGGGTTAAATGAGAAGAAGGGTGGGGCCTGAGAAGCACAGCCTGGAACTTAAAGACTGGGACCAGAGCTGTCGGGGAATGGGCACCGCGGCAGCAGCCGAAGTGAGAAACTGGGTCCCAGAGGAAAATGGGACTAAGGACAGCAGGGGGGTGTGGCCAGCCCTGGAAGGGGCGGGGCCGGGGGCAAACAGCCACGAGGGGCTGGGGCTGGAGGCGCACAAAAGAGGAGAAGGCGGGGTCCTGGGCCCAGCCCCCGGTCCCGCTGGGAAGTGAGGGCACCTTGGACGGTGAGGGCAACTGTATCAGGTTGACTGTCTGAAATGCAGCACGGCGCTGGGCGCTCTCCAGACTTTCCTGTGACTCCAGCAGGCTGTGACCTTGGCGTGGGGGTGTGGAATACGTGTGGGCGCGGGTGCAGGGGAGAGGGAATGGCGACGTGGAAGAGCAGAACAGACGCGGAGGGTCAGAGAGCCGCTTTATTAAGCAAGCTAGAGGAAGGCTGTGGGTCCCACCACCCCCAGGCTCGGCGCCAGGGCGGAAGGTCCGGGGGTGTCGTTCAGGCTACGTCCACGCGAGCGAAGCTCTGGTCCATGCCCAGGCTGTTCTCCACGTACACCTCGTACTTGCCGCTGTCCTGGGGTACGGCCCGGCGAATGGTCAGCGTCGTGGTGGTGCTGCCGATCTCGAAGAACACCCTGCGGAGGGGTGGCGGGGAGGAGGGCGGAGCCGCGGTCAGTACAAGGGCGCACTAGGCCGGGCTCCTTAGCCAACTCTGTTCCTCGCCGCCCAGTCCCCGCCCCCGTCACTCCCGTCAGATTTCTGGGCTCAGTCCCACCCAAGTTCCAGCCCCAGGCCCTGCCCGTGCCGCAGGTCCCAGCCCTCGCCTGTCATCCTCCTCGATGTCCTCCCCGTCCTTGGTCCAGCCCACGTCGGGCGCAGGCTCTCCCAGGATCTCCGCAGTCAGCGTCACGGTGGCGCCTTTGCGCGCCTTAGTGTTGTCGGGTCCCTTTTGAATCTTCGCCGGGACTAGCGGAAGGAAAGGGGAGCGAAACCCCGTAAAGGACCTGGAGATGAGGCAGGGCATCACTTCCCCAGCTAATACCCGGCACTAAATACAGATGTATTTAAACTCGCAGCGTGACTTTTAGCAAATCATTAGCCTCTCTGGTTTCATCTCCTTGGCTGTTAAAGGGACTTATCCCTACCTCTCCTACTTCTCGGGGTCGAAAAGAGGATCAAGAGATAAGGCGGGCGGAAGCCCCTGAATGTTCACACATCTCAGAGATGTGTGAACCGCCTCAGAGACCGCTCTGGGTAGTGAAAATTGCCCAGAGTTGGGAGTCGGAAGACCCGTGTCCTACCCTGGTTCTGCCTCTGACTTGCTGTGTGACCTTGGGGACCTGGAGCCGCGTGATGGAAGCCCACAGAGGACTGCTTAGCCCGGGTAGGGCTGGATCCCGAGGTAGGGAAGGACGCACGTGGCTGGCGGCGGCGATGTGGCCAGGCCGTGCCCGGCGCTGGGCTGGCAGGGACCCTATAGCTAGGCCCAGAGGTAAACGCGCAGCTGGACCGGGCTGCGGGCTCTGGCTGGTCTGCGCCCTGGCGCTGCGCCCGGGGCGCGCGTACCTTCCACGAGGATGCGCGCCGAGTCGGAGCACTGGCCGAAGGGGTTGGTGACGTTGATGCTGTACTGGCCTAGGTCTGCCAGCTCGCCGTCGCGCACCACCAGTGCCACCACGTCAGGGTCCTCGAAGACGTAGCGGTACTTAGGCCCGTCACGTAGCTCCTTGCCGTCCTTACTCCAGCGGATGAATGGGTCCGGGAAAGCCGAAATGCGGCAAGTGAGCTTGGCCGCGCTGCCCTCAATCAGCACCACGTCCTTCAGCGGCTCCAGTACCCGCGGCGGCCCCTTCTCGCGCAGCTCCTTCCGGGACCTACCCCCGGGCCGAGTCAGGGTCCAGAGTTCCCAAGACAGGCCCGGCCGCAGCCCTTTCAGAGAGTGCACCATCTCCTGCCTGCCCCCTGGGCCCGCCAGACCGCTAAACGTGTGGCTTGGTAGGGAAGAGGACTGCTCCTGAACTGCTGCCCTGATAGGATGATGCATTCCTGCCGGCCACTCCTCCACATCTCAGTAAAGACCCTCCCCTAAAACCAGTCATTCTAGAGGCTGCTGAAGCCCCTCAGCCCTTCCCCAAAGCCCATTCAAGAATGCGCTCTCTGCAACTCCCTTCCTCCACAGAGCTCCGGGGTTCCCTCTTACCTGTGGCCTCGGTAAGAGGCCTGGATGCGAATGGCCGCACTCTGGACCTGTGGGTCATTGATGTCCAGGGTACATCCAGGAGGTGGGGCCGCAGCCACTGACTTTTTGGCAGGAGCTGCTTTAGACATCTGGAGAGTGGGCGACAAGTACGGGGGTCCAGGTTGAGACAGAGGGTCCCACCTTCAGCCCTTTTCCTCCATGGTCAGAACATTCAAGGGGGTGGAAGAATGGGAGTGTCTGCGGCTTCTCTGAGGATAGGACTTACTGTGGAGGGGTTGACCTAGGGACTTGAGTCGCCTGGCTGGATTGCAGGCAGCACAGAGCCCTTCTGGATGGCACAGTAGGGGTGCAGGCAGGGTGCTCAGCCCTGGGCTCGGTTTTATACATCGCTCCCCTCCTTGCCTTGTTTGGCGTGGTTGCCCCAAACCCCCCGGGACCCCATCCCCCTCCCTCTGACCCAAGCAGGCTCTTTATTTAGCCTGCGGCTGCCTGGGATGCTGGCTCAGCCGCTGGGCTAGGCCCGTGGGGGGAAACCCGAGCGGCTCTGGGGTGCACCTCGTGTCAGCACCTGGACAACTGGACAGCTGGATGCTGCCCTGTCCCCTCCCAGGGCAGGGGGTATCCATCCCACTCCCAGGAGGACCAGGTTCAGCCCCTAGCTGACAAGAGATCCAGCTTCCTACTGGGGCAGTTTTTCACTCAGGTTGGGCTCTGGATAGTCAGACAACACACCCTGTTGGTAAGGGGTTTGAGTGTTTCGGGGGTGTCCCTGAATAAAGCCAGAGTAGCAAGGGGCTTGGGCCTCAGGGCCCCTACAGCTAATGGCAACAGGGCCACGTGGCTGTCAAGACCAATCCAGAAGCTCCTTGCTCTTACCCTATCCCCAACCCCAGGAGTCCAGGGTTGTCACTTCCACACTGTGCCCCCTGGTGGTAAACTGAGATAAACCAGGAGGGGACGGGAAAGATTTTTTGAGAATAGCAGCCCCTCCATGCCATCCCTAGCCCTACTCACTCCCCTTGATGTCACATGGTAGGGGCTGTTTAGACTGCACTGTCCTTGGAGATTAGCACCACTAGTGGCTCCAACCCTAGGTCTGCCCAAGTCCTTTTTGGGGGCATAAATTGGTGCATCGGGGCATCAGACCACCTGGGGTGAAGGGGTTCAGTTAACCCCTCTGGGGCTTGCCTGGAGGCCACTCTGCCCAGGCTGGGCACCTGGCAGAAGCATTGCTTCCATTCATTGGAACTACCCGCCCTAGTGTGGGGGCACTGTCACCTTTTGATCAGAGCAATTTTGACATAGCTCTGCTGACATAAATTACCTTTGCTCCTCTGGGTTTGGAACAAGCAGTTCACATGCCATTTCCAATGGAGATGGGAAGGGAGCTCAAGATCAGAGGGGGTACGGCAGAGAAATTTTACCATTTATCAAGATACGAGTTCAGGCACCTCGTTTTTATACAAAACATTTGCAGTGTGTAGGGGATTGGAGATTCTCACAGGCAAACTGTATATCTTCATCGCTAAAATGACAGGTAGGCAAGGCGTTGTTCTGGTCCCTTCCAGCTGGCTTTAGCATCCTGTTATTTTATGATGATGAGGATTGCCTCTTCCCTGGGGTCCTGAGAAGCTAGAGAGGCTGGGCTGGGCTGGGCAAAAGGGTTGTCTGAGCTGGAGTCAAGGGGCCCTCAACCTCCGTCAGCAACACAGTGGTGTCAACTCTCTCTACCCTGGTCAGAAGCTTTGTTCCTTTTACTTTGCCAAGAACAGAATTTTGAAGGTGGGGATGAGGGGAGCATTTCCTCTGGAGGCAAGGAGATCTGGGTCCCCACCAACCCCCCAACCCCTCATCCCCAACCTCAGGGCAGGGCAGCTCAGTCCTAGGTCCCAGTGACCATTCTATGGCATTGCAAGGTTGTGGCTAGAATCGAGGTGCTTTAGCACCCAGCAGACCTCCTAACTTGCCATGCGGACAAGAAGGTCCAGGCTAGTGTGTCCCTTAGTCCTAGGAAAATGCTGGACACAGCAGACTAGAGCACTCCCATCTGGTGCTCTCCATGTGCTCTGATTTGTGCTGTGACATGGAGGGTGAGGGGCGTGGGCCTGTCCTAGTGTTTCTTTTTGAGATGGAGTCTTGCTCTATCACCCAGGCTGGAGTGCAGTCGTGCAGTCTTGGCTCATTGCAACCTCCACCTCCCAGGTTCAAGCAATTCTCCTGCCTCAGCCTCCTGAGTAGTTGGGACTACAGGCATGCGCCACCACACCTGACTAATTTTTGTATTTTTAGTAGAGATGGGATTTCGCCATGTTGGCCAGGCTGGTCTTGAACTCCTGACCTCAGGTGATCCAGCCACCTTAACCTCCTTGTCCTGGTTTCTTCTGCAGCTCCTCACACTACCTACTCTTGCCAACCATCAGGATGAAACCCACTCTGCTCCAGGGGTCAGGACCAGAACTGCTGCCTGTCTTCTGGGCAGAGTGAATGAGGCTGAGCCAGGATTGGGGTGAGGGCTGGCCTATTTCAGAGCCCAGCATCCCCCACGTTGTGATGAGGGAACATGTGACAAGAGGTGGCGGCTACCAGAGCCTGGTTGCAGGGGTTCAGTGGATCTGCCAGCATTCCAGAAACCGCAAGGGGAGAAGCAGACCAGTCTCCCCTCCCTCCAGGAATGAGGACAGGTGAGGGGCCAGGAGGGTCAGAGGAGGGGGTTGGAAGGACCCAAAGTGCTAGCTGGTATATCCTGGAATGTGTGTTGGGGAATGCCCAGAGAGGGCTAAATGCCCCTGTCCCGGACTCAACCCTTCCCAGCAATCTTCCCCTCCAGCCATCCCTCCCAACAGACACACAGGTTATGCTGCTTGCCATTTTTATTTCCTCGTGACAGACAGACAGACAGCTGGATGGCTGGGAGGGATGGTCAGGACAACATGGGCAGTAGGGATCGGATGGAAGGGGAAACTTCATAAAAGTCAATAAATAAATAAATATGAATGGGAAGAAGGCCAAAGGCCATGGAGGGGTGCTGGGGACATCCTTGGGCCAACAGAGAGCGCCCGGGGCTGTATCCACTGGACAGGAGGATACAGCAAGCTGAGTGACTGCTGGCCTCCGGCTCTCCATGTTTCTCCTCTAAGGGATGCTGACAGCTGGCCCACCCCACCTCCACCTGAGTCCTCTCTTCTCCCTCCACCGCCTCGCTGCCTTCTCTCACGTCCCAGCCCTGGGCCCTTGCCACTGTATCTGTGTCCTGCCCCTGCTTTGCCATACTGACTCCCAGCCTACTGCCCTGACACCCTGGGTTCCTTCCTCTTCCTCCTCTCCAGCCATGCCCATCTTCCTTGGTTCTCCCTGAGATGCACTGATCCCCAACCCAGAACCTTCCTAGAGCCTCCTCCTTCCTGTCCCTCGACTTCTTTTCCTCTCCACTTCCCCATTCCCCTCTTGTCCCTCTGCCTGTTCCCACCCTGCCCAGCCTGGCCAACGGGTCTCCCACTCTGGCTTTGGCCTGGGGTGGCATCAGGTCGAGGCCCTGGGGTCTCTGTCCTTGCAGGTCTATGAGGTAAGAGCCCGGCCAGATGCTGCTGCTGGTGGTAACCGAAGCCCCAGGCCCGCCTGGCTCAGCGTGGGCCCTGGAATGTCCCGTGGCATTGGTGGGAACCCCAGTTGAAGCCCGAGGCCTGGCTGTGGTCCGTGCCTCTAGGGGCCGCCAGGGTAGGAGCGCAGCAGCACCTTGTGGCGGGTGGCGGCCTCAGCCCGGCGCCGCCTCTGCTCACCCAGGAACTCCTTGAGCCGATTGGTGGTGAAGGTGAGCGTCTGGCGGCGCAGTTTCATCAGGTAGGCGTCCTGCAACCATGGGTGGGCCAAGCAGTCCTGCAGGGAGGGCCGGCTCCTGCCAGGCAGAGCCAGGGATAATGAGCCTGGAAGGATGGCTCTGGGAGTTGCCAGGGCTCTGTCCTCCTGCAGACCCATGTCCCAATCCTGCATCCACCCCTACATGTGTGATCTTGGGCAGCTCAAGAGCTCAGTTCCCCAATCTCTGGAATGGGGGCAGTGATTCCGCCTTGCATGGGGTTGTCGCAGGCTTTAAATGGTAGGTAGTATGACCATTTAGTAGAAGCAGCAGACTTCTTCCTAAGAGCAGGGGAGGAGCTGGGGAATCTCTGGCACAGGCCGGGCCGGGGGCAGGTGACACTGGGAGATGGCAGGTGTGGGGCTCACTCACCAGGGATGTACTGAGAGGACCTTTCGCAAGAAGAGGGTGGCGCTCTGGGATGTGTTGGGGTATAGCTGGAAGGCATCAAAGCGGCCCCCCACAATCCGAGCCTCCGTTTCCTGGGGGTCTGGCTCATAGAACGGGGAGCGTCCACTGAGCCTGTTGGGGAAGATTGACTGACATAGGCAGACTAGAGGCCAACACCCAGGCCCGGAAGGACATTAGTGTCGGGTGCACAGTGCTCAGGGCCATGCTGCTCTGTACCTGAGTGTGAGTGTGCAGTGTGATGTGTGTACAGGGGAGGTGAGGCATGGGGGAGAGAGTGTTGGCAGAAGGCGAGTCCAGGAGCTCACTGTGTGGGCAGAGAGGGCTGTGGCGGGTAGGGGACACTCACATAATGTAAGTGAGCACACCCGCTCCCCAGATGTCCGTGGCAGAGCCGATGGGTTCTCCCTTCACCATCTCCGGAGCTGACAGGAGACAGAGGCCAAGCTGACCCAGCTTCCTAGTGGCAGGGAAGTGGGGGCGGGGGAGGTCCCTGGGTGCTTGAGCAGCAGGACAATGCCCAGGTCACCAGACCATAGGAATGACCAAAGTGGCAGGCCCTGAAGCCCAGTAGGCAGGACAGAGGTGGTGGCATACCCCAAGAGACATATGGGACACCTGAGGAATTAGCCTGGGCACAAAATGGAGGGGGTCCCCAGAACTCCAGAGGGGCTGAGAAGCAGGGTGACAAGCTCCCTTGGATTAGCTCCAAGGTATGGCTCCCATTCACAAAGAGTGTGGCTGACACCAAGATTAAAAGCCTTCAAAATCAGCCTAGCTGGTTCTAATCCTAGACCTGCCCCTTCTAGCTATGGAACCCTGGGCCATTTACTAAACCTGCCTGGCTCTCCATAGCCTCGTCTGTAAAGTGTGGCCTGTAGAACCACACTAAGGAAGAGCAATCATGAACATCAAGCACTTAGCAGGTTACTCAATGGTAGCTGGTTCTCCTTATTTAAATAAAATAATAATTGATTCTCCTGTCTTTTTGGCTTTAGCGAATCCCGTCTCTAGCATTTATAATTGTCTGATTGCACAAATCCTTAACATCAGATGTACACCTCAGTTTCCTCATCTGTAAAAGGGGGCTAATATTGTGCCACACTCCAGGGTTATTGTAAAGATCAATTGGAAGAAAAATCCACATACTTCATTCATTGCTTGCATACAGTAATCACTCAATAAGTGGCACATATGTAAGTGAAGTGGGGTGAGCCCTGGCTGCTGCCTCTCTGGCAGTGCCCTGTCCCCACCCGGGCTGGCAGCTGCTCCCCTCACCCATGAACTCCAGCGTGCCCGTGCGGTGGCCAAGGGGCCGAAGGGCCTGGGGGTTGTAGGGCTGGGCACTGCCGAAGTCCACGATCTTGAGGGCGTTGTCAGGGGCCAACAGCAGGTTGTCTGGCTTGATGTCTAGGTGGAGCACATGGCGGCCGTGGAGGTAGTCCAGGCCTTGTAGCAGCTGCGCCACGTAAGTGGCCACGTCGTCCTCAGAATACCGGAACCTGGGAGAGCAGGGGTGGAGCGGATGACACCCGGCCCAGCCTCCCCTACCTCTTCCTCCCTACTCCCCCAGAATGCCCAGCTACCTGTCACTGAGCCCACAGAGGAGCTCCCGGTTGCCGCAGCTCTCAGCAATGAGCACGAGGTACCGAGGGGTGATGTAGGCCTCGTGCAGGGACATGATCCGCTCGTGGTGCAGGGTCCGCAGCACCTCGTACTCCTGCAGGACCTGCCGCTTGCCCTCAGCAGCATAGGGCACGATCTTGGCCACGAACGTTCGCCCCGTGGCGTTCTCCCGGCACGCTCGCACAACACCAAAGCGGCCCCTGTGTGTCGGGAGGGGGGGAGGGTCACCACAGGCTCAGAGGAGAGGAGGGGAACACTTCACAGTGAAGGCTAACGGAGGAGAGCAGGGACCCCTAGGGGCAAGAAGACAGCAGTTCCGGTGTGAGCTCCAGAGTTCAATCCTAGAAACCAGGCTTTGAGTCCCAGCTTTGCCACTCACTGGCTCTGTACCTTAGGTAAATCCCAGAACTTCTCTAACCTCAGTTTTGCCACCTGTGAAATGGGTGATGCTAACAGCACAGTGTCTCTCAGAGTTGCGAAGATTCGATGAGATCACATGGCTAAAGCCCGCAGTGTAGTCTGGCACATTTAAACTCAATGATGCTAATAACCCAGGTCTCAGCACCTCCCCTCACCCCAGCCAGTACAATCTGGTCTTCTCTCCGAAGCCATGCGCTCCAGACATTTGACCCACTCCCCTATGTCCTCTTCCCTTCCCCAGCCCTGCTTGCCTGGCTTTCTCCTCCAGGAAAGTGTAGGGTTTCTGAGGGGGGCCCTGTCGAAGAGTGGTACCCTCAGGCCTGGGAGAGCTTCGGGGACTGCTCCCAGGGGAGCTGACCACCTCCTTGGCCGGGCTGAGACTCTGCACAGTCACCTTGGTAGGCTCAGGAGGGGGCTCAGGGGCTGGGGGCTCAGGGGCTGGTGGTGCAGACACGAAGGAAGTCACCACATACACAGGAGTAGAGGAAGACGCTGGTTTAACCCCTTGAGGAGTGGAGGCTGGGGTCGGGGTCCCAGTGTCAAGGACGAAAGACTTGGGCTCACTTGGGGTGACCTGGGTACTGGGTGGGGTGGGCTCTGCTTGCCGGGCAGCCTGCAGGCCCCTGTGTCTTCGTGGAGGGGTCTGGGGTGGCGGACCCACAGCCTTGAGCAAGGACAAGGCCTGGCTGGGGGCTGTGGGGGGAGATGAGGGGCTGACAGTGACTGACGGGGGGGTGGGGGCAGCAGGAGCTGGGGGTGGGGCCAGTGAGGTAGGAGAGTCAGGAGGCGGGGCCCTGGCTGGCCCTGAGGTGACAGGGGCCTCTTGGTGGGCAGCAGATGGCACAGCTGAAGAATCTAAGAGACAAAGAAAATCATCACCACGGTGCCTTGGGGCAAGGCTATGGTGCTCCCCAAGAACCCTATGCTCAGGGCCCCCTTCCTCCCCCACCCCACACCATTGCACTGACCTTGAGTGCCCCTGACAAAGACCTTCTCAGAAGGGTTGCTGAAGGGCCCCTGCCCAGCACGGTTGGCACAGGCCACACGGAACCTCACAGTCATGCCAACTGGCAGGTGGCTCACATTGTAGTAACAGTCGGGGATGCCTGAACTCACAGGGTGCCACACAGACTCCCCTATAGGCAGTATGGGGGAGGGGCTGAGGTCACAGAAGGGATGACGCCAGCTCCCACAGTGCTATCTGTGGAGCCGGGGAGGGCACTGGCCTTCCCAGACTCCCCCTGCCGCTCCCCCCACCCTCCGGCTGCCCCATCCTCACCATCCACTCGCCGCTCCAGGGTATACGTGCAAGGTGCCCGGCTGTCTCCGGGCTTCCACAGCACCAGCGCCGTGTCCTGGTAGGTCTGGGGCACCTCTGGAGGAGCTAGCTTTCCTGGGACTCCTGGCAAGAGAAAGAAGAGTCCCAGAGAGCCCCTACACCCTAGCTAAGAGCCCCTCAAGCGCTGCCCCGCCATCCCCCTCACTACCCCCCTGGGGCCCTGCCCCAGGCTCACGGGCCACAGCCACGGTACAGGAGCTGGTGATGCTGCCCAGGACGTTCATGGCGGAGCACTCATAGAGCCCGGCGTGCCGCTTGCCCACCCGAGGGATGCTGAGCAGCTGCCGCCCGTCTTTGCAGGACACGATGATCACTGAGGGCTCTGACCTCAATGACTTCTTGTCTGGGGACAGGGAGAAGCAAGAGGAGCTGCTGAGTGAGCTAGCACATGTCCAGGCCCCCTCACTCACTCCCTACTCCAACATCCCCACAACCATGCTCAGCCCCGACCCTGGCCTAGCCCCTCCCATCCCCTGGGCTCAGGGCCACTTGCTGGCCTCCCTCTCTGTGGGAGGCAGTTTCCTTACCTTTCATCCAGGAGATGTGCGGTGCAGGGCAGGCTGCTGGCAGGCAGAGCAGGGTGGCTGCCTCCCCCTCCAGCAGCACCTGGTCCTTGAGTTTGATGTGGAAGACTGGGGGGAAGTCTGGAGGAAAAGCAGAGACAGCCATCTGTCTGTGGGGGCCCTGACCCACTTACCGCTGAGGGAGGGGTGGAGAAGGCCTGCAAACAGCCATCAGGAAGCAGCGTGAAACCTTGTCTCTTCCCAGGCAGATGTGGAAAGTGGAACCCCAGGCCATGCCTTCAAGAATTTTCTTTGGGGCGAGCATCACTTTCCCCAGGCCCTCACTGTGCTGGACTGCCTTTTCCTTGCACTGACTATTGACGATGCTACTTATGTCATGGGTTTGTAAATCACTGACAGCAGGGCCTGGCACTAATTAAGCGGTCTATAAGCATTTGTTAAATAAAATAAAAGCAAACAAATATTGAAAAATTATAATGGTTAAGATCCTGCAAGACCCACCCTCTCTGGGGCACAACAGGGCAAGTGAGAAAAGAATTGAGGTGAGTTAGTAACCTGAGCTGCGATGGGACCGAATGAGGAATGTTCTTTCAGAACATGCAGTCTCAAAAGAGTTGCAGTCTAGGAAAATGTGGGCAGATCCTGGAAGTGTGTCGGCCTCCAGGCCCCTCTTCCCACCTGCCATCCGGGGACAGGGTCGTAGGTCTCCTATATACTCCTTCAGGTCAATTAAGTGGTGAGAGCTTTTGAAGGGGCAAGAGACAGTATCTGCCTGACCTTGGGCAAGTCATTTACTCTCTCAGAAGCTCCATTTCTAATCTGTAAATCAAGGAAAATAATACCGCGCCCACAGGATTCTTGCTGTGACAATTACAAGGCATGTCAAGTGTCTGCCATACAGTAACTGATTATAAATACTAACTTTTCTTGTTGCTAGCATTATCTCAATAATATGGCCAGCAGAGAAGCCTGGAGCAGACGCCCAGAGAAAGGCTGTTTCAGCAAAGCAGAGAAATTGCCCTCACAGCCAGCTGGTGGCTGTGCACATGGTAGGGCTAGGGATGAGACCAGTTTTCCTTCCTCCAATGTAGCCAGCCTGTGACTCCTTAGTGCCCTGAGGATTTGAGTGCATGATCCCTGGGAATATCCCTTTAGAAGAATCCCAGTTCGGCCATGGGGGTGGTGGGTGAAGGGTGGGGATAGGGGAGGACTTGGGGGTGGATTTTATTCACCTGGGCAGAGAAAGCTGAGGAGCCTTGGGAGCCCCAGCTGCTGCCTGTCTGAAGAATTGTGGGGGACTGGGAGTGGGGATGAGCCAGGCAGGAGAGGAGTACTCAGCAGGAGTGGTGATCAGGATGGCAGTGTGCCCCCTTCCCGCTGTACCCCACTGCTCCCCAAGGAGGGGTCCCACACTGAGGCTCCAACAAGGCAATGTGAACACAGTTTCTCAATGGCTGCCTCCAGGCCAAGTGAGGGTACTGGGTAGCAGGGAGAGAGAGAGAGAGGCCACCTCTCTCAGAGGTGAAAGTGACCCAGGCCCAGCCCTGCCAGCCCCGCCAGCCCCACCCCCATTCCCAGGGGCCAGCCCTGGTTGTTAAAGTGGACTGGGACAGCCTTGTTTCTGCAGAGAACAGGGAGGGGATAAGGTAAGGGGACACTGCCTAGGCAGGAAATCAGCTGCATAAGCAAAACTGGGCCGGGAGGAGGCCCCAGGTGGGAAGGGATCAGCTGTCCCCAGGCCTCTCTGCTGGCTGATTGCTTTCTTTCCCCCTCATTTTCCACCCTCCCTTCCCCACCAGCGGCCCTTCCCTCCCTCTTTTTCTCTCACTGCAGCCCCCTTTGCCCTGGCCAAGGCTGGACACAATCCCTACAAGCCCAGCTGAGGCAAGACTCGACAGCAACTCCATTCTGAGTTTTATCAGGAAATGGGGGAAGAACAGGACTGGTGGCCTGTCAAGATCCTGCACATAGCCTGGCTTCACGGACTCTCTCCTTTCCTGCATGCTGCTCTGGAAAACCCAACCTCCCGAAGCCTTTGCTGGTCATCCTTGAGTAATGCGCCTTTTTCAGGCAGGATGGGGTGACCCCACGTGGGGAATGCCTCCCTATCTGGAGCTCCAGGACACTCAGGCAGAGAAACAGAAGAGGGCAAAGAGCTGGCAAAGAGCTCCGAAGGCTGCTTTTCTGTACAGAAGGGTCAGGGAGGGCCAGTCAGGTGTTCGGAGCTGCAGGGCAATGGAGACTTAGGGGGCACAATACAGGTCGTGGTCCTCTAGGCTGGAGAGAAAGTGAGTGTCTTTGGGTACACACCCAAGCACACACACATCTAAAGGGGAACTGTGGGGGCAGGAGGGCCCTATATCTTGAGCTCCTTGAAAAGTGCAGCCAGTTACAGAAACCTTCTAGGGTCTCCCAGGAGAGAGGAGGCCAGCCCCTGACAGACATAAGTATGGTGTCCTGAAGCCCCTTCCCAGACCTGGCTGCAGAAGGTCACACAGTTCAACTTCAGCTGCTCCACTTACTAGCCCTGCGACTTGGACAGATCCTTAGCATCACTAAGCCGGTTTCCTCACCTGTGCAATGGAGACAATACTAATATTTCCCAAGCAATGCTGCAGGATTGAATAAGGCAGCGCTTGTAAAGTGTTTAATAGAACACTTAGCTTCTCTAATGAATGACAGCTACTGCTATTGTTATAGTTGTCTGAGCAGACCCCTTCCACTAGGCTCGTCAGGGTGGCCCACCTCTCACCAGCCATGACAGCTCCCTGATATGGGTAGGGGATAGCAGGAGGGGAGGAGGGTCCTCACCCAGCAGGCCTCTATTACCTGACTCACTGCGCACGTACTGGTGACCCAACTCCTCTTGGATGCTGGCAGAGAGGTTTGGTTGCGATAACCCCTTGTCCTTCCGCTGCCGAGAGAAGCCCCAGCGGAGCCGGCTTCGGCTTTCCCCTGGGGCTGTGAAGACCCAGGCCCGTTAGCATTTGCTCAGTCGGTACCAGCAAGTTCACACCTCTCTGCAGCCCTCAGCCCAGAGAACCAGAAGGAACACCTAGCCCCACCCTGCCCTGCTGCCACTCCTGCTTTCCTCCCCTCCAGCCCTGCCGATTCCACCCTCGGGGCCTCAGCCTGCCCCTCGTGGGTGTCCCCAGCCCCTCTGCTCCTCCCACGGCCTCTCTCCAGCGCACCCCAGCCTCCTCTGCACCTGC
>NW_012107586.1:4494883-4514625 GCF_000951045.1 Mandrillus leucophaeus | reverse complement strand
AGGGCGCTCTCAGCCGAGCTGCCCCTACGGAGTTCTCCCCGCTTGGGGCTAGCCCCAGCTGCGGGCTCCTGGCCTAGGGAGGGGAGGGCCTCCGGGCTGGGAGCCTCCTGGTCCTGAGAGGGAGCCCTTCCCTGCTCCTGCCAGTCCATGGGGGTGGCAGCCCCAGTCTCTGGGGTCCCCAGAGCCTCATCCTCAGTGGGAATATCGGTGAGGGACACCCGGGAGCCTGAGAACTCGGGCTGCAGTGGGCGGGGCACTGAGGGCAGCTCTTCCAGCACTTCCTCTTCAGAATCCGAGGAGGATGAGAGCCCCCCACTGGGGGGTGGCCTTCTGGGCATGGTCACCCACACCCGCTCTGGGGGAGCCCGCAGCAGCTCCGGGATGGGGCGCAACACCAGGTGGCATTTGTAGCTGATCTGGAAGCGCTGGAGACAGGTTACTGGAGTCAGACCTGAGGGACCCCTGGGGCAGGATTGTCCCCCCCAGGCCCACCTCAGCCCTGGGGAAGAGGCCTGAGCATGCAGAGGGTCAGGGAACAGGCAGGAAACTGGGTATGGAGCCAGTGAAAGCGAGAAGACAGGAGCAGGAGATGAAGACCCATGGGAGGGGGAAGGCGGTGTTAGAGAGAAGGAGAAGGTGGAAAGCATAGAGGCTGGCCTGCCACACTCACCTGCCACCTCCTCCGGGAGAGGAATAGCTTCAGGTGATCCGTGCTCATCTCTGCGCCCTTTGCCTGAGTCTGCAAACCCAGGAAAGAGGGCTTGAGGGAAAGCTGTCAACCTAGACCCTCCAGGTTTGGCAACAGAGAGGCAAACTCCATGGGGCGGGGTGGCAGGAGAGAGTGGATTGAGCAGCACTGAGTCTGGGCTCCTGGGGTCCCCTTTCCCTTGGGTCTGTCAGGACAATGCCTACAGCCAGGGTGTCCTTAGGGACAAATCCCCTAAAGCCCCCAAGGGGGAGGCAGGAAACTGGTAGCTCCCAGAGGTAGGCTTCTGAGCTTCCACCAGGGCTCATGGCCCTGTCCTGGTAAACCAGCTGCCCTGGGAGGCCTGTGCTCTTAGGCCCCTTACCTAGGCCCTGGCTCCTCAGCTCCTCTCTGTCTCCATGTAGGGCCAACACCCCAGACATCTGGAGCCTTGGTGGTCCAGGCCAAGATGGATGCTTCCCTCGGCTACCCACCCAGGCTCTCTCTTCCGGAGCTCATTTCCGGTCTGAGAAAGGAGGCTCTTAATTCAACTCCTGACACCAGAATGACCTCAGCCTTCAAATCCGCTCCCAAATCCCCAAGACCCCATCAATGCCTGGCACTGTGCCCTGAGGCACTGGGGTTTGAAGATGAATGAGTGAGAACCGAGAACCTGCCCACATGAAGCTCATAACCGGGGGCTGAGCCTGCCTGGTCACCCCCAACGCTAGTGTGTGGGACCAGTGCAGGACAGAGATGGAAAGGCAGAAGTCAGGAAGACCAGGGTCTGGTCTCAAGCATGGGGGAGAACTCCACTGAGGATGCCCAGGATGGAGAGGTCCAGACATATGCCCTGGAGTCCAGGATACCCCCAACTCCATCCCTGATTTGAGCCTGTTTCCTTGTCAACAAAATGGGACTAATAATGTCTTCCTTTGCAAAGCTATTGTGAGGTTAATAGGCCATATGCATATTCAATGCCTAACGTGGTTACTGCACATAGTAGGTACTCAATAAATAGAACTGTTAGTAACATTCTCCCTCCCTCCACCTTTTGTGCCACCACTTTGCAGACCAGACTCACTTTGAACCAAGGATGTTCTAGGGTCTCCTCTGCGGTAGGTCTCCTGTGAATGAATGAGGATTAAGAAGGGATTTATCATTCAGTCATCCAGTCAGTCAATAACTGTTTGAGCAAACAGGGCTCCTAAGGACTTGGGGGCTTGCATGTCGAGCGGCAGGAGTCTGGGAGGAGCAGGCAGGTGGTATGAGGGTGACCCTGCAGGTGGGGGCTCCCAGGGCCTTGTACTCACAGGCGGTCCTGCACCAGCACTTTGATGAGGAAGCCCCGGGCCTCCCTGCTCAGGCTCAGGAATGTGGTCTCCTCGAAGGCCACGTTGTAGTTTCGGATGTTCATCAATGTTGTCCGGTCATTTTCCCCAACAAACGGGGAGATTCCTGTCAGACTGCAGAGGTGAAAAGGGGCGTCGTGAGGGGCAGGTGGGGACAAAGGGGAATGCCAGTGGGGGCACAGGGCTGGGGACAGGTGGAGGCTGGGGTTGTTAGGATGACAGAGGCTGGGCAAATCTGGGTAAAAGGCGAGGCTGCAGACTCTCTTCTCCCCTGTCCCCTCCCCAGCCCCCTGATGGGCAGAAAGGTGGTGCTGCCTTGGGGCCTAGTGGCCTGTGCTTTAGAGGACCTGCTCCATCCATCCTCCAGTGTGGCCTCCCCATGAGTGAAGAGTCTGTGCCAAGGGGATGTGCCCATCCTGAGCTCCACTCCCTTCGAGTCCCAGTTTTAGACACTCAGAGCCAAAGAGTTTCCTGCCTCCATGGCCCTGAGCCTGCGCTGGGCTCTCTCCATCCAGGGTGCCCACCTCTTACGGAGGGGTGTGGGGACAGGCAGAGTGTGGGCATGCAGACCAGGGCGTCCAACCTCATGCACATGAGGCTTCTTGCAGTACAAGAAGGAGTGGGGGGTGTGGAAGAGAAGGGGGTGGGCTGTAGCCCTGCAAAGGTCAGGGGTGGACCTGCCAGGAGACTGCTGGGACACTGCAGAGGGGTCCTTACCAGAGGAAGGCAACAACGCCCACAGGCCTGTGAGGAAAGGAGAGTGATGGGTAAGAGGACTGCACCCCTCTGACTGGAAGGGAGCAGTTCTTCGCTACTGCTGACCTGAGTGAGCGGTTACCTCCCTGGGAACACTGCCATGGACAATGGGCACAGGAGTGGCTTCTTCAGGGAGGACCCTGAACCCACAGGTCCAGATATGCCTGGAGAAGTCCAGGGTCATGGCAGGGCTGGCCCAGGAAGCCCAGGGAAGTCTGGGGACCAATGGGACCATGCCTGCCTCACTGGAGGAGGCATGCTGGCTGCTGAGGGCAAGGTGAGGGTGTCAAGGACTAACAGGGCTAAGGCCTTGAGAGAATGGGGCAGCCCTGACTCATGATGGGCAAGGAGTAACATGGGCAGGAAACCCTGCAAGCAATGCCTCCAGCCCACTGTCAGAAGGAATCCAGGCTTGGTAAATCTCCCTGTCAGTCAGCGCATCCCCGGCACAGCCCCAAGGGCAGCTGCCCTGGCCCACCCAGCCCAGCATGCCAGCCTTACCAGATGTCAGTGACTCCAGACACGGGGCTCTGATTGACAATCTCGGGTGCTACAAACTCAGGTGTGCCATACTGGCAGTACTGGGGCTCTCCTGGAGTCAGCTCCTGGGCATTCCCAAAGTCACAGATCCGCACCTGCTCTTCACCCTCGGCACCATCCCACACCAGCAGGTTCTCAGGCTGGAAGACACAAGGCGAGGTGTGGGGGCCGAATGAACAAGGAAGGACAGTCCACTCCTGGCTCCCACAGGGCCTGTCTGCTCTCCAGTCCCCACCTCACCTTGACATCGAGGTGCAGCACGTGGCTCTGGTGCAGGTAGTGTATTCCCTCTAGAACCTGCCGCATATAGGCCCGGATCTGTGGAAACAGGGGGCCCAGAGTCTGTGGGGGTAGGGTGGTATGTGTCTGATTACCTCCAGGGCGGCAAGCGGTCAGGCTGTGCCTGTGGAGTAGCCTTCAGATGGCTCATGGAAGGGGCTGAAACACAGGTTTGGGGTTGCAAAGATCCAAGGCTACCATGTGCACTGGAGGGTACAACACAATTATAGGGAGGAGCCATCGCATGGTAATAAGTAGAATTGTGCAGTGCACAATATGTACAGCCTGACATGGCAGGACTGCAGCGAGATCAATAAAATCTAGGTGGGGCTCCTTCCAGGAGAAATGTTTGGGAGATGCTTAGGTGATGGAGTGGGAAACAACAGTTAGGAACTGGGCTGGGTTTGCTGAGATTTAGAGAGAATAGCGCAAGTCCCAAATAGACAGGGGTCTGGTATCATTGGATGGGGACTCTGCTGCCTGCCTAACAGTGCTCTCTGCCTCCACCCCTGGCTTCCTGTGGACACAGATGGCATGCTCAGGACCCATTTGTTGATTCTCAAAGCTCAGGTGGGGGAAGGCCGGTGCCCAACCTGGCCCCTGCCACCCACTGCCCTCACCTCAGACTCACACACGGTCGGTTTCCTGGCCATTCGCTCCAGCAGCTCCTCTGTGCAGCTACGTCTCAGATCAAGGAGAACAGTGCCCAGTGCCAACTTCCCAGCCCACCCCAGAGCTCAGGGCGGGTCCCAGCTCAGCATGAGGTTCTCCATTCCCTTACAGAAGACCTGATACTAGTCAGAGACTATCTCTTCCCTCCTCCACATGTACCCCCTCCCCACCTCCTGTCTTCTGAGGGCACAGGTGGGACATCCCTGCTTGAACTCCCACTTTCTATGGGATCTCAGACAAGTCACTTCACCTCTCTGAGCCTAGGTTCTCCCAGGAGTAAGACGGGAATGAAATTTCCTCTCCTGCCCACCCTGTAAAGCATTTATAGGGATCAAATTACAGCAGAATTCTGTTGACTGTGGATGGGACTTCTTGACTCTATTTGAGAATGACCTAGAAGGTCCATGACATGGAATAATTTGTCATTTTGCTGAGGTTTGAATTCAAACAGTGCAGGCAGGAGGCTCATGAGCAGGTTACGGTCACCCTGCTACTGGGGTGATGAGCTCATCACCCAGCATCCTTACCTCAATGTGCCTTTGCTTAACCACGGCCTTTATGAAAGGGTAAAATCTGTTCCTTATGAAAACAGCCTCCAAATAAATCCAAGTATTGATCTGAAATGGGGTCACTTCAAATATGCAGATGCATTGTACTGCATTTCATGATGAAAAGCATAGGCCACGTGCTAGCTGTGTGACCTTGGGCAAGTTATTTAACCTCTCCATGCCTGTCTCTTCATCTGTAAAATGGGGATAATACAAGTTAACTATAAAATTCCAGGAGATAGGAATATGTGAGGATTAAATAGGTTAATATTTGTAAGACTCTTAGAACACTGCCAGGCATACATGAAATGCTATGTAAATTGAAGCTAACAATGGGCTTAAAACTGTTGGTTTTCATAGCAGTCTTCAGATGTATCCCTCCCAATTGTCAATGGGACTACTTTGTAAACTGTAAAACATGTTGCCTATTGGATGTTATAAGGACCAGTCATTTAGGCATGGATCTCCCCAGCCACCAGCCTGTCCCAGGATACAGCTCAGTGACAATGACCAGTCCTCGGCGCCTCTCGAAGGCCTCATGGAAGTAGAGGACACAGTCGTGCTGGAGCCTGGCCAGCAGCCGGGCCTCCCGACGCGCTGATGCCTTTGGCTTGGCCTGGCTGGGGATGAACTTGGCCGCAAACTCCAGGCCGGAGCTACGCTCCACCACACGCCGCAGGTAGGAGAAGGCACCCCTGGTTGACACCGGGAGGGGGTCAGGGATCAGCCATCACTGTGGCCCTCTCCATGCCTCCCAGCCCTCAGACCCAGCAGCCTCCACTGGCTTCCCTCCTAGCCCCACACCTGCCGATCTCCTGGTGGATGTCATAAAAGTCGCTGAGTCTCCTTCCTCGATGGTCCTCATCCTCCCCGACCCCCTCGACCTCCATAGCTGTCTGAGCTGGGGCAGAGATGTCATGGTGTTAGGTGGGAGGGGAAGAAAGCAAGCAGGCCAGAGACTGGGACAGGTGGACAGAGGAAGGAGACAGAAGAGGTGCAAGAATGTTGGGGGCTCAAGGTGGAGGGCTGGGCTGGGGGTGTGGTGGCTGGGAGTACAGGGCTGGCTGCTTCCTGGGCAGAGCATGGCGGGGGTGTCACATCAGATTCCAGGAGGTGCGCGCTTTACCTTTCTCCGGAACACCTGCCCACCTGAATGCACAGCCAACTCTGCTTTGCAGGAGACCTCGCCCGCCAGGTTCCGGGCGGTGCAGGTGTAGACGCCTCCATCCTGGGCCCCCGTGCTGAGCACCACCAGGGAGCACTCATTCTCCTCATACACGAAGCTCACATGGCTGCTCTCGGTCAGCAGCACTTCGTCCTGCAGAGTTGGGTCTCACCGTCAGCCTGGGCCTGGCCTCACCTCTGCCTTGGGGCCAGGAGCCGCTGTTCCAGACCCCGTCCTCATCTACTCTAGGCAGTGCATCTCTTCCCAGGACCCAGAATCAGCTCCTCCCTTATCTTTCACAGAAAGCCCTGCGCCCCTCAGCTAGTCAGTCCTCTGCATCCCCTTTCCTCCTCCTAACCACGCCTCCGCCCGGGCTCCGCCCTCCTAAGCCTCCCAGGACCCTACCACGCCCCCAGGGAGCCCCTCCTCTCCCTCCCAGGATCAGCCAGCAGCACACTCTGACCTTGTACCACATGATGTCCGGCAGTGGTTTTCCCTCAACCACCACGGCAAAGCGAGCAGTTTCCCCAGCCCCCACCTCCACGTCCTCCATGATGGACTCAAACCGAGGGGCCTCTGAAACACATGGGGATAGGAGTGGGAAGAGAGGGGGCAGAGGATCGGCTTTACCCTGCCTCCTCAGCCCCTCCCTAGAGCCCCCATCAGCGACTGGCTCAGGCAGAACGCTAGACCCCCGCCTCCCAGCAAGCCACCGTCCCCCACCCCCCACCAACTGGGACAACAGAGTTCCCCGCCTGGACCAAGCGCCCCCGCCCCCGTAAATCCAAACGTGATGTTCTCCAAATCTCAGGAAACCTGGCACAAGGTGCAGGCTTGCTTTGTTCGACCTTCAGTATTAATTTGGCAGCTTTGAAATTAGGAGATTTTCACACACAAAAGAAATCTGGATTTCCTGCCTTTCTTGAAAAATCAGGACTGGCCATCCTGTGTCGCTCCCGTCACTGCATGAATCCGCGGGCGAGGAGCGGCTCAATGCTGCCCCCTGTGGGTGGCCGCCCTTCTTCACAGGGCCACCCGCTGGCTTCTGACTACCTGAACTTGGCCCCCTGCAGGTGGCTCAGCCTGTGACCCTGAATTAAGCTCATGGATGGCATTGCCTCTATCTTGGAGTTTTTTTCTCTGAATCTTTGAAAAATGTTTAGAGGGCCTTCTGTTAATAGCACCTGGGAGATGGCAAGATGAACAAGTAACCCCTAAATACCAAACCGTCTAGAAATGGACTCTATCTTCCACATATGATTGTGATTTCATTCTCCATACATATCATGTGGTCATATGATTTCCTGGTAAAGCAGCTTCTAATTCTCATGATGAAATTAAATACATATTGCAATGTGCTTTGCAAAGGAGGCTGTGACTTCCAGGTGTCCTCCGCCAGCCCCTACCCGCAACCCCAGCATGTTTGAGCATCTCAGCTTGAGGAGAAGCAGGATGAGTCAGGTACTTGGGAAGGCAGGGTGGCCAGGTGTGGACCCCCACCCTTCACAGGCACACAGACAACAGGGGAGGCCATCCTGGGGATGGGGAAGACACTGCAGTGAGGTTGACATGGAGGAAGGGGGGCCACCGCTCCACTTGCCCTGTCTGGGTGTGGCAGGGTGGGGTCTAGTGGAATAGGAGTGTCAGTGCAAGCCCCAGCTCCATCTGAGCCCTGGCTGGCTGGGCTCAAATGGGGCTCCATCAGTCACTGTTCCAGCTAGGCTGTGCTGCAGGGCTCTGAGGGCCAGGGGCCCCCCAAACTTCAGGGTTCCTCCTATATCTGGGAAGAAAGGTGAGTCCTAAAGATGAACTGTCAAGGAGTAAAGTGGTGACTGAGTGGAGAGTGCTAGGGACAGGACAGGCAAGGAGGGAGACACTTAAAAGAGCACCCAGCCATCCCACCATCTTCACAGCAGGGCCGGAAGGGTTCCCTGTCTCCTCGTTACACACCCTATTGCCACTTCCCTTCCACTTCACAGATGCCTCCCCTCCCCTCTAGGAATCCTGTCCCCCATGGGCTGGGAGGTGGTGGGCGCAGTCTGTGAGGGTCAAAGCACCTGAAAGTTTCCAGTGAGCTTCAATGGTCTTTTGAAAGCACCAGAAAATGTCCATTTACCCATGATAAGATTGCCTGTTCTAAGTAAAATATCTCTTTCTTTGCTTTTGGTTGGACTTGTATTTACTCAGCAGGTAACCCTGCTTAGCCCATGTTGATCAAGAGTTCTGAGTGGCAGTTACATATGTCTAGAGTTAATTAACAAATTGGAAAACCAAACAGTTACTACCTAATGCATGAGATAGCAACTAGTTTGAGAGACTACATCTTTAAAGGAGAAATTATAAAAAGAATCGTAAGGCCCGATGCGGTGGCCCACACCTATAATCTCAGCACTTTGGGAAGCCGAGGTGGACGGATTACTTGAGGCCAGGAGTTCGAGGCCAGGAGTTCAAAACCCGCCTGGCCAACATAGCAAAACCCCATCTCTACTAAAAATACAAAAAATTAGCTGGGTGTGGTTGTGCATGCTTGTAGTCCCAGCTACTTGGCAGCCTGAGGCACAAGAATCACTCGAACCGGGAAGGTGGAGGTTGCAGTGAGCCGAGATGGTGTGGGTGACAGAGTGAGACGACTGTCTCAAAAAAAGAGAAAAGAATTCTTGCTGCAAACATTGGGAGGCTCTGTCAAACAGGCTTGTGCCAAAGGGCCGCCAGGATCCTCAGGGCTGGCAGTCTGGTGATAAGATGTGCTCACGGGTTTCTTTAAAAACCAACTTGGTCTTCTCATGTTTGTTATATCTGAGATACTATTTCCTATTATGTTTAACACAGGAGCTAGGAGTCAGGCAGCCACACTTGAACCCAGTCCTGTACTTATTAGGTTCTGTGAACTTGGGCCAGTTACTCTTAGCCTCAGCCTCAGTCTCCTCATCTGTAAAATGGGGATAATAACTACCCCATCTCACAAGGCTGATGTAAACATTAAATGAGGCAATACACATAAAGTGCTGAGTACTGAGACTGGCACACACTAGGCTCAATACATCTTTTTTTTTTTTTGAGACTGAGTTTTGCTCTTGTTGCCCAGGCTGGAGTGCAATGGCACGATCTCGGCTCACTGCAACCTCTGCTTCCCAGGTTCAAGTGATTCTCCTGCCTCAGCCTCCCACGTAGCTGGGACTACTGGGGCCCACCACCATGCCCAGCTAATTTTTGTATTTTTAGTAGAGACGGGGTTTCACCATGTTGGTGAGGCTGGTCACAAACTCCTGACCTCAGGTAATCCACCCATGTCGGACTCCCAAAGTGCTGAGATTACAGGCATAAGCCACCGCGCCTGGCCAATAAATCTTATTAGTATGATTGTTGTCATTATTACTAGTATGGTATTTGTATAGCCATGACATGGACAGGCCTGACTGGAGGACATGGGTTTGGATCTGCAGCAGTGTCAGGTGGGTTGTGTACCTGGGGGTGTGAGGAGAGAGCTTTGGGCCTTTGAGGGAGACTAGGAAGAAGGACCCGCTGTCACCCACCTGCCAGCTCCAATGTGACCGAGCAGGTCTGCGTGCCGTGACGGTTTCGGGCAGTGCAGGTGAGGGCCCCCATGTCCCGGCGGCTCACCCGGCAGATCCGAAGACAGTACTGGTCATCATCTGGCTGGCTCAGCTCGTACACACCTGCCCGTGCCTCTAGGAGGGCCCCTCGGCAGCTAAGGGACACATGACAGGGAGGTCACCCAGATCTTGCCCCAGGAAATTCTGGCCAGGCTGGGCCAGACCTAAGCAGCCACATGTGGGAAAGGGGCTCACCTCCTCCAGACGACCTGGGCCTCCACATGGTTGAATGTGACGGTGACACTGGCAGGCTGTCCCTCCACCACATACACGATGTCCGGTTTGTCCAGCACGGCAGGGGCCTCCTCCAGGGGTGGGCCTGGGAGGAGGAGAGCGCAGGCTCTGTGCTGGGCTTGACGCCAGGTCCTCAGCACACACCACTCCTTTAACACCCCTCATCAACACTTGAGCTCCGTTTTTATAGATGGGGAAGCTGAAGCTCAGAGAGCTTTAGCGATTTGTCCAGGGAACACAGCCAGGGAGTGGCAAAGCTGGGGTTGTGGGGTTGGACTCCAGCAGGCCCGATCCCAAAGCCTGAGCTTCGGCCACTGTGCCCTGCTGCTTTCAGGAGGGAGAAGGAAGTGTATAGATGGGCCAAGGTCCTGCCCAGCCTGGTTGCTCCTGCCAGATACCATGTGCAGGCCAGCCCTTCAGCCTCCACCACAGGGCCCTGTTCCCCATCCCAGCATCTCCCACCCCTACCCAACAGGAGCACCCAGGCTCACCGTGCTCCAGCAGCTGTACAGGCTCAGAAGGGGGCGAGGGCTTGCTGCTGCTCTTGACAGTGGTGCTGAGGACCCGGAAGATGTGCTGGACCCCCTTACGCAGCCCCGTGGCTGCCCACCCTGGCTCCCGCAGGCCTGTGACCAGTGCCGTCCACTGGTCCGAGCCCAGCACCTGGTGCTGCACTGTGTACGTTAGGGAGTCCGGGTCTGGCGGGAGAGGAGCTACTAGAGGCTGGTGTTACACGAGCAGCACCCCCTCCCCATCCAGCGGGACTGGGACCCTGGAACTCATCATTAGTCTGCTCTGAGGACATGCCTCAGTCCCTGCTGTTGCTTCCTCTCTGTCCCCCATCTGCTCTTGCCCAGCCACTTCCCTGGGAGGTTTAGAGCCAACAAGATACCAGTTACAGGTACAGATGGGGCTGGAATTGAACTCTAATTCCTTGATACCTGAGGCAGGGAAACTGAGGCAGAGTGGAAGGAGATCCTGGACAAGAGGAGGAGAGGGCATTTGCAAGTCCCGACCCAGGCACCCAGTCCCTCTGAGAATAGGAAGGGAATGTGGCAGTGCCCCGTGCCTCCTCTCCTGACCCAGAGCGAGAGCACCATGCACCGTGGAGAGAAGACGGGCAAAGCTGTTCCTGCCAGCATTCCATCAGCTCCTGCCCCTGCCCATCTGCTTCTGGGGTCTGGCCCCCATGGTGCCCTGCCTGAGCCTGCGCTGTCCACACCCCTTCCCCACCCACGGCCCTGTGCAGCCCTGACCCACCGATGGCCATGTCCAGACTCCTGGGGGGGTTCCATGTGAGTGTGACCATCCTCCCCGTCACAGCCACCACCTGCGGGGCACCATCTGGAGGGCCTGGGACCACATCTGAAAGCCACAGGTCAAATGTCTGCTGGGTCCAACGGCCCAGCAGCCCCACAGGATCACCAAGCCTCAGGGCAGGAGTCTAGGGCCTGGGGTCTCAGCCGCAGGGGCAGGGGCAAGGGCAAGATGGGGGGGTCCCCAGGGGATGGAGGGGAAGGGAGCTGATGTGGAGGCCCCTTTCCTTGAGACCCCAGGTAGTGCCAGAGGCCAGGCTGTGCATGCAGCTGACCACGAGGGTGCCTGCCTCACCTGTGACATACAGGTGGGCATAGCAGGCAGCTTTGCCCAGCTTGTTGGCGATGACGCTCTTGTAGACACCGGCATGCTGAGGCCCCACGGCAGGGAACACCAAGCGATGGACATCCCTGTCTGGTGGGGGAGGGACAGTGACACTGGGCCTGAGCCTGGAGGATACCTTGAGGGGTAGGCCTATGCCATCCCGGGCCTGGTCCCTCATCCCCATCCACTGTAGGGAGGAGGCGAATGGGGAAGGATGGGGCAAGGATGGGGCAGACAGCAGGAAGTGCATCCACAGCAAACTCCGGGTCCCGGCCCGAGCTGGCTTCCAAGTCTACATCTGCCCTGACCCCTCTGGTCTGTTTCTCCAGTGTGTCAGGCCAGGCAACTTATCATCTTTGCTTCCTCCTACACTGGGCACCCTCTAGGGTCCCTGCCCCTGTTGACTGGCCCCTCGTCTCCCCACCTCTGCAGGGTCACAACCTCTATGTCAAAACTCGAACAAGGTTTTGTTCCCAAGGCCCCTCCCCTAAGCCCTTCTTCTCCATCCCCAGGCCACTGCCATTCTGTCTCCAGCGCAGCTGCAGGGAAGCCCTCCAGGAGGGCAGCAAAGCCCTCAACCCGAACTCCCTGCCAGCCACGTCTCTGCTGCTCCTCTGCATTTTGATACTGGCAAACCATCAGGCCCCTGAACGAGCCGCTGAGTTCCATCTCCAGGTCATTGCTCACCACATTCCTCCCTTGTGGAATGCTCTCCTCTTACCTGAGGCTTCCTTGTCCTTCAAGACATAGTTCAAGTGGGTGCAGCCCATGAAGCCCTCCTGCCCCTGGCCCGCTCTCTACCCCTCATCCTCGGACTCCTCCCAGGACCCCAACCCTCTCGCTTGCACATCGATGGGCACTGGCCCACACTGCTTTTCACAGGTGGGGGCTCTTCCTCTTGCATAAGCCGTAGCTCCTGACCTGGCCTGCAAGCTCCTTAAAGACAGGGCTGACTTTGTCAGATCTGCTTGTCCCACCAGACCCAGAACCTCACACACAGTAAGTGCCAAATACATTCTATGATATATTACAAGAGTTGCCTGCTCTGTGCCCAGCCTGTACCAGGTACCTGACATGCTTTCCCCACCTGGAATCCTCACAACAACTCTACAAAATTATCCCCATTTTACCAATGAGGTCGGAGATATTGACTTGGTCAAGGTCACACGGCTAATAAATGAGGGCTTGACCTTGGTTCCATGTGATTCCAAAGCTCTTTCCCTACTCCCTGCTCCCTGGATGATAAGGAAGCTGTCTCTGGCGAGGACACAGAGAGGAGGCCTGCACTGTCCTCCTTTGTGTCAGGGCTGTCCCCAGACACCCCTCCCTTCTCTTTGCAGTTATCTCCGCATAGAACAGTTACCCATTCATTTATCTCTGCTGACACTATTTATAAGAGAAGAGAAGCCAAGGGCTGCCAGTGACCCTAGATACAGGCAGAAGCAGAGACGCCAGCTCAGATCCTGAGACAGACACTCACCCAGGACCTCAGAGCAGACTGGGAGACAGGGAGGCCTGCTGCTGAGAATGACAGTCATGGGAGGCTGTGGGCAGGGGTGGGAGCAGGGGTGGCATCACTGGAGATGGGCGGGCGGGCAGGGAGAATGTAGCATGGGTGACAGGGACATCCTGGTTAGGAGCTGGGCACCAGGGTCAGACAGTCCTTTCTTGCCTCTGGGCAGCTTCCTGTATCTCTTTAAGCCTCAGTTTCCTCATCTGTAAATGGGGCTAATAGTACCCGCCTTATAGGCCTGTGGCAAGGTAAGATGGTCCTTGTCATACCTTTAGCTCTCAGGGCCTGGCACTTAGAAAGCACTTAATGAAGGTGATCTCTGTCATGTTGCAGCCGTAAGAGGAAACCGTCATGGGTCAAAGAGTGGGCACTGTCTTATGGGAGGTGGGCAGACCTTCTCACACAAGACTCAGATTCCTTCAAGGATGGAACTGAGATGCTCCCATGAGAAAATGTCCCAGGCTTAGAGGACACCAACCCAAATACGTTCCTCTGTGTCTCCCCTGGCCCCTTCTTCTTTATTTGTTATTTGTTAATAACCCTGGGCAGAGCACCCTTTCCATGCCAGACACTGCCCGCACCTGCTTTTTCATTGCAATGTCTCCAGGAAGTACCACCGCTGATGATAATGGCTACTAAAACAGGAACAGTGAGACGTCACACCTCCCGACTGCTTGCCAGGTGTCAGGCCCTGCTCTAGGGCTTATATGTATTAACTGATTTAGTCTCATAACAACCCAATTACAGATGAGAAACTGAGGCACAGAGGGCTTCTGTAACTTGCTCATGGGCCCGATGCAGGTTAGCAGCAGGCTGTACTACCTGCCCAGTCAGTGCTAACAGGCACCGAGGGGTGACTCAGCAGATGAGTGCTGTGCTGTGCGGGCTTGCAGGGGAGGCAATGACCTCACAGTCCCTCTGGGTTCCCTTCCCCCAGGTGCCCTGTCCCTGGTCAGGCTACAGAGGGAAGGCCTGGGGAAAGCTGGGGAGAGGGGCAGGGCATTGCAAACCAAGAGGATGCTGCAGGGGACACTCCCGGGGTCCTTCCCAGACACGTACACTGTGTCATGCGCCGGTCGTCGCTGCTCTGGATGCGGTGGCCATTGTGGAACCAGCTGATGGTGGGGTAGGGCAGGCCGGTCACCTGGCACTCTAGCATGGCCTCCTTGGCCAGTCCCACCTCCAGGTCCTGCAGTGGCCGCAGGAAGTCGGGAATGGACAGCCGCTCTAGCTCACCCTGCTCTGGCTCCTCGGGAATGGATGGCATCTTCTCCAGCTTCGAACTGCAAGACCATACAGCTGCCCAGAGGCCCAGGGCCATGCCTCCCACCCCAGGGCTGGGCTGGCCCCTCACAGGCAGCCCCGGCATCATGTGGGGCCCCGGTGGTACCTGGGGCCTGAGGCGGCTGTCCGGGGCTCTTCTACATACAGCTGGGCTGAGCAGTGGGCCTGGCCATGGGTGTTAACAGCACTGACCGCATAGAGCCCCTCGTCCTCACTGCCCACATGGGCAATGTGGAGTGAGTGCAGACCCCCATCCTGCCGTAGCCGCAAGTTCTCACTCTCCTCCATGGGGCGGCCTGCAGGAGGGAGGAGTGGGAATGCGGAGCAGGCGCAGTGACAGGCCCTGCCCTCTGGGTGTACCCCATCCCCGCCTGGGCCCTTGGGGGGCCCTCAACACCTGCAGCATAGGGGCCGTACCAAAATGAGTCCAGGTAACAACAGGGGGTGGGGTGCCGCTGATCTTGCAGTCGAAGCGGGCAGCTCGGCCCTCCAACACCTCCACATCTTCCAGCAGCCGTGTGAACAGGGGTGCCAATGAGGGCCGCACGGTCAGCCGGGCACTGCAGGTCAGCTCATCTGGGGGTCAGGGGGCAGCTCAAAGACAGGGAAGGCCAAGGAGGCCCAGGCATCCCAACCCGCCACTCCTGACCTAAGGCTGAAGCTAGAGCCTGGGCAGAGCCCAGCAAAGGCTCTGGGTACCCAGGGGAGGCAGTAGGCACAGATCCAGAGACCAGACCTTCTCGAGAGGGTGGAAGTCAGCAAGGGTGGGCTCAGGCTGCCATGTGGGCTGGGGACTCCATAGGAGCCCAGGGCCTGGCCCCAGCTCTCCCCTCTTCCCCTCACCCTGCCCACCCTGGATGAAGCACAGCCCAGCGCTGACAGGGTCCTAGAAGCCCAGCCCAGCCCTCCTCCATCTCCATCTCAGAATTCTCCTCCGTGCCGGGATCATGCCCATGCTCCTAGCCACCTGCCCCAGACCCAGAGCAGATGCCCCTTGGCCCCACTCTACCAAACTCCAAAGAAGCTTCTGGAAGAGATAAGGGTCCCTTATGCTGACCCGATGCACCCTCCTGCTTCGAAAGCCCCTCCAGCTTCTGCTTAGGTCTTCATCATCCACAACGTGGCGAGGCAGGTACCATCATCTCTGCCCTTCCATGAGGGCAGGCCCAGGTCAGAGATAGCATCAGTGGTAACAATGGCTGGCATTTATTAAGCAGGTGTGCCATTTGAAACCCATTTCTGGAATGGTCGGTGCCCTACCCTCTCCTGGAAAGGCCCTTTGACAGGCCCTGTGCTTCGTTCTTCACATACACTATCTCATTAATCCTACCAATCCTTCTACAAAGGAGGCATGATCACCATCCCTGTTCTACAGATGAACAGGCTAAAGCTCAGAGAGATGAAGTGACTTGTTCAAAGTTATGTAGCTGGTGACTTGCAGGGCAGGCGTTGGAACCCACATTCACCTCAGGAGACACATTCCCTCCCAGGAACAGTTAACCGTGTTGCGGCCTTTCCTTTGTGCTACGCACTATTCTAAGTGCTCATTTTACTGAGGCCAGGGCAGTGTACTAGCTCCCACCCCCTACACTTCCCCTAGGGGTTGGAGCTCTGTTTCCCAGGCATCTTATTCTGCACCTCCAGTCCCCTCCCTCCATCTCTTGGGCACCCACGGCAGCCCTAAGGCCTGAGTGGGGAGTTACCTTTGGCTGTGCTGAGCTTGCAGGTGTAGACGCCACTGTCGTCCTCATGTACAGATGTAAGCAGCAGCTTGCATTTGCGGCCATCGAAATGCATCTTGCATTTGAGCAGTGCAGGCTGCAGCAGGCGGCCACGGCACAGCCAATCCACCTCCACATCAGTGGGCCCCGCCACCAGGCACTCAAACAGCGCCATCTCCCCGGCCCCCACGTCCACGTCCTGCAGGGGGGCCAGCACGGCCAGGGACCGGCTTTCAGGGTGTGCTGAGGGGAAAGCAGCCACGGGGGCCACGCACAGAGCAGAGACACACAGGGTGAGGGAGACACACATACGCACGCACAGAGAGACAGACAGACACAGAGAGAGAGATGCATTTTGTTCTCTGGAGATGGGGAAAGCCCACCCACCTGGCCAGGACAGCAAGGCATGCCCAGACCTGGCTTCAAGATGTCAATCCAAGCTAGGCCAGGGAGGGTAACTCATGGAGGCAAGGGGGAACTGAGGGAGGGGAAACCGAGAGGGCCACGTGGTGGCAGAGACAGCGGCGGGGAAAAAAAAAAACACAACACACCAGCTGGGTACAAACTGGACTTTATTTGAGTTAAGAAATAGGTGTTTCCAAATCTCTCCACACTCACTACAGTGGCCCCTTGCCCCTGCTCCTGCACCAAACCTGGTTAACTCCCTCATTCCCAGACAGAGCATCCCCAGCCCTGACAGGGAAGGAGGGAGCCCCAAATGGTCCCTCAACCTGCCAAGGCCAGGGCTCAGCCAGGCTGTTCATCAGCACAGAGCCTGGGGCCTCTGGCTTTTGGTCTTTTGTGGAATAGAAAGTGTTGTGCCATTTGAAACCCATTTCTAGAATGGTCAGTGTCCTAATCCCTCCTGGTAAGGCCCTTGTCAACAGCCCCTGCTCCTTGGGCCCCTCCACGCCATGCCCTAATCTCTCCCATTCTGTCTCACCCCACCTCAGCTCAGAGGCATCCTTCCCTGACTGTCACAGACACACAGACAGACAAACAGATAGACAGGCCTGTAGCAGCAGTAGCACATGCACTCGCCCGGTGCTCCCCTTCAGGGAGAGACTCAGGGGGATGATACCCCTCACAGCCGCCCCTTCCCAGCACTCAGTCCATCTGTGGGCCTCCTGGCCTGCACAGCCATGTGTCCACTTGGGGAGGGAGGATCCACAGGGGCCCATGGGCTATCCCCCTGGGGGCTGCATGGGGTGGGGAGGGGAGGCTGGGACGGGTCCGGGCCGGCGGGCCTGGGTCTGTGGGCAGGAGGCAGTGAAACACAGCGAGGTCCGAGAGGTGCCTGAGACAGGGGCGCGGCTCGGAGGGTAGCGGGGGGAGCGCAGGTGGCCCCCTGAGCTCACTCGCCTGTGTACAGACAAAAACCTCAGTCAGCAAGCGGCAGGTTAGTGCAGCATACGCGCACGCGCACACACACACACGCATGCACTCACACATGCACACACACGCACACGCACACACCTATGCACACACACATGCATACGCACACATGCACACACACGCATATATGCACATGCACACGCACACGCACACATGCACGCACAGTCACGCAGACCTGGCTAGGGCCCTTCTGCATAGAGGGCTGCCTCTCACACTGCCAGGGCAGCACTGCCACTCTTGGTTCCCCCAAGGTCAGCTCTGGGCTGGGAGGGCCCGGCAGCTAGTCAGAGACTGGTTCCTCAGGGTTCCTGGGCAGGCAGAGACCCCGGGCAACCAGGCATTCATGGGATCAGGAGCATCCCGAAGCCTGGGGGTGTTGGAAGGAATCCCCAAGAGAAAGAAGCACCGAGACACGGGTTAATACAGAGAAGCAAGGCAGAGCCAGGCCCTGGAGAGGAAGCAGGCCGAGGAGGAAGGCTGAAGAATCTGGAGACCAAGGAAGTGGCAACTACAGGAACGGCGGGCACAGAGGAGGGGAACTGAGGCAAGGGGGCCAGCAGAGGGACCATGACTGTCAGGGTCCGAGCTCTGAGTCTTGGGGAAGGTCAGGGGCTGGGGGCTGAGTGAGAATCGAGGAGAGGAAGCAAGACGCCATTGAGGCAAAGGGTGAGGTGGAAGGCAAGACAAATGGCTGTGGCCTTCGGGGAGGAAAACCCACGGCCCTTGAGGGCCCCCTAGCCAGGGCCTGTCATTCCTGCTGCCTGAGACAGCCCCTTCACATAATGCCCCAGGCTCTGGGGGCCTAGGCCTCTTCACACGTCACAGCTGTGCTCACCCTGGCACCCTAGGGTCCCTGTGATGCTCCAAGCCTAAGCCACCCCAAGGGCCCCTCCGAACGGGTCCAGCCACCAGACTCTCCCCACCGCTACCTCACAGTAACTTCTGCACAGCAATGGGATGGGAGGGTGGGCAAAGGGGTGAGAGGAGAGGGGGAGGGGGATGAGGGAGGGTCCTGGGCAGAGCAGGGTGACAAAGGCTCAGGAGAGTGTAGAGAGCGCTTGGCCAGTGGCAGGTGCAGGGTCTCTGGCTGCCACCAGGGCTCCGTGATGGAGCAACAGGGAAGGTGGTGTTGTGTAGTAAGCTGAGCACAAAATAATGTGCTGTGCAGCTTTGGGCAGGTCACTTCCTGTCTCTGGGCTTTGGTTCACTCAACAATAATATAAGCAGCTGGACTAGGGGACTGGTGGCATCCTCTAACTGAGGCTGCGTGAGAGCGGACCGTGGGGGCAGGAAGGGACCAGGGCCAGGTGGGCTTTCATGGAGAAATAAGGTACTCACCTCGGACCTCCAAGCGGGCCTCGCATTGCCGAGCGCCATACTCATTGACCGCTTTGCAAGTGTAGAAGCCAGCATCGCCACGTTCTGCAGCCAGGATCCGCAGCCGGCACAGCCCACCCTCAGCCTCCTCTGCAAAGCGCCGCTGGTCTGGGCGCACGGGCTGGCGGTTTCTCAGCCTGTCAGAGGGGCGAGAACTCAGTCCCAGGACCCAGGGGCCTGATGTGCGCGCACAGGAACTGGGGCTGCAGCACTGTGTAGGCCTCTCCTTCCCTGTGCAGTTTGCCCAGTCCCCAGATCTGTCCCACCGAACGTAGGCATCCCTGGTTTCCAGGGCTAGGTTTTTACCCCCCCTCTGCCATCCCACCCACCTCTAGGAGCTTCCAGGTCACTTCTAACTGCCTGGAGCTCTCCCTTCTCAGAACCCTGCTGCACTCAAGAGTGGAGCCGTGCTATTTAGCTCTTTTTTCTTTTCTTTCTTTCTTTTTTTAAACAGGGTTTTGCTCTGTCACCCAGGCTGGAGTACAGTGGCACGATCACAGCTCACTGCAACTTCTACCTCCCCAGGTTCAAGCGATTCCCCCACCTCAGCCTCCTGAGTAGCTGGGACTACAGGCACCGCCACCATGCCCCCCTAATTTTTGTATTTTTTGTAGATACAGGGTTTCATCATGTTGCCCACACTGGTCTTGAACTCCTGGGCTCAAATGATCCTCCTCTCTTGGCTTCCCAAAGTGCTGGGATTACAGGCATTGAGCCCTTATGCCTGGCCCTATTTAACTCTTAATAATTCTTAAACTTCCCCATTTCTTATTTTTATTTATTTATAATGGATAGATAGCTTTCCCACTTCCCAAAAGGGATATGAAAAAACTTACAATGTTTAAAAAAAAAAAAAACAAAACAGTGGGGTCTGGGCACGGTGGCTCATGCCTGTAATCCCAGCACTTTGGGAGGCCAAGGTGGGTGGATCACCTGAGGTCAGGAGTTAGAGACCAGCCTGACCAG
>NW_012107586.1:4480449-4494833 GCF_000951045.1 Mandrillus leucophaeus | reverse complement strand
GGTTTCACCATGTTAGCCAGGATGGTCTCGATCTCCTGATCTCGTGATCCACTCGCCTTGGCCTCCCAAAGTGCTGGGATTACAGGCAGGAGCCACTGGGCCTAGCCAAAATCAATGTATTTTCGTAGAAGATACCTGTCAGGTTGTAGATGCCAAATGTCCACAGTGGATCTGGGTGTGGTAGCACACACTTGTAGTCTCAGCTACTCAGGAGGCTGAATTGAGAGGACCACTTGAGCCCCCAGGAGTTTGAGTCCAGCCTGGGCAATATAATAAGACTCCACTTCTTAAAAAAAAAAAAAAAAAAAAAAAAAAAAAAAAAAAACTCACAGTGGGGACCAGACAATCAATTAAAAATGAAAAACAGAACTCAAACCAATAAAAAATTAGTAAACTGAGTAATCCATGTTCCAGGCACCTGGGATGAGCAAGGCCCCTCTGCTTAGACCTACATTGAACTCTGGGCTGCTGGCAGCTCAGCAACAAATTATTGTGTGCTTTTTTTTTTTTTTTTCAGCAACAGGATCTCGCTATATTGTCCAGGCTGGAGTGCAATGGCATGATCATAGCTCACTGCCACCTCAAACTCCTGGGCTCCAGTGATCCTCCTCCTCACCCTCACAAGTAGCTGGGTCTACAGGCATGTACTACCATATCCAGCTAATTTTTAAGCAATTTTTTGTAGAGACAGTCTCACTATGTTGCCCAGGCTGGTCTTGAACTCCTTGGCTCAAGCAATCCTCCTTCCTTGGCCTCTGAAATGTCTTGCTTCTTGCCAATTTGGGGAGGGGGGTGTTTTTGTTTTTGAGACAGGGTCTCACTCTGTCACCCAGGCTTGAGTGCAGTGATGTGATCTCAGCTCACTACGGCTTCCACCTCCCAGGGTCAAGTGATCCTCTCGCCTCAGCCTCCCAAGTAGCTGGGATTACAGCCATGCACCACCACATTTGGCTAATTTTTTTTGTATTTTTAGTAGAGACAGGGTTTCGCCATGTTGGCCAGGCTGGTCTCAAACTCCTGGCCTCAAGTGATCCACTCCCCTTACCTCTCAAAATGCTGGGATTATAGGCTTCAGCCACCATGCCCAGTCATTTATCCCAAATGGACAGACATGAGACCCAAACCCCTCCCCAGAAGGGGAAGCCCTAAATAAGCCTGGAACGTGGGGCAAGGGACAGGCTGCCGGGGGGAGTACACTGCTGTCCCTAAGATGAGGCCCCCGAGGCAGATTATGGGGAAGCCCACCAAGGTTCCATCTTCTTCCACCCAAAGCCAGACCTCCCAGAGCCAAGCCTAGCATAGAGTCGCTGGTGGGTGGTGGGAAGTGCGGCTACTCACCAGGAGACCACAGGCTTGGGTTCCCCCTGCACACGGATGCTCATGATGACATCTTGGCCTTCTCTTACTGACTGGTCCATAAGTGAGACCTGAAGCGGGTACCCCAAAGTGTCAGGGAGAGACAGTCAGGGCAGAGCCTTGGGTCCTGGGGGCTGTGGAATCTGAGATGGAGGCCTCTTCCACAGCCAGACTGAGACTGGCTCTGGGTAAGAGCGTTTAAATGAGAGCCAAGTTCCAGGTCTTGGTGCCTAAGCATGGCCCCAAGAACAAGGGGTCACCCAAAGGATCGGGGACACACAGGAGGCTGGGCCCCAGCCTCAGGGGTCTGACCTTGAAGGTGGGGGGTGCCTTGGAGCCAGTGTCAGAAGAACGGCGGTTCTGGCTGGGACTGGTCTTCATGGTGGGGGTTCGAGGCCAGGTCTCCCCAGGCTCTGGAAACTCCTCTGGAGGGCTCAGGTACTCCTCGTCGGAGGTGATGGGGCTGCTGAAAGGGGATGCAGATCCACCTGGAGAGAGACAAAGATAGCTGCCAGGGAGGAAGGCTCGCAGAGAGCCTGGGAGAGCTGGCTGGAATGTCGCCCAGAGACCAGGAGTTGCGGCAGCTCCCCACAGGCCAGCCCTGCCCGGACTTCACTCCCAGGCTCCTGTGACCCCGCCCAGCTGCTTCCCTTCCCTGAGCCCCTGGAACCTTGTCTGCCACTGGCTCTGCCAACACCGACCCTGCTGATCCTCCCGGGAGGGGACACCATAGGGAAAGGCCTGGGACAAAGGGTTCGGGCAGCAGAGGGGCCACTCCTGAGCCTGGCGGGAGAATTCCACTGGAGCAGGGAACCCACATTCCTGACATGGACTAGTGGCCTAAACTACCAACTGCAGGCTCTGAAAGCAGGGGGTGCAGGTCTATGGAACCCTGGAGCAGCATGGCTAGGATGCCCATTTCTTGGGCAAGCTGGGCCTGGTGCAGAGGAACACACACCACAGACAAGACACACCCTGACCTCGGTCCAGGGCCAATGAGGTGGCACCATCTAGCCTGCCCCTCCCCCTTTCCCTTCTCAGCTTCCTGCCGTGCAAACCCCAGGGGCACCTATTGGCCACAGCCCTACAGCCTGCACCCCCAAACGCTCGAGGGATATAAAAACAGAGCTGGAGTCATCCACAGAAAAGGGCAGCTCAGCCTGGGGAAGAGGAGGGGGGCACCAGAGTCAGCCTTGTGGGAGGGGTGTCCCCAGGGCCCTGACGCCCTCCCCTGCAACTGGCCAGGGGCCCAGTCTCGCTGAACTGGCTCCTATCCGACTGCCAAATACAGACATGAAACTGCCACAGCCCCCTGGCTTCTTCCCCAGGTCCCCCCACCCCCAAGCCCTCAGCAGGGCTGTACCCCAACTCACCCCGAGGCTCTGCACACAGACGCCCAGCCTGTGCCTGTCCTGAAGGCTCTGCCCTGGCACCAGGCCCTTCTGCTGCCTGCCCACTGCCCACCCCAGCCTGTCTCCCCAGGGAGCAGGAGCCCAGCCTGTCCAGCCTGCCCAGCCCCACTCACTCGGCTGACCCAGCTGAGGCCCTACACGGAGAAGGCCCTGGGGGAGGGGAAGGCGCCTGAGGAGGGGAAGGAGGAGGTTGGATGGCAGGCCGGCAGGCAGCTGGCTGGGAAGCTGGTGCCTGCCGAGACCACAAGCAGCCTGGGCCCTGGTGCAGAGGGGGAGGAGAGGGGAGAGGGGAGGGCGGAGTGTGGCCGTCTGGATTTAGCCACTCTGCTCACTCCCAGGCCCTGGGATCTGTCTTTCCTCTCCTTACAGCTTCGGACCCTGACAAGAGCAAAGCCCGCTCTGTAGCGCCTTGACTCAAGGTGTGGGGCCTCCGTCCCCGAGCAAGACAGGGGAGGGGTGGCACTGCACTGTGCCAATCGAGACGCTTGCCCTGATCCATTTGTTCTGACACATCCACCAAAGGAGGTGCCTGTGGGAAATGTTCCCTGTGTTGCCCCTTGCTCTGATGGAACCACCAAGATTTCTGATGTGGGAATGTGCTAACAAGTCTCAAATACTGCAGAGCCAGGGCATACCTGTTTTCTTTGGCCCCGAAAATCAGAGAACTGTCAAGACCTTTGCCCTCCTTCCCAGAGGTGGCGGAAGAATCTGAGGGGGCCCAGAATCCCACCTCTGCCCCTTCATCCCTGCCATGGAAGCTCTGGCCAGCAGCCACCCCAGGGCACTAAGCCCACATCCAGCCTTCCTACCCATTCCCCCGGGCACCTGTTGGCAACTTGCCCACCACCCATCAGCCCCGCTAGGGAGGACAGCGGGGGCTGCCTCCCCCAAATGGCCCCTCGTCATGAGCACCCATTTGTATCTGGGTTGGGGAAGGGGCTTGGACACGGAGCCTGAGAGAAAGGGGCTGTTGAGGAGGGGTCACATGTCCTTCTCCCTCTTCCTATCGCCTCACCCCCCACAGGGACACATTCCCAAGCCATGACCTGTGTTTCCCAGCATGGCCAGTGAGGAAGGAGGGCTGGGGGCTGGGCAGAGGAGGGGTCCATTGTTCAGGGGGGCTGTCTTGAGATAGGGTTGGGGAGGGAAGTCAGAATGGCATTTGGTGCTTAAGGCAGCTGATGGCTGAGATCACAGGCATGGCCCCGCAGGTGGGCGGTCCTACCCCTCTGTGGAGCCTGAAGTCCTGCCCCAGGGTCACCTCCAGGCTGGACAGTACTGAGGAGGCTCACAGGCCCAGGGACCAGGAGCGGAAGCAGAGCTGAAGACCAGATGGTCAAGGTTTGCAGGGAGCCTCAGAGACCCCTGGTGGTGGCCAGGGGAACATCATGCTGGAGGGCATCCAGTCACCAAGCGAGCCCCTATCCTCAAGCCCCTTGGAGAGAGAGACTGTCAGAGCAGCCCAGGCCTCTTCCAGACAAGGCAGTAGCCCCTGCCCCTCCACACCTCCAAAAGTGAGTGACCAAGGAGGCTGATCAAGGATTCCTGAGGCTCCACACCAGAATCTGGTGCCACCTAGTTTTTTCCCTGGCCCCATAGCCAAAACCATCTTTGGAACCAGTCCCTGACATCCCAGTCCTGCTCCACCCACAAACCCAACTCTCACTGTGGGAAATACAGTTACATCAGCCAGGAAGGAGGGGGCAGGTGCCCCCCTAAACCTAAGAGGCACATACACTCAATGGCCCTGAACAACCTGCCATGGAAGTACCGCCCCTTCACCCTGGCTCCCAGTCCCCCACGCAGACCCAATGCTCATGTCTGCCCTTCCAACATCACTCTCAGCTCAAACTCATTTGATGAAAATACTGGCATTAGGAAGCACACAGGGAACTCCCTCTCCTCAGACCAGCACATCCACCGGCCCCAACAGTTTCAGTGTCCCCTGATGTGTTCTCACAATAGACAGAATTGCAGCCACTACTGCGACTATCTAGTACATAAAAGGTGTCACACACGGCCCTTTGCTTCAGGGCTTCTCAGAATGATACTTGACCTACTCACATCAGGACCACCTCGGGCTCATTTAAAATATAGATTCTTCAACCTTACTCTAGCCTGCAGAATCAGATTTTCTGAAATGAGATGTCAGGAAACTGCATTTTAAAAAGCACCCCAGGTGACTCTTAGGTACATGAAACCTTAGGGACCACTGCTGACCTACATGGGAGGAGGACAGCCCTAAGAGGTGCCATCACTGAGCCCCTCATCACTGGGCCATTCAACCTCAGAGCAGGGCTTTGAACCTAGGAGGTTTGGCTCCACAGCCTGTGTGCTTCCCATGGCATGACCTGGCCTTCCATCTTGGGCACAATCTCTAACTCTATGGCAGTGGTTTTCAAAGTTTTCTGTTTATCAGAATCACCTGGAGGGCTCCTTAGACCACAGAGTGCTGGGCTCCACCCACAGAATTACTGATTCAGTAGGTGGGGGCTGAGGCCAATAACCTGCATTTCTTAGGAGTGCAAAACGCTTATTGGGAAAAAAAAAAAAAAAGAATCTGCATTTCTAACACAAACTCAGGTGAGGCTGATGTTGCTGGTCTGGGGGCCTCACTCTGAGGACCACTGCTCCATGGTCTTTTTCCCAAGCTCGCCTCATAGGCAGAGCCTCATGACCTTTGTGGCTGGGTGTCATGTCCAGCCTCACCTCTGTGAGTCACCCACGTTGTTCAAGGCCTTGAAAAGTCATGGGGGTCTCTGCCTACTCACTGCCACCTCACATGCAGCTCTGCAGTCCACACAGCCCAGCCCCTAACTGTTCAGAAGGGCCCCCAGGCCCAGCTGCCAGTGCTAAGGAGTGGCAAAGACACAGTCATGTCCTCAGGAGCCTTCCGGGTGGTGGGGAAGACAAGCCAGATACACATGCAACTATAAGAGCAAGCAGGAAGTATCAGGTAGCAAGAGAGCAGCAGGTAAGGGGCGTGGGAGTACAGAAGGCAGGAGATGACTTTTGGCTCAGGGAAGAGAGAACTGAAGGAAGAGGCAGTATTGAAATTGCAGTTTGCAGGAAAAAGGGAAAAATATTACAGGCAGAGGAAAGCGCATGCAGAAAAGTTTGAAGCAAAAGGCATGTGTGCAGAGGACTACAGCTCAACTGTCTGTCTATAAACTGGGTAAAGAAGTAAGGAGTGGGGCATCCACTGTTCAAGCACGTGCCTCCTACTGCCACCCAAGGGCCAGCCTCAGGCCTCTGCCTCCTTTTGCCCTATGGGTGCAGATGGTAGAGGCCACCCGAAGGTGTGCAGCCTTTACTCTGCAGGCAAGGTGGACTCCTTACAATTCTTTTTTGGTTTGTTTTTGTTTCTGTTTTTTGTTTTGAGACAGTCTCACTCTGTCGTCCAGGCTAGAGTGCACTGGCATAATCTCAGCTCACTGCAAACTCCACCTCTGAAGTTCAAGCGATTCTCCTGCCTCAGCCTCCCTCAGTAGCTGGGATTACAGGCTCCCACCACCACACCTGGCTAATTTTTGTATTCTTAGTAGAGACAGGGTTTCGTTATGTTGGCCAGACTTGTCTCAAACTCCTGGCCTCAAGTGATCCACCTGCCTTGGCATCCCAAAGTGCTAGGATTACAGGTGTGAGCCATGGACCCAGTCCATAAACAGTTTTTCTCCTTATGATTCTTGAGGAACGGAGTGATAGGCTGCAGGATAGCCAGCATTTGCCTGTGGCTTAGCCCTTCCCAGCTGGCCCTCCACATGCGCTGTTTCAATAAGTCCTCCACAGGCAGTTCTTGAAACGTCTGCTGTGGTAACCCCACTGTGGAAAAGTCAGGGAAAGGCAGGACATGGCTGGCCAGGAGGTGGGCATTTCCACAGGGTGCTGACATAAATATTTCCTCTTGGACTGAGAATGTTTCAGTCTTAGTTCAAAATGTACAAGCTGTCAGATCATTCCACATGGTCAGCCTGACCTAGCCCCAGAAGTGAAGTGATTAATTTTTCTTTTTCTTTTTTTGTTTTTTTTTTTTGAGACAGAGTTTCGCACTGTTGCCCAGGCTGGAGTGCAATGGCGCGATCTTGGCTCACTGCGACCTCCACCTCCTGGGTTCAAGGGATTCTCTTGTCTCAGCCTCCCGAGTAGCTGGAATTACAGGCGCCTGCCACCACATCCAGCTAATTTTTTGTATTTTTTGTAGAGATAGGGTTTCACTATGTTGGTCAGGCTGGTCTTGTACTCCTGACCTCGAGATCCACCCGGCTTGGCCTCCCAAAGTGCTGGGATTACGGGCGTGAGCCACTGCGCCCGGTCATGATTAATTTCTTACATATGATTATGTTAGTTTGCTCCAGGTGAGAAAAAGTGGCTGCAACAACAGTAAATGAGCTCTCCATACTTCTGACAGGCTGTGAGTGATGGCCTCTGTTCTAGGTACCAGCCTCGGGGCAGCCACCTGTCAGGCAGACCTATTTCTGGCAGACAGGAGGGTGGAGGAAGGGCTGAGTCTGGGCAAGGGGACCACACCACAGTGCTTTGTCAGGTGTTGTCCAAACCCCCATCAAGGACTGACGATGGGAGCCATGTGGCATCCTCCCCATCGGCAGCCACCGCCATCACAAGGGAGAATCTGTAACTATGCCACAGGTGGCCAGAGACCAGGGGCAAGAGAAGACAGGGACTGACATGGATGCCAAGGTTTTCTTCCTTGTTTTTGTTTTCATGGCCCCCAATAAACAACCTATTTTCTGCTGTGGTCATGTTGATTCTATGAGTGGGACCGGAATGTGCTTTGATGAGCTATATCCCCTGTCCCAAATGTCCTGAGTCAACTCGCCCTCCTCATAGACCCTCAGGAATCTCACCGAGTAGGTAGCCTGACTGGTACGAAGATCCTCACTTTGCCGCCAAGCAAACCATGACAAGCTAAGGTACAATGAAGAGGCCAAGGTCTTGGCTGGAAAATGTTAGAATCTTGGGCTCAAATATAGGAGACCTGTAGTTGAGGGCAGGGCTGGAGGTGGCAGGATGAGGCCCAGGCCCATGGGGCCTCCCATATTCCCGCTTCCTCCTGCCCAGCACCCAGAGGACCTCCTCTCAGGGCGCATAGTGGGGAAGCTGGGTGTGCTCACATCAGGCATGCAAGGAAACAGAAGGACCACAGCTGTGCCAGAGGTGGGGAGTCAATAGAGGAAGGAGAGAAAGCCCCCAGTTTGACCCACCCACAGAGGGCATCACCAGTGCCCTCCCAGTGAGCTCATGAGCTCAGTTCCACCTCAACCTCAAACTTCTTCAGAGCAACAGGAAAGGGGGTGGGATAGCGTCATGGTTAGGAATGCAGGCTTGAGAGACCGAGACAGTGCTTCAAATCATAGCTCCAGCCTCTAGCTGGCCCTAAGCTCCTACAGCTGACCATCCCAAGAAGGCAGCAACTAGCCACCTGAGACTATTTAAATGCAATTATTAAAATGAAATTAAATTTAAAATGCAGTTCCTCAGTCACCGCAGCTGCATTTCAAGTGCTCACTAACCAGTATGTGGCTAGGGTTACCATACTGGACCATGCACATATAGAGCATCTCCATCACCACAGAAATGTCTATTGATCAATGCTGCTCCAGACAAAACTGCTGGGATTACAGGTGTCAGCCACTGTGTCCAGATAGCAATTTGCTAAAGTTTTCCAAGTCTCAGTTTCCTCATCCGTAATGTGGGCATAATAATAGAACCTACCTCATAAGGCTGGATTAAACAAAATAATCCAATCAACACAGGGCCTGGTATATACGAAGCACTTAGTAAGTGCTAACTGGTCATGTATTATTTATTTATTTATTTACTTATTTATTATTTTTTTGAGACAGAGTCTCACTTTATCACCCAGGCTGGAGTGCAGTGGCACGATCTTGGCTTATTGCAACCTCCGCCTCCCGGGTTCAAGTGATTTTCCTGTTTCAGCCCCCAGAGTAGCTGGGATTATAGGCGTATGCCACCACGCCTGGCTAATTTTTGTATTTTTAGCAGAGATGAGGTTTTGCCGTGTTGGCCAGGCTGGTCTCGAACTCCTGACCTCAGGTATCCACCCGCCTCAGCCTCCCAAAATGCTGGGATTACAGGTGTGAGCCACCGCACCCGGCCTGGCCATGTACTTTTATTTGCACCCCACACTAAGTTTATTTGCTTCATGGGCAGTTACTTCCATCACCCTAAATCACTTGTTGCTGATAACATCCCTAGGCAGATTGCAAGTGCTAAATAAAGGCTGCTGGCCTGGTGCTAGCTCTACCTCACTTTCCTATCCACATTTTTGTCTTCTCATCCGTAAAATGGGAATGTCACCACCTGTCACATGTCCCTCCAAGAGAAATGTATGGCACAATGTTATCGCCAGGAAGAGATGTGAAAGGGCTTGAGAAAGTCGATGAGACTCTCCAAACAGAAGAAACTGTTTAGAGAGATGTAGCACTTGGCACCTAGTTGGCACTCAATAAATACTTGTGTGATGGATGTGGGCAGCGGTGCGGAATGCTTTGCTTTGGTTAAGCACACTTTTCACACTCCCTAGCCACCCGCCCCCATCCACACATCCGCTTTGGGAGAATGACTGTGGTCTCAACAGAATTATTCAGTGGGGTGGAAAGGATGGGAGGGAACTGAGGAGCTGGTAAGGACCAGGTCCTGCCCGCACAGACCCTGCCCCCTAAATCACAGTCCATGGGGCCGCATTCTCTAGTTATCCATTCCCTGGTTCCCATGGCTCCCAACCAGGAATTGAGATCTGTAGACCCTCAAAAGCAGGCCCTATTGGGGTGGACCCCAATAGGGGACTGGGCAGCCAGCCCTGGTTACCATAGCACTGGGCAGGGGGAGGGTGAGGAGTAAGAAGGGGAGGGGCAGGAGCAAGAGAGGGCGGTGGCTGCACGCAGGCCTCTTCCCACAAGACACTGCCCACTGCCTCCCTCTACCTACTCCCCAGTGGGCCCACGGGCAAACTGCTGGATACCCTCCCCTGATTCCACCCCTCACTCCCTGCAGACTCCAGGCCTGGGACCACCCCTTGCCAGATGTCTGTACCATCCCCAGGTTCCACCCACTTTTGCTGCTCTCAAGTCCACTGGCCCCCATCCAGTCACTCTGGACTAAACAGTGCCTTGTAGGGTAAGAAAGTCAGCTTGCTCTACACAGCCAGAGCCAAGTCTGGACCCACATGCCTGCCCCCCAGGCCCTGGGGCCCCCGAGCCAGCCTGACTTAAGGAGGTGCTGTCTTGCTGCAATGCCTGATGCAACAGACTAATGTGATGAAGGCTTTCTGGCTCCCCAGGGCAGAGGTGCAGAGATGCTGTGATGAGCTGAGGATACAGGGGCTGGGAAATACGGAGGGTCTGCAGGATATGGCCTTCCAAGGGGAGAGGTGGAGTCCCCAAGGCACAGGGTTTCACAGGGCTGAAGAAAGGGACAGAGAAAGATAAGGCACTTCCCAGATCCTCGTAGAAACCTGAGCTCTTGTACACAACATCACCCGTTAATAATGCTAACAACTAACATTTGTCTACAGCTTTACAGTTCATAAAGCTCGTTCACACATTCGCTTTCATCCGTGAGGATGGTGTCATTATCTCTGGTTTACAAATGAGGAAACTGAAGCTCCGGAGGTTCTATGCCGCAAATACAGAACTCCCAGTCAAGGGCTGACAGCTGCCTCGCCCCAAGTTGCCTTTCCAACCTTAAAAGGCTCCCAAATGGCCCTGAGCCAATATCGGGGCACCCCGCATCCCACCCCTCGCCAAATTTCAGCCCAAGCCAGGTATTGACTGGAGTCTTGGAGCCAGGCCTGGGCCCCCTCAGGGGAGCTGGGAGCTGAGTCAGAAGCCAGATCTCGGAGGTGATGGAAGGACAGAAGCATGTGGTGGAGGGATGGGCATGATTCAGCGGGGTAGGAGGGGTAGGAGGAGGAGAAAGCCTGGAAAATGGGCTCCTGGGAGGGATATGCAGCTAAGGAGGATGAAGACCTGCAGTGGCACAAGCCAGACCATGCAACCAAAGGCTCTGTTGGAGCACGAGACTGTGTTCAGACGCATCAAGAACTCCCTCACTGCTCAGGTGCTGAGGCCCTGGGATGGGCACACAGGCTCTGCCATCTTGTCTCCTGCAGCCCTTCGTGGAAGAAAGGGACAGAACATCGTGTGCTGTTCCCCATCTTGGCATGTCCCGCCTTCCCCGTGCCGGTCTAAATCCCAGCCTCCTTCAGGGCGCCAAAGTTTCTCAGCGCAGGCATCCCAGAACACTAAGCAACTGCTCGGATGTCCTCAGCACTAGATTCATCTGCCCTACACTGTCCCCCAACCTAGGTCCCCTGATCCAGGTCTGGTCACCCAGTGGGAACCCCCTTGAGGGTTGAGTGTGTTTTCCTCCTGTAACGCCCCCTGACCATCCCCACCTCCCCGAACCCCAGGCCCGGGGTCAGTGCATTGTCAGGCCCAGCAAGCTGAATGAGCTGAACTGGCCATGTATACCGACACTGATCCAGCTGAACCAGAAAGAAACTGGGCTGAATCCCAAAGAAAGTAGTCTGACACCAAGTAAGGGCTTTCACAAAAATAGAAAACAAGGCGGTCTCGGCACTGCCAGCCCCTGAGAAGTGCTCTTCGCTGTACCCTTTTTACGACTTCGGGTTCAAGAAAAGGAGGGGGGAAGTGGCTTGTGGCACTCGAAAGCATCTCTTTTTACTGGGAGGGGGGACTGTCTTACAGGGGAAATGACTTCAGAAGGCTCGTGGTGGCTCTTAAGCCCTGTGAGCAGAGAGATTCTTTTTCTGGGAAACTCAAGGACAATTTGCTTTCCCCACAGGACCCTGTTCAGGGAAATGCCATGGGAGGATGGCATTTAGAGGATAGCTAAAGACAAATTTCACTGACTTCATGAATTGGCCAGCCTTGTGTGTGCCTTGGGGATTTGGCCCCTGCCCTGAGGCCAGGGCCATTTAAAATGCTTTCACCAGAGCTGCTGACATCTAGAAGGGACTGCACGGACTGTGCACGCTGGCGGGGAGCCCGAGCTCAAGGCTGAGAGTGGGAAGGGAGGGGGATTGGGCCTGGGCCAGGGAAGAGTCACAGTTTGCCCCCACCCAGTCCCAGGGTTGATGGGCTCCCTACCGGGTCTCACGGTCAGTGAGGCGGCACAGGTGGCCTGGCCCAGCTCGTTGATGGCCGTGGCCATATAGCTCCCGGCGTCCGCTGCCCTGGCCTCCCTGAGCAGCAGGGTGTGCCGCTCACCCTCAGCCCGGAGGAGGAGGCGGCCCTCGCTGCGCAGCGCTGACCCATCCTTGTGCCAGGACACTGTGGGGAGGCACGGGGACCCGGCTCGCCACGGCCCACGGGCGCCCACCGAGAATCTCTCACTCCTACCCCACACACCACACAGGAGCCCAAACCTCTCCTCTCAGCACCCCAGGGAATCCAGAAAAGTCCACCCTCATTTCAGGAAGCCCAGGTTGCCCTCCCCTCTCTCAGGGGTCCTGGGAAATGTCCCTGAACACACACAGAAGTCAGGGCAGCCCCATGGAGGGGATAATTCCCCTCCTTCCCACCCCTCCCATGGGGGAGTCGGGGGGAACCTCCCCTTCCCTTCTCACACGCCCCCTCCCAACCTTGACCTCACCTTGGCCTAGTACTGGAGCTCACCTTGGGGCGGGGGGTTGGCAGTGACGATACACTTGAGCAGCACATCTGCCCCTGGTGCCACCACCACATTCTGCAGGGGGATCTCAAACATGGGGGCCTCTAGGGGCTCTTCTCCAGCGGACACATAGGAGTCATCCGAAGACTCTGTGGGACACAGGAGTAACGGGGTAAGGGGCCATGATCCCTGCAGGGATGACAGCAGGAGAGGGAGTCCTGGTGGCCTGCATCCTAGAAAGTCAAACCCAGACAGAGGGGCTTCCAGAAAGCAGGGACTGAGGGAGAACAGGGTCTGCCTCCTGAATGTCCGTAGGGAACAAAGGAAGTCAGAAGGAGCATTCTCAAACAGGTCAGGGCAGCCTTGACTCCATGGTAGTCTGACTGTTCCTCAACTTCATCCACAGTTAGAGCGTTGGCTTCTGGAGGAAGACAGGACCGCACTGCATATGTCTTTAATACATCAGCCATCGTGTATGGCGTACCACGCCCTGTGCAAGGCACTTGGAGGAGCACAAGCTTTCAAACAGACAGCACAAACTAACAGCAACCCAAGACTTAAGTAATAACAGTGGTGGCACAGGGCAACACGAGGTGAATTGTCAAATGTGTGAAGCCATCAGATTCACAAGAGTGAATGGTAGGCGGTCTGAGAGACCTACGAAGATCAGATTTGATTTCATCCATTCACCAAATAGTGACCCTGTACTCCCGGCATACTGAGTACTGTACGGGTACCAAGAACACGAGAGGAAGGACCATGTGGTCCCTGCTTACAGGAAGCTCATACACACAGAGAGATGACAAACTCCACTGTCATGGGTCTCTCTGGGCATTCTCCAACTCTGACATTCCGTAAGCTAGATAAAGGATGATGTATGTAGCCAAAAAAGCAGTGAAAATCCCAATTCTGCTGTTTTCCGGCTACAAAACCTTAGGCAAATTAGATCGCCTCTCTGAGCCTCAGTTTTGTTATCTGTAAGATGGAGCGGATAAGACTCTCTGAAACTGACATATAGGCTGAAGTGAAATAACATCTGTAAGGGCCTAGTTAACACAGTGCTGGCACATGGCTGTGTGTTTGCAATAATGGTGGCCAGGAGGATGATGGACAGGGGCCTAATTATCTCTAAAGATTCTGAGGTGGTAATACTTAAATGCAAAATAATTTTGATGAAGAAAAATACACACTAGTAAGTACAATGAAAGAGATCTTGGCAGGGTCTCCCAGGAGCAGCAGGTAGAGGCATCTATTCTGGAGGAGCAGTGGAAGTGGGTCAAGGACACCTTCCGCCGCCTCTCTCCAGGAGTGGGCCTCCAGTTGATGTGCAGGATGAGGGGTGGGGTGCAGAGTCATTCTCCTGTTGGTGATGTTGGTCACCACCCATGGGAAGGTTGGGAGACAACACACAGGCAGTCACTGTGTAGGGACCACAGTCAGCTCAGTCATGCAGGGTGTAAGCCTGGGTGAGGAGGCTAGAAGGGGAGGCTGAATGGCCACACATGGATCAGGGGATGGTGCCCGAGTGGGAGAGGCAGAGTAGAGTTTTGTGGCATAAAGCGTGTCTGTAACAGGAATTTGCAAATTATTTCAGACCATCTACCATCTCTCCCCAACAGAGGGATTGGGGGCATGAAGGGGAGCCTTAGGCTCCCACCAGTGCATCCCCCCCAGTAGTGGTTATTGATCCAACAGCCTAGCGGGCCACTGGACCCAGGGGAGCTATGGCGGGCATCTGGGCACCAATCTTAGCTCACAGCCTCACCCAGCCTCCATCACAACACTCACGCTCCGCCTCACCAGTGGCAGTCCTAGCACAAGGACTTTCACAATCCTTCACTCAAAGTGGAGCCTGTGTCTGCGCCTTCTCTGGCAAACCCACCCTTGCAGCAGACTAGCAGCCCCAGGCGAAACCCCCGACCGAACCCCCCCACCCCACCC
>NW_012107586.1:4473475-4479018 GCF_000951045.1 Mandrillus leucophaeus | reverse complement strand
CTGAGGCTGAAGGTCGGGCTCCTCCCTGCGCAACCCGCTCTGAGGGACGCTGCTGCAGAACCAAGATGGAGAGGGGTAGAGGATTCAGAGGGCCTCCTCTCCTAGACCCGTAGCTTGTGACAGGAATTGGGTGGTGGGCATGCTGGGCAGGCTTGGGGGTGACATGGGCCAGATTCTCCTGCCCCCCACCCCCCACCCCCACGAGGAGCGCACAGCCAGAGCAGGTGCTGGGGAGAGGCCGGCGGCTCTGGAACCACAAGATTGGGCTAATGGCTGGGTCTTGGTACAGACTCAGCCCTAGGACTCGGGCCAGCCTCCTCCCCCCAGCCCTGGAAGCCGAGAAACAGCGGAAACAGAACTGAGCATGAGGGAGAGAAAAGAATGAGACTTAGGACCCAAAGGATGAAGTGGGGAGGGAAGACAAGAAGGTGGGGTGGGGAGGGGCGCTCTCAGGAATGCAGCCGCCCACTCATTCCAGCCCCCAGCTGGCCCCCACACCCCTGCCCATCATCAGCAGGGCACACCCCTTCCTAGTGGTCCCTGGAAGCCAAGCAACAGCCTCCTGGACCAGGCACAAGCCTTTGGGGAGCAGTGCCCCATCCCTAGGATTCCCTGGCTGCTGTGTAGACCTGAGCCCATACCTGCCGCCACCACCAACACTGATGGGACACAGCAGGTGGCGACGGAATGCCCAGGCTCCTACTCCCCTTGCTCAGTCTGCCCCCAGGATAGGCCTTTGACTTGCGCTTCCCCTGGGAAAGCTATCTTGAGTCCTTGGAAACCCCCCTGAGAAGCATAGAAGGCCCCCCACAGGGGTATGCTCTGAAATAACTCAGCTCGGAAATAGCTACTAAGTGGGCCTGAATAGGGAGTGTGGGCGAAAAGGAGGAGGGAAGGAGCCGGTTACCCCAGAGTATCTCTTTCACTTAACAGAGCTTTGGTGCCCAAGAGAGCTGGGTCTCAGTTTTCCCCATCTGGACCCTTGCTGGGGCTGGGGCGGGTGAGGGGGCACATCACACATAAAAATTGTAAAGATTAGAAAAAAAAAAAAGGAATTAGATGTATTATCATACCTGACACATCAGAGAGAGCTTAATAAAAATCTGTAAAATGGCTCATTGAATATTTCCTGAGTGCCAGGCTTGTACCAAGTGCTTAAAATGCATTGAGTCATTTAATACTCACAACAGCCCTGTGAGGTAAGGACTGTGATCACCCCCATTTACAGATGAAGAAACTGAGGCATAAGAAAGGTTAAGTGCCTTACCAACGTGACACAGCTGGGAAATGATTGGTGCTAGGATTGAAACCCAGGCAGTCAGAATCCTGAGCCCTTATTCCCTCCAAAGTGTCTGGGTTTCCAGGGGCACAGAAGGGAGGACAAGTAGTAGAGTGCCAGTCACAAGCAGTTCTAGGGGTCCCGAGTTAAGGATATTTTAGCCTACCTGAGTCAGCCACCCACATGACAGACCCGCCTCTGACTGGGGCTAAAGGGGGCGGTGGCAATGCAGAGTGCCCTGAGAGACAGAAACCCCAGCCAGCCACCTGCAGGGAGGAAGTGTCTTCTCTGGGGGAAGGGCCGCAGAGTCCCCAGGGAAGGGCCTCTGGGAACTGGGTGAGGCCTGGGGAGAAATTGAGGACAGCAGAGGAGGCCTGTTGCTGGCAGCTCTGAGCTCCAGGCCAGTCTCTGTACCATAGACATCACTAAGGAAATGGGTTCCTCCGAAGTTGCCATAGCAACTCCAGGCTCTGGCTGGGGCCTGGTAAAGAAAGGCAAGAGGGAAAGGCAAGCCCAGGGCACAGGAGCACCGGGTAAGGCCAAGAAGATTAGCCAAGGGAGCCTCCCCCTGGCCATGGCCCAGCCCTGGCCCTCTCCCCTGCCCACCACTAGCCACTCTATCACCCTCAAAGCAGCCTCCCCCACCAGGCCCCTTCTTTCTCCTGCACGAGGGTGCCTGCCCCCACACCCATACCCATCACAAACCAGGCCCCTCTCAGCTCCCCAAATGCCCCCAGTACCTCTATCATCAGCCACTCCCCTCTTCCACTATAGCGCTCTCTCATGTATCTGCAAGCCCCAGATCTCCAAAAATGGCTCCAGTGCCTCACTCCAACACCTCCGCTCCTCACACTCCCTCCCAGGACAACCTTGAATCCCACCCTCAGGGACTTAGGGGTTTCCCATGAGAGAAATAATTGCAAGCCCCCTGTCACCATCACTCCCACCCTCTCCCTCCAGCCTGGCCCCATTTCCAGCCCCTCCCTTTCGCAGCCCCCTGCCGCCCCCAGCCCACGGCCTCCTGCTTTCACAGGCCCCTTGCCCCATCTGCCCCTGGCCACCTCACTCTCTTCTCTCTCCTGCTTGCTGGCTTGTTCCCCTGCTCTCTCCTGCTCTCCCGGGAGCTGCCGTGTGGAAAGGTTCTGTTCCTCTCAGAAAAAGGCCCACATGGGAACAGGAATGTGCAGAGAGATGAAAAGGCAGCAGCTGCTGAGACAGCAGGCACGGAGGGGGCCCCTGGGTGGGGGGAGGGATCCTGGGGACAACTGGAGCCTGAATGGGTGAGGCAGAAGAGGACCCCTGAGAAACTGGAGATCTTGGAGGAGACAAGGAAGGGACAGAAGGGTCCAGGAGACCATGGAGATGGCATGGTGAGCCAGGACAGGTGGGAGCAGGGGGATGTGGGCGGTGATGGCTCAGGTGGAGGAGGGAGCAGTGTGGGAAGATGGAGTGGCAGCAGGGGGTGAAGAAGTGCACAGAGAGATGGATGGGGCAGGGTGATGGGTAGAGGCTAACGGAGCAGTGAGGGCAGCGCAGGACAGCATGGTGAGATGGGGCAGTTCAGGCCCAGGTAAGGCCATTACTTACACGTGGATAGAGAGCGCCCGTCCTCTGTACAGGCTGAATGCGCTGCCGTACAGGTCACTGGCCACGGAAAGGCTATCCTCTGACCCCCAGCTTGCGCCCACCAGATTAGCTCGAGATGCCCGCACCAGCGGCTCCACCCCCAGGTGCCGTGGCCCGGCCCCGGTTGCCTGTGCTTGCCTTGGGCTGCCCGGGAGGCGGCGGGTGCCACCCCCACTGCCCGCTTCCTGCTCCAGGACCGTCTGCCCGCTGCCCCACCAGCTCACTTGCTCTTCCGAGGTGCCTGTCACGGAGGTCGGGGGTGTGTCCAGGGAGGTGCCCACCAGGGTGTCAGAGCCCCCTAGAGAAAGGAGCACCATGAGACTGAGGCACCCCTTGTGGGAAACCCGCCTGCCTGCTCTTTGTACACCCCAGGAGCTCACCCGTGGGGGTGCTGAAGGCCCCGTCATCCCGAAGCTCCAGGCGCTGGGTCCCCTGCACATCGCTGATGTCATCCTCAGCCGTCTCTGAGTCTGGAGAAGAAGGGGTCTGTGTGGGCAGGGCCCTCCTCCCTCTGCCTCCAACTCTTCCCTGTTGCCTTCTGCCTCCCTGCCAACAGCAGGCTCCATCTTATCACTGGCAGGGCTGCCAGCACCTCCTCTCTTTTGCTCCCCACATCTCCTGCCCAGCCTGGGCTGCTCAGGATAACCCCTCCCATGACAGTGCCGTGGCTCCATCTCTGGGCCCCTGGTTACTCACGTTCACCTCCGTAGGGCCCTCCAAACTGCCACCCCCTCCCCGTCTGCCAATATCTTAATGGATTATCAGGGCCTCCTCCCTTCTCCCTCCTCCCATTGTCAGTGAAAGCTTAAGCTCCTGTGCACCCCCAAAATCATCAGGTCCTAGGTTCCAAGGTTCTAAAGTCTGGGTTCAAGCACCCCAGGAACAAAGAGGAGTCACCTCAGAGTCGTACCGCCAGGGCACTCGACCAACCGCAGGGCCAGCCTGTCCTCTACCCCAAACCAGCTGGAAGGCATCGAGTGCAGCTGAGGCAGGGTGAGGAGAGGCCGGGGCCAGGTTGGAAAGGGGGGGATGCGGGGGGCTAGAGCAGGAGCCAGTTTCCTACCGTAACTTTGCTTTCTGCAGGAGCGGAAAACTTCGCTTCCATAGGAGCAGCAGGAGAGAGACAGGGACAGACTGTTATCAGAGCGTTTGTGGGGCAGGGCATGGAGGGCAGTCAGGACAGAAGGGGCATGAGGTACCCAGTCCCCAGAGGTGCCCTGTGGCAATGGGTGAGGAGGGAGATACCTGGGATGTGCCCAGCACTGGGGACCCCCATACTTGGGCTGGTTATTCCAGCTGCCCCAGTGGTTCCGGTATCCTTGGCACTGGTGCCGCCACTGGCCACACACACACACACACACACACACACACACCTGCTTGTGTTCAGTCCAGCCGCAGACCTGGGCCTCCCATTAGGAGTCAGGCCCACCCTCTATTACAATATTTGCATTGTGCTTTGACCCTTCCTTGCAAACCAACCCCTTATCTGTCTGCATCATGATGTGACAGGCACCTTCCTCAAGGTCCCTCTCTTCTACTGTTGAATTGTCCTCAAAAATGCCCAGTGGTTAGGTTAGGAGCAAAGGTTCCTGGGAGTATTTTCAACTTTCCCAGATTCTATCAGGTTCTATGCCTCAGTTTCCCTCTGGCTGCCATGACAAGCAGGAGCCACGTACTGGTTGCCAAAGCATGGCAATGAACTCCTTCCCACTAGGCCTCACATGGAGAACACGGCACCCAGTGTGCTAGCGAGCCGCCCTCCCTGCTGCCGGGTCCTCTCTCAGCTGTAGGGCACAGGGGGCCTGGTCGGGTGGGTGGTAGATAAGTGTGGGGTGTGTGGGAGGGTCCCACATCTCATGGGCTGTCTTCAAGGGCCTTGATGCCTCACAGAGGGACAGGGACCAAGAGGAGGAGTAGGCATGGGCTAGAGCAAGGACGCCCACGGTCCACGCACCATGGGTGAGTCGGCCAAAGGCCCGGCGGGAATGGCCGGTTTTCTGAAAGAGAAAAGCCAGAATGAGTAGTTGAGGGGGAGGCTTGTTCTTAAGGTCCCTGTGCCTCCCATCCAGTACTGCAACATCAAGCAGAAACTCATTCCCTGGCCAGTGTGTGTGAGAGGGGAGGTGGGCAGAGACCCAGAGTGACCAGCTTCCCCAGTAGGGAATGGCTCCCCTGCCTTCTTCCAGGGTACCCAGCTGGGCTCTTGCGAGGAGCGGGGGAGGAAGGAGAGAACGGCAGGCTGCAGGTGGAAGCTGGAATGTCCCACTGGACAGAGGCTCACAGCCTGGGACCAGGGCAACAGCCTCAGAGAAAGAGGATAGAAGACGAGGTAGTCAGGCTCAGTGAGGAGAAGGAGAAGATGGAGATGCGGGGGGCAGGGTGCTTGAGTGACTGGGAGATGAAGGAACGAGGGCGCAGATTCCTGCTGGGGGAGGACAGATACCTGGGTAGGTGTGGGGGAGGGATGTTGGGGGCAGAGGGCCAGAGCCTCAAGAATGCAGGAGGCCCAGGTGCGCGGAGGACAGGGCAGGGCTTGGGGAATGTGTTGAGCTCAGCGCGGATCCGTGTGCGTTGCATTCAGGAGCTCCGAAGATGGAAGGCTCCAGAGTGGGGGGCTGGGGCAAGCCGGGCGGGGGGC
>NW_012107586.1:4463854-4472825 GCF_000951045.1 Mandrillus leucophaeus | reverse complement strand
AGTCCGCCCCTCCCTCGCCAGCCTGCACCCCACCTGGGGGCCCCTTCCTTGTCCTGTCCCCCTGCTTACCCCGGGGCGGCCCTCACCTGCCTCCCCACACGACCACCAGTCACCTCCTGACGCCGAGAGCCGCGGACCCCCACCCTGTATCTGCCTCCTGAGCCCTAGGCATATGAGGAAACTGAGGCACAGAAAGGGGTGCAATGGCCTCTAGCTCAGTCCACTTTCTGGCAGCCCAGAGCAGCCTCCTCCCACCCTCACCTCCTCCCACGGGGCCTCTCTGGAAGGTCAGCAGCATCTCTGCTTGCTCATTCCACAAACATGCGCGCACACACACTGTGCCAGGCAGAACCGAACTCGCCGAAGGGCACAGCGCCGGGTGGGGGCGCCTAGGTCAAACGCAGGGCAAGGGTCCTGGCGGGTGTGGACTGCGTGTTAACATGGACTCAGACTGTGAAAACCCCCAGGCTTCTCAAGGAAGCCAGAGAGGGCTTTATCTTACCTTACCTCTCGACTGTCCCATGCGCGCCCCCTACCCCCATACATTTATACACACAAGCAAAGGTGCACAGAGGTACCCCCTTATCCACAAAGTTGGCCAGTATTCTCACTCACAGGGAAGCACACTCACCAAATTTTTTGTGTGTTCCACCCGACCCCTGCCCTGTTCAGCACTATGCACACTTGGCATACACAAAATTTTATCCTCCCTGTGACCATTATAGCTATGTTTCTTCAGCGGTTACTAAGTGCCAGGCACTTTACAAATGTTACTTCATTTACAAAAACCCCATGAGCTTGAAACGCTAATCAATAATCCTATACCCATTTAATGGACAAGTGACTGAGTCTCAGAGAAGTCCTATCACTTAGACAAAGCCATACAGGTGCTGGGATTCCATGTGTCCTGGAGATGGGAATTATCATCCCAGTGAGCACAGGGAGTGCCAATCCTGGTTTCTGAGTTGTGACTACTGAGTAACTATTAACAGTTATTGCATGTTTGGTATGTACCAGGCATTGTGCTAAGCACTCTATGTGAATGAGCTCAGTTAATCCTCATGAAAAGAGGAAGACTGAGACACGGAGCGGTTGCTTGCCCAAGGTCACACAGTCAATAAATTGAGGGAGCCAGGATTCCAACGTAGGCAGATGCATCACTTATGCCCAGGAGGTGGAGGTTGTAGTGAGCAGAGGTCGCACCACTGCACTCCAACCTGGGTGACAGAGCAAGACTCTGCTTCAAAATAAATAAATAAATAAAATATAGGGATAGACTGATGAGTTTTATTCAGCCTGCACAATGTTTGGGCTGGAGCAATCATGTCTGAGCTCAGCACACCTCCCTCATTATCAGTTTCTCCTTGACCCCTGCAGTTATTTGAGTTTGTGGCCCTTTATTTTATTTTAGATTTCTTTACTGTTTTAGAGACTAGGTCTCACTCTGTTGTCCAAGCTAAAGTGCAGCGGTGCCATCATGGCTCACTGCAACCTCGATCTCCTGGGCCCAAGAGATTCCCTCCACCTCAGCCTCCTGAGTACCTGAGACTACAGCTGCATGCCATCATGCGCAGCTAATTTTTAAAAAATATTAAATAGAGATGAAGTCTCATTATGTTACACAAGCTGGTTTTGAACGCCTGGGCTCAAGCTATTCTCCAGCCTCGGCTTCCCAAAATGCTGATATGATAGGCATGAGCCACTGTACCTGGCTGCTTTTTTATTCTAAAGTTTAGGTCATGTTTTGTGCATTCTGAGTGCATACAGGTGTTCTTGTTTCCTAGAGCATCAAAGCAAATTACAAGTACAGACACATGCACAGGGACGTGTGCTGAGAGGGCACATATGTGTGTCCACACTCGTTGCAGCCAAAGGACCCTGAACACCCATGGGCACTTTCCCTGTACACCCCTAAACACACCCACTCATAAATGGGGAGCTGAGTGAGGAGAGGGGGTAACTTGAGCCCCTGTTCCCCAGGAGAATCCGAGGGGCTGGCACATTCCGTGGCAAAAATAACCAATGGGCAGCGGGCGTGAGTGACGGGACAGCTGGGCCCAGGAGGGGCCGGCAGGATTCTGTGTTCCTGCTCTGGGTCGGCACTGCTCACTCTTTAGGGCTGGCCTGGAACGTACTCTACGTGTGGGCCTCCCCAGCTGGTCCCAGGTTGCCCCATTTTTCTCCCATAGCTGGGCAGCTGTGTCTCCCTGCCACTCACCCAAACCCAGACTTCCAATTTCTGCACTGCCAGCATTTCCCTCTAACCAGAGAAAATTCAAATCTTCATCCTATGCCACAAGCTCCCCCCCATCTCCCTTTTGTCTCCTCTTTCCTGACTCAGTTCAGTTTCTCCCTTCTCCCCTTATTTACCACCCTGCTCTGTATTTCTGACATACTATGTAATTTACCTATTTACTATGTTTATTGCATATTGTCTGTCTCCCCTCACTAGAAAGTTATCCCCTGGAGGACATACATTTTGGTATCCCTCAACCCCCTGACTCGTGTATCGAAAGCACATAGTAGGCACTCAATAAATGTGGGAGGGGGTGACAGAGCTGCAGGTGGAGAGGGTAAGCAGTGATGGGAATGGGGACAGTAAATCTTCCTGCAACCGCTTCCATTCATCCAACCTTCCCTCTTCTCTGTCCTAACCCAGACTCTTTCCCAAGAGGTCTTCAGCCAGAGGAGTGACCATCTCTCATTCCACTCAGGATTCTCCTGGAGGGGGTCCCAGAGCTCCTCTCTGCTCCCACTCTGGCCTCTCCTCCACTCACTGGTCGGCACTTGGCCTACATGGATGTTGACACTCCCCATACCCATTCCCAGCTCCATACTACTTTCCACCTGGCTTCTCTAGCCAGACATTCGAAATTCCAGGTGAAAAAGAATAACTGCAGAATATTCCTCAACACAGGTTCTGGTACATTCCTCCACCCTTTCCTTGCTTAAATTGGCCCTCTCTCCCTATCTCTAAGCTCTCCCCTCCAAGCCTTCAAGTCCCCAGGATGGTTCATTGCCATGTATTGATCTCTGGCCCTTCTAATTAACACCAGAATCTTCCGGACCCTGGCTATGAAGCTCCAACTAACACACCATGTGAGCATCATCAGTACACCTCTTCTCTCAAATGTGCTTTCTCCTGCTTCCCCTCTGCCCTTTACTGTAGGTCTGCCCTTTAGCCACACACGCACACCCACAGCTTTGAGGGTAGCACTTGTGCAGGTGGGAGCCTGATATTTTGAAAAAGAAGAATGCCTGCCTATCTTGGAGACTAGGCCAGAGATGGATTTGGGGATACTGACGGAGAAAGATGGTGATGATGACAAATCCTCGACAGTATTCCCACACTTCTCTTTCTATGGACAGGCAGTATGGACCCAGACTCAGATACCTGACTTTCAGACCTGGCTCTGACACCTCACTAGCCATGGGAACTTGGGTAAATTTCCTCTTTGAACACCAGTTTCTCTATATGAATAATGGTCATAACAGTAACCTAGGGTTTGGAAGATTAAATAATTAAAGGAGACAGGGTACTTATGCATGTTAAGGATTCTACAAGTATCCTGCATTTCTGCCATCTTCACCCCCTTTGTTTCCTATTCTTTCCTCATTTCTACATCCCCCAAATATCAGCACCACCACCCCATCCTCCAAACTCTCCAGGCTGTAGCCCACTCGCCTTCTCATGACCCCAACCTCCCAGAGCCATGCCCAAATCCTTCCATCCTTGAGCTAACATATCCGGCTTCAGGAGTGCCAGGAACCTAGCATCACTCTGTCTTATTGAGCCAGCAATCCCAGCCAGGAAAGCGTGTCCTTCCCTCTGCAGCCAGGTCCTCTCTTGGCTTCCTCGAGTACCCTGAAGTCCTCCTGCTGTTGTTTCCAACCAAGAAAGTTTTCCATGAGTAAGTCTGAGCAATGCCGAGCTGCTTGCCCGGCTGCCCTGGAGCAGGAGCTACCACTGGGCAGGGGCTGCTAAAGGTGGGCAACAGAAGGGATAGGAAGCCAGATTCACCCAGTCAGTCCCCAGCATCACCAGAGCAAAGCCCCTCCCTCCTCCAAAGCATGTGGGATAGGTGTAATAGTTATACACATGGTTCTTTGCAATGGGACAGACTGAGGCCTCCAACTGTTCTGCTACCTTCTATCTGCACAATCAGGACATGTTCTCAAAGGTTATTTGCTGCAGTCCAATCCTCTTCCTATTCTCATATGAATGTCAAAGGGCCCTGATTCGGCCCCACAGCACCCAGGGCCCTTTTCTCACCCCAAGCCTCTCAAGCCTGCTGTTCCACCAGAGCAGCCCAGCCCACTGTCCACCTGGCCTCTGTCTAGGTATGCCCAGCCAGGCTCAGCTCTGCTGACCACACCACCAAGACTGCAGAGGGGCTAAGTAAACAGCCCTGCTGGGGGCTCTCACACCTCATCACCGCTTCCCACTTTGAGGGACCCAAGTCAGGCCAGGAGGCATCCATCTTGAGAAATGCCAGGCCTGGGCCAATCATATGGCAGCTACTTTCCCAGCACTCTCCCTCCCTCTCTCGCTCTCTCCTCTCTCTCCAGAACTTCTTGAGGAGTACAAAGCCCCCACAGCCAAAACCAGGAGGACTGGGTTCTTAGCTCTGGGATGGCCATAACTAGCTATGTCTCTAACTAGACTAGTACGTCTTAGGCAGAGCTCCCTGATTTTTGGCCCACAGTGTCCTTGCCTGTGAAAGGATGTGTTTGGAGCTGCAGTTCTCTGTGGTCCTTTCCAATCTTAAATAACATTATAACCGTTACTCTCCTCCGCTCTTTCTTTCCCTTCGCTAATCTCTCCCCCAGTCATATTGTCATCAACTCATCTATCTTACCCTTTGATCTATGTTCTATTTTCAGCCCCCTTTGCCCCTGGGGGGACCAGAGCTGAGATCCCCAAGGAGTCCACGCCTTCCCCAGCCCCGAAGTCTGCTAGAATGCACCCCATCCCCTGATCCCAGGCTCGGGAAGCCTGTACCTGTCCAGGTGCTAGGCCAACCAGGAGAAGCCAGCCATGGTTCTCTCTGGCCCAGGCCTGGCCACAGAGACTCAAGGAAGGTGGGCAGAGCAGGGCTGGGGGAGAGGAGATGCTGATGGAGAGAGGCCACCCCGTCTCCCTCTCCTGACTCGGTTGTGCCCTAGAGACCTCTTGCCCTCCCGCTGCTGAGGGCTTTCCTCCCTGTGTCTCCTCCCCAGCCTCTAAGGATTTACCCCTGCACAACAGCACCCAGGGGAGTGACATGTCCCTCTTAAAAACGCCCAGGGGAGTGAACTCCCAGCTCCTTGCCATCTCTCCCAGCTGTAGCCTACTTTCTCAGAATTCTGTTTCTCAGGGCTCAGCCTGCCCAAGGCTCTGCCTTTGGCTAGAGAAGAACTACTTGGCTTACTCAAGGGCTGAGGAAATCAAAAAGGAAGCCCCAAAACGGACCCAAGGCTAACAGCCTTGGCCTGGCCTCCATGGTAGCCCCAGCTGGACCATGAGCACTGGGCCCAGCCTCCTGCCCTCCCCTTCTGCCTTAGGCCCTCAGCTTTTTCTTCACATTGCACCTGGAAATCTATGGGCAGGGGTCAAGTACTGGTCCAGAGCATGCCCCTTCCATGCTCTGGAAACATCCACCCTGGAAGCTCAGGTAGACATGGTCCACGAGCTTCCCATACCAGCTCCACGTGCCCATACCTCACCTGTTTGCACCACCACACAGAATCCAGAGCCCTCCACAGCACCTAAGCAGGCACACGCCTGCATGTAGATTCTCAAGCACTCACCTCCATTCATGCCCATGGGGCCCTGGCCCTGGCTCCACCTCTTCCGACCCTGGACCCTGTTCACACGTGGCCACCCATAGGCCTCTTCCACCCTGCCTAGAGCTGACCACATCAACCCTGCCACTGCAATGGCCTACAGGAAGCTCTGAGCCATCCCTTCAGCAGTGCAGCCTGGACCAGAGGAGCTGTCCCCCTCCTTCGGACATGCACTCCCTTGTTAAGAGGCTGATCCGAGTGTCAATCTCATGTTTAAATTATGGAACTGAAGGGCACCCTTTCCCCCAGGAGGCTTTTCTCTGCAGGAGGATGAGAACTTCCACCCCAGAATTACCTGAGAGGCAGGAGTGGGTCTCAGGCTTGGCTTACCAAGCTTGCTGCCCCTTGACCTCTGACCTTCCTGTGGGGAGCCTCTCTACCTTGACACCCCATTCCCTGCACTTGGCTCTTCATCTCACTTCTGGGCCCGGGCAGCCAAGAAGCCAGGGCACCTGGGAAGAAGGCGGAGGAACCAGTATCTAGTACCTTACCCACGTGGCCTGGGCAGCCCTTCTCTACCTCTGAGCACCCCGCCCCTGCCGGGCGCAGCCCCCACCTGCCCATTACCTCCGACCTCCAGCACTGTGAGCACCGCCTCACAGGAGGCCCGACCCCGCTCGTTCTGGGCCGTGCAGCTGTACACGCCGGCGTCCTGCGCCCCGCAGCGCCGCAGCCACAGGCAGCTGGGCTCGGGGGCCGGTGCGGGCAGGAGTTGCCCATCCCGGAACCAGTGGAGGCTGGGTTGGGGCGTCCCGCTCACCACCACCCGCAGCCGCACGTCGCTGCCCGCGCACACCGCCGCGTTCTTCAGGGGCCGCAGGAAGACCGGCGCCTCGGCCACGGCCGCGGGAGCCCCGCCGCCGGCCCCCACCTTGGCCCTCTTCGGGGGCACCCCGGGGCTGGGGGGTGCCCTCGTGCCCGCGTCCTCCCCTCGCGTGCCCCGGGCTTTCTGCATGACCACCGAGAGCTGGGCTGGAGGGACGCCGGAACTGGGCGGCCACGGGGGCACCCGCGGGACGGTGCCCTAGGAGACGATTCTGGGGGGCCGGCGGCCTGTCTTCCTGCTGCCCGCCCGCCTTCGGCCTGTGCTACCCAGAAGGTCACCGGGGCGGCCGGCGATTGCGCCTGGGGGCTATTTTTAGGCCCCCCGGCTCGGGTTGCGAGGGAGCCGTGGAGGGAGGGGGCAGCAGAGGAGGGACTTGACTTCACTCGGCTCCTTCTCTCCCTCCAGGAGCCCCCATTGCCGGCCCGGCTTAAGGGAGTCCCTGGATATTTGTTCCAGGCTCTCTCCTCCGTAGTGTGCCTGGCCCCCCATGACCCACTGCAGGGAGTCAGGTTATCCCTGGGCTTAATCCCATTTCCCTTCCTCCCCTCAGACCCCTCATCGCTGCCGGACTCGGCTGGGAGGGGAGGAAGAGGAACGGTCGTGGTGAGATGCCTGAGAGGTGGTTTGGGAGGCAGGCCCAAGTAGAAGTGAGCAGACAGCTCCGAAAAGTGACCATGGCCTCCCCCGGCGCCTCCATTACAGCTGGCGAACAGCAAGACCAGGAGCCTGGGAATCAGGTGGATTGGGGCCCCCAGCGCGCCCTGCCCTTACTTGCTGGGTGACACCAAACCTCTCTCAACCTCCAAGTCCTCATCTGTAAGAATGGGTGGTGGAATAGGGTTGCAATAGGCAGAAAAGAGTGGGCAGGACATTCCAGGCAGAGGGAACGGCATGAACAAAATGAGCCTGATGAAAACAAAGGCGTTCTGGGAATTAGAGAGGTTTGGAGGATTGAACCGCAGTGGGTGGGGTGAGTGGAAGAAGGGAGGTGGGGCCTGGAGAAGGCTTTGGTTGCTAAGGCTTTGGTTTCTCTACCCTGAAAGCAGGGGGCGCCACTACACAGCTTTAAGCGGCAGAAAAAAAAAAAAAAAGTGGGAGCTGTGTCTTAGGGGGATCCTCTTGGCGGCCACAAAGTGGAGGATGCATAGAAATGGGGGCCAGTTCAAGTAAAGGCGAGATTCCCAGCCTCTTTGCCCCACACTGGTTCAGTAGCTGAGCTGGGAAGAATCTGCACATTTAACAAATGACTCAACTGATTCTGTTGTGTCTAAGTGTTGCACGTTGAGAAACATCAAGAGTCCAGATGAGACCTTTATGATAGAATAGTTCTGTATCTTGGCCGGGCATGGTGGCTCACGCCTGTAATCCCAGCACTTTGGGAGGCCGAGGTGGGTGGATCACTTGAACTCAGGAGTTCAAGACCAGCCTGGCCAACATGGTGAAACCTGTCTCTACTAAAAATACAAAAAATTAGCCGGATGTAGTGGCTCATGCCTATAGTCCCAGCTGCTCAGGAGGCTGAGGCAGGAGAATCGCTTGAACCTGGGAGGTGGAGGTTGCGGTGAGCCTAGATGGCACCACTGCACTGCAGCCTGGGCAACAGAGTGAGATTCTGTCTCAAAAAAACAAACAAACAACAATAAAAAAAAAAACAAGCAAAAACAGAATAGTTCTATATCTTGACAGTGGTAGTTGGTGGTGGTCATGTGGATCTACACAAGTGATAAAATTGCATAGAGCTAAATGTGCATTTGCATTTGTACGCAACACTAAAAGTGCATGTAACACTGGTAAAACTTGCAGAAGGTAGGTGAATTATACCAACCCCCCTTTCCTGGTTGTGATACTGTACTATAGTCATACAAGATGTTACCCTAGAAGGAAACCAAGTGAAGGTAATGCAGGATCTCTCTGCATTATTTCTTATAATTGCATGTGAATCTACAGTTATCACAAGGTAAAAATTAAGAAGTCCAAGTAGGAGACCCAGGCCTGACCTTTAGCCCCGAGGGATGAAGCCCAGGAAGGGCTGAGAGGAGCTATGAGTATTCAGAGGCAGAGAATGTTACCCTTACCCTTGCCTCCTCTTCCCCATCCTCATTCTGGGATACTGAAGTCAAAGAGAAAGAGAGAGAGCGCATGAGAGAGTATGTAAAAGGTATAGGAGGAACCATTTAAACACTGAATTACATCCATAGAGATTAAGAACCTTGAGGAATAATTTTTTTTATAGTTTGCATACATTAAAGCTTTTTTTTTTTTTTTTTTTTTTTTTGAGGCGGATTTTCACTCATTTTTGCCTGGCTAGCCTAGAATAGT
>NW_012107586.1:4460230-4462148 GCF_000951045.1 Mandrillus leucophaeus | reverse complement strand
AGATAGAAAGAAAGAGAGAGAGAGAGACAAAGAGAGAAAGGAAGGGAAGGGAAGGGAAGGGAAGGGAAGGGAAGGGAAGGGAAGGGAAGGGAGGGGAAAGGAAAGGAAAGGAAAGGACCTATAAAGACTGTTACAAGGAGGTAAATACTGTGGACAAAGTTTAAGGCAAATGTCAAGTGTGGTGGGAGATTGCACTTTCAAATAGGGTGTGGCTGGAGTTGGCCCCACTGGGAACATTTGAGCCAATCTTGAGTAAGAAAGCAGATGATGCAAATGTCTGGGGAGGGCTGCTTCTGGCAGAGGTGGGAAAATGCCTGGTGGGCTCCAAGAAGAAGGCCAGAGAGGCTGGAGGGAGCAAGGGGTGGAGGGAAATGGGTCAGACAGGCGGCAGGTGCCAGATGGCCTAGAATTTTGCAGGCCATGGCACTTTTGTTCCCGGTGAAATGAGAAGTCATCTTAGGGTTTTGAGCAGAAGAATTACATGATCTGACTTACGCTGTAGTGATGGCATTAAATTATTATATTAAATATTCAAATGAATATTAACTATTTAAAAGGGCCTGGCACACAGCCTGGAACATGACTTGTCTTCTGCCTTCCTAGATCCGTAATTGGGGCATTGGTTGATTTGTGTGCAGGAGTCTGTGGGCCTGGGTGGGGAGGGCACAGGTCCATGCGAGTCACTGGTGCCCTCTTCTGGGAGGAGCCCACACTAGCTGTGACAGCTGGAAGCCGGCAGGCTCTGGCCAGGTCAGGCACTTGGGACAGCTGGCTGCAAGTCACTGGTCTGTCTCTCAATGTGGGCCCCACAGTGCCCTGCAGCCTGGCGCCTGGCTGGGTGTGTGTGCTGCCAGTCTGCCCTGCCTTGCGATCACAAGCCTCTGGTGTCATGGAAAGAGACCTGAGCTCCAGAGGCCAAGGAGCCTGGGGCCCAATCCTCCTTTGCTACAGACTGCTGTGTGACCTTGGCAGGTCACCCTACCTCTCTGGAGGTACCACCGGGCACTTCTTAAGCCATAATGATGTACCACACGCCTGGCACATGGGAAAAATCTCAGTAAATGTTCATTGAATCAGTGAATAAAGTGGGGGTCATCAGCCCTTCCTGGTGAATATTTAATTTAGAGAAAAGTAAGTAAAAGTGCGCAGTAGGTATTCATTCATTAAGTATTTAAATATTTAATGAGTACCTACTATTTTTCTGGGCATTCTTCTGGGCACTTGGGATACAGTAGATAAAATGGATAAAATGGATAAAATGGATAAAATCTCTACCCTTAGGTAGCTGACATTTTAGGTGTTAATTTGAACGTTATTGATGCATTTGCAGATGTGCCTTGGGGGAGCTTGTGGTGAGAGGAAGGAGAGAGGGGTGAATGAGTAGAATAGGACAGGGGCCTCAAGGGACAGGGGGGGGAAAGGTACCTGGAGTGGACGGACAGACAGGAAAGTATCTGCTGAGCCATCAGTCCTGGCATACGGTATCTGCCTCCACGATCCCTTCTGTGCCATCCTGCCCACTGGGATCAGAACTGGTCTGGGCCTGGTCCCTGGCGTCCAGTGGGAAGCCAGTCAGCATTCTATGAGCCTGTTACTTCTTCATGTTCAGAGTCCTGAAGGGTAAAACACCAGAGGCCAAGGAGCAGGAAGAGGCTTTGCTGTGGAGGTGATGGGGTATGTGTGGGTAAGTTTTAGGGAGGGGCACACTGAAGAGCTGGTTGTCTGTATACGACCACACAGGACGCAAATCTTTATTTTATTTTATTTTATTTTATTTTTAAGAGACAAGGCCTCACTCTGTTGTGCAGGCTGGAGTGCAGTGGCGCAATCATACCTCACCACAACCTCAAACTCCTGGGCTCTAATGATCCAGCTGCCTTAGCCTCTCAAGTAGCTGGGACTACAGGTGCACACCTGT
>NW_012107586.1:4423871-4459540 GCF_000951045.1 Mandrillus leucophaeus | reverse complement strand
CAGATAGGCTGTGCTCAAAGAATCCTTCCCCCGCACTGGGGGATAGAGGGTGGCTCTGGGCCTTCTTTCTTCTCTGGGGACGAGTGGGTAGCAGTCACAGGAGACAGGTGTGCTGAGGAGGAAGAGCTTTATTTCAGAACTGTCCCCAGTTGGAAGGGGCCACGAAAGAAGCGGTGAGTTCTCTGGCTCTGGAGACATTCAGGCAGAGTTTAAGGAATGCTCATGAAGGATGTGGGGCAGGGTCGAAAAGGGGGTTTCTGCACCGCAAGGATAATTGCCTGGGAGACTTCTGAGGTCTGACTCTGAGAGCCTGAGATTTCTACATTCCTTCCACCTTAGTGACTAGTCTGTACCTAAGCATTTGGTGGGGTGGGGGGCGGAAGGGGAACTGCCTCCAAAACCTCCCCTAACCCGTGTGTCCCTTTATCTTTTGTGGGACAGATAAGTGCACATAACTCATTCAGGGAAAAGAAGGATTCCAGAAACTACTCACAGATATACACAGCCCCTCTAATCCACCTGGGCCCAGCCCTGTCCAGGTGTTTCCATCACAGAGAAGCTGGCTCAGACTTCAGGGGCCCCAAGAGGCTCAAGGATAAGAAGCCCCTTACCCATCCCTCCTCCTCCATCCCAGTACAAAGACATTGGAAATGAGACTTTCAATTTTATTTCCTGTGAGGGTCATTGTGGAGTTTCTCTACAGGTTGACTGGGGTAGTTCTGGGGCCTGTAGGGTTCACCCTATTTGAGGACTAGGGGGAAGGAAATGACCATGAGTCACCAGTGGTAGAGGGAGGGGACCCGGGGCTACACCCCACCTCCTCCCAGGGCAAAGCTGAAGAATACAACAGAGAAGGGGCCTTCTTAGAGCGAGGGGTGACTTGTGAGCCAGGGCCACATTAAAGGAGGGGAAGAAAGAGACACCAGAAAGGCTTTTGGAAGTTTCTGGAAAAGTCAGTTTGGAAGGTCAGATTAAGGACCTTAAGACTAAAACCTCCTGAGGTTTATTTCACATACAAACTGTCTGAGCTTATTATCTTTGTGATCTCTACCCTCCTCCTGACTCCTTTAAAGGATAATCCCTGAAATCTCAGAGGAGAAACTTGAAGGCTGAGGCCTACATGGATCCATCATTTCCTACATCTTTGATCCCCTAGAATGTATTTTTTAGAAGAAGTAAAAGAGAGACAGACTTCACTCTGCCCCCTACCCCACCTCTTAGCTATCCAAGTGCTCCAAACCCTATACTGAGTCACTAAGGTTTCCCCACACATTCAAAATGCCTCCTTTAACTTATGTATGTCTCATGCATGTGAGTCTTGTTCTAAACACTCTATTTTGTTCATTAATACTTGTATATTTCCTCTTCATTAACTAATCTATTAATTATCATATCCTTCTAATATATTTTGATGTTTTATTCTATGATTTCCTAGTTTTTTTCCTTTTTCTTTTTTTGAGACAGAGTCTCACTCTGTTACCCAGGCTGGAGTGCAGTGGCACAATCACAGCTCACTGAAGCCTCGACCTCCTGTGCTCAAGCTATCCTCCCACCACAGCCTCCCAAGTAGCTGGAAGTATAGGCTTATACCACCATGCCAGGCTAATTTTTTATTTTTTGTAGAGTCAGGGTCTTCTTACATTGCCCAAGCTGGTCTCAAACTCCTGGGCTCAAGACATCCTCCCGCCTCGGCCTCCCAAAGTGCTAGGATTATAGGTGGAGCCACTGTGCCCAGCCTAATTTTTTTCATATGTCCTACACTTCTAACTTCTAATTTTTTTCATATGTCCTACACTCCCCTCCCATCTTCTCTAATTCTCTTAAAATTTTTATTTGGTATTTTAATTGAGATTGCATGGCATTGAAATTATAGATGAATGGAGAACGAATTGACTTCTTCAGAGTATTGAACCTTCTTATCGAAGCACAGAATAGATCTTTCCATTTTTCCAAACATTATTTTTCCTGAATTGGCTCCTGTGTATAAAAATGGTATTGGAAAGAGTTAATAGAAAGAGGCCATTGGTTCACATCTTAATCCCAATACTTTGGGAGGCTGAGGTGGCAGGAGGAGCAATTGAACCCAGAAATTCAAGACCAGCCTCGGCAACATAGAAAGACCTTGTTTCTACAAAAAATAAAAAGTTAGCCAGTCATGGTGGCATGAACCTGTGGTCCCACCTACTTGGGAGGCTGAGGTGGGAGGATCACTTGAGCTCAGGAAGTCCAGGCTGCAGTGAGCTGTGAGCATACTGCTGCACTCCAGCCTGGGTGACACAGGAAGACCCTGTCTCAAAAAGAAAAAGAGAGAGAGAGAGAAAAAAGGGGCTGTTGACATCTTTGGAGAAGGGACTGGGGGAGCCCTACTTCACAAGTGGGGAGCAGCTACAACCTTCAAAAAGAATAGCAGGTGGTGTCCCCCCAGCCTGGCCGATCTGAAGGTGCAGTAGGGAGCACAAGGTGGGGCAGTCCTGGAATTAGGGCCTAATGAGAGGTATTTGTGGTTCCCCAACAAAAGCCCCTATCCAGCCCTCCCTGCCCCATACGCTGCATACAGACAGCAAGGCCAGGAGGCTCTGGGAACAGAAGTGGGTGCGAGGCCCTGGGGAAAGTCTGGCTGGGCAGGAGGTCAGTATAGTCCATCTCAGGGTGACAGGTGGCATCACAGGGCCCCAGGGGCCCCACAGGAGACCTGGTAGTCAAGACAGCAGGGGCCAGCTTGGCTTGTGTGCGAATCTCTTTATTGTTTCTCTTCAGAGCCCCTGTAGCGGGGGAGGGGAGGGTGTGGGGAGGTGGGTGCCCCTCCCACCAGCCTGAGACCGCTCTCTGCCTCTCTCCTCTCCTCTCTTCTCCAGCATCTCACCCACTTTCTCACCTTCTCAATCTCCTGCTCCCACCTCCAGCACCTTCGGGGATTCCCTCTTGTAGCCCCTGCTTTCTAAGTCCACCCTGGGCTGGGGAAAGGAAAATAAGAGACCACAGGGACAATTTCAAGCCCCCCAGTCTCCACAGGGGCTAGTCCCCCTGGCTACCTGCCTGGCTTTCTCTCTCCTGGGCTGGGGGCTGGGGGCTGGGGAGGTCTGCCGGGCTCAGTCCTGGCCCTGCAGTATCCCAACACCCTGCTCTGGGGCTGTCTCCAGAGCCAGAGGCTAGTGCCTGAGGTCACAGAGGTGGGAGGGACAGGGCCACTGCTCCAGCCTGGGCTCCATCCAGCACAAGAGCCAGGCTCACTCCCTGCCAACAGCCAAGGCTCACGGTTGGGGCCCACAGAGGTGGCCGGGGCATGCCCTGTGACCAGGCAGGGATGGGCTATGTCCCTGTTGGGGACCACGAGGGATGGCCAGTGAGGAGGGGTCAGAGGCTGTGATGAGAGGACTGAGGCTGGGTGTGGTGTCCTGGGATGGAAGAAGGCTGGCTTCAGGGAGCAGTGAGTACAGGGGTGAGGACGGTCTCTGGTGGCAGAGGGTCTCTGTCTTTAGAGCACTTCATGCTGCTGCTGTGTGGCCTCACTGACGACCTGGGGAAGAAGAGAAGCCCAGTCCAACCATGTGCTAGCCAGAGAACAGAGCCTCAGCCCTGAGCCATCCCCACCCCAGGGCCGCAGGATCTCTCTTGCCCCACTAGCCAGGGACCTAGACCAGCACAGCTGGGTGGAAGACAGTCTCCCCAGACACATCCATAGCCCCCACCAAAGGTAAGGAGCCCAGACAGACCACTCACCTCCCCATCCCGTGTCTCGATGGTCTTGATCATCACCGTCTTCTTGGTATGAACCTCAGAACCCCTTTGCTCAGGGCTGGTTTCTGTAACAGGGTCCATCGCACACTCAGCCTGACCAAGTCCAGGCTGGGCTGTACCAGGGGCTGGGAGTCCATCTGGGGCCACACCGGGCAGAGCCCTAGCAGACCCCAACCCCCCTCAAGACAGGCTTGTTACTTCTTCAAGACTTTAATACCTGTCCTTTAGCCTAGCACCCAGCAGGTTGTTCTTCAGTCCCCAGGGCCAGTCCCATAGTTTAGAGGGTCTCAGGAGCCAACAGATTTGCTCCATGTGCAGGACGGTACAGGAAAGTAGGGGATCCCTGAGGCCCAGGCTGCACAGCATTGACATTCCCCACACCTCCTAGTTCCTCTCCACCCCCAGGCCCCAGGAGAGCCCTGTACACATTTGTATCCTGGGACTCCCCTTCTTCAAGATTGAACCCCAAAGCCCAGTCTCAAGACACTCTTTAGAGGACCTTACAGTACCCATCTCCCTTTAAGATTTCAGGGCCAGGTGGGGTGGCTCATATCTGTAATCCCAGCAGTTTGGGAGGCCGAGGCAGGTGGATCATGAGGTCAGGAGTTTGAGACCACCCTGACCAACATGGTGAAACCCCATCTCTACTAAAAAGACAAAAATTAGCCAGGCATGATGGCATGTGCCTGTAACCCCAGCTACTCAGGAGGCTGAGGCAGGAGAATTGCTTGAACCAGCGAGGCGGGGGTTGCAGTGAGCCGAGATTGCGCCACTGCACTCCAGCCTGGGCGACAGAGTGAGACTCTGTCTCAAAAAAACTCTGTCTCAAAAAAAAAAAAAAGTTTCAGATGAGCAACCTGATGTCTTAATCAAAGTGAGATGGAGCAGGAATCAGTCACTGACTCATTGTGCTGATGGTCAGTCACTTGCCATTCTGTGCCTCAGTTTCCTCACTGAGGACGCAGAGTGAAGTGGTGCCGACCATACTTGCCCTATGATGGCCACAAAGCTATTGATTTGGAAAGCACTGTGCAATGTGGTTGGGGGTTTTTTTGTACTATGAAGTTTTAAATGCAAGACTCATATTTGGTGTCCGTATAAACAACTAACTGAAAAGAGAGGCTCTGAGTTGTGTAGGAAAGGTCAAATGGAGGTCCTTGGTATTATGAGTTTGGTGTTCATGAATTTCCTTAGCTAGCAACTAGCCTGTGATGAACGTTGTGACTCGGTGGAGCACAGCGTGTATTTTTTCCTGATGGAAATGTACATCGAAGATAGAAAAGGCTTGATCTAGGAAAGGAGAAGCTGCCAAGGACTCCGACTTGCTTTCCTAATGCATCATTATCGTGTGTTTCTCTGCTCTCTGGGGTTGGAAAGCCACCCGATCTGTATATTACTAATGTCAGAATGGCAGAATGCCCTAAGAGCTCATTCTTTTCATTGTTTGGCTTTGCTAAGATTTGGCTTTTCTTTTCCAACGTGCATCCAACATCTTGCTCCAGCAAACTGGAGGTGTTCAACAAGCAACCAAGGTGGTGCTTGGCAATGTGCCAAACAGACAATGGGCCGTGGGTGCCTTAGAAGGCAGGTGGTATGAGATCTTCCTGAAGCCAGGTCCCCAAGGACACTCCTGCTACTTTCAGAGTCTGGGATTCAGAACAGAGGCTGCTTCCTGATGCCCAATACTCCAAGAAGGTGCAGGGGACATGGCAAATACAATACAATATAATCACATAAAAAGCTCTCTCCGTCATAAGGTGCCTCATCCACCTCTACCTAAACTCCCCCACCTACCCGCAGGGGCCCCCTTTTTCTTCCCCAGACTCCAGGTCTGTCCTCCCTGGCCCCAGGGTCCCATCCTCCCTCCTGGCTGGCCTCGGGCAGTGCCCATGCTGGACTCCTGGCCCCTGCAACTCCAGCCTCCGCCTGCCAGCAGACACTCACCTCGGAAGTTGAGGGCAGAGAAGGTTTGGATGGGGAGATTGATCCTAAAAGGGAAGAGACCAAGCCTCCTAAGAGTTAAGAAACCTCCCATCATTCCCTGAGACCGCCCATCAAGGCTCACCCTGGTCTTTTCTAAACCCCATCCTCAGCTGTCCCAGTCCCACGGACCCCAGCACTCCCGCCACCCATACTGCTCAAGGAATGCGGTCAAAGGTCAGCTAGAGCTGTCCCAGGAATAGTCTCTTCTGGAAGGATCATTCATTTCAACTGTGACCTGCTGGCATGACACCAGGATGCGCAACCCCACTGCACCCTCCAGAGCACCAGGATTTCCTTCTTGCTTCTGGCACTGAAGGTCATATCAGTAGCAGCTGTGGGTGATATCCATTGCTCGTGCCCACCCTCCAGCCAGGCCAGTTCTGAGAGCTTACTATTTAGGCCTAATGCTGGGAAAACGTGACATGCCTTTAGCTACCTTCAAAGGCCATCACATGAAGACGTCATTTTACTAAATCTGAAGTTTCTCTTTATGTGTATACCTATATCTAAACATGTCTTCTGTTTTTTAAAAATTTCAGATATTATTTTTATGAGTATCAGGGGGTACCAGTTTTTGAAGTAATTGATCTGTTTTAAATTGAGGTTAAATTTACATACAGTGAAATGCACAGATCTTTAATGTACAATTCAATGAGTTTTGATCAATGTCCACGTCTGTGTAACTACCAGTCCAAATCAAGATATAGAACATTTCTAGGCCAGGTGCAGTGGCTCATGCCTGTAATCCCAGCACTTTGGGAGGTCAAGGCAGGCGAATTACTTGAGGTCAGGAGTTAGAGACCAGCCTGACCAACATGGTGAAACCTCATCTCTACTAAAAATACAAAAAGTCAGTTGAGCGTGGTGGCACACGCCTGTAATCCCAGCTACTAGGGGGGCTGAGACAGGAGAATCACTTGAGCCTGGGAGGCAGAGGTTGCAGTGAGCCAAGATCACGCCACTTGCACTCCAGCCTGTGCAACAGAGCAAGACTTTGTCTCAAAAAGAAAAAAAAAAAAGATATAGAACATTTCTGTTATCCCACAAGGTTCCCTGGTGTCCCTTTCCAGTTGTATATTGTTTTCTGTCTAGAGGTGGGTTGCTCTGAGCATGAAGTCTATGTCTTTTCCTCCGAGCATGTGCGTGTGCTTACGTGTGTGCATGTGTGTGTACACTCATGCCTTCTGTATGCACCTCTTTACCTTCTCTTAGCCTATCCCTGTGCAAGGCTTCTCTCCCTCCCTCTCTCTATTTGCCTCTAACTCTCCCTCCGTTTCCCTCCTCATCTCTCCCCATTCTGCTTTCATCTCTCCCTTGACTGGCAGTAATATTTTATTATTGGTTGCTGAATATGGTTTTTTGCTACTGGTTCTTAATTCTGAAGGTGGATAAGGGAATACTTATATTTCTCTTTTTATAAACGCTGTTAATTAAATTGCTTTTTACCCAGGTGGCCTTGGTTAATTCTCTGCAATTAATACAGCAGTGGCCTCTTGTATAAAATTGTTTCCAGGCTGGGTACGGTGGCTCATGCCTGTAATCCCAGCACTTTGGGAGGCTGAGGCGGGTGGATCACCTGAGGTCAGTAGTTCAAGATCAGCCTGGCCAACATGGTGAAACCCCATCTCTACTAAAAATTCAAAAATTAGCCAGGCATGGTGATAGGTGCCTATAATCCCAGCTACTCAGGAGGCTGAGGCAGGAGAATCGCTCGAACCCGGGAGGTGGAGGTTGCAGTGAGCCGAGATGGTGCCATTGTACTCCAGGCTGGGCAACAAGAGCGAAACTCCGTCTCAAAAAAAAAAAAATTGTTTCCATGTCTTGTTGAGGTAGCCTCCTGGGGACAGGAATGGGCCACCCAGCACCACCCACTTCCCCACTCTGGCTCCTGCCTGGCCCCTCACCGGCTCTCCTCTCCCTCCAGCAGCTTCCGGTAGGTGGCGATCTCCACATCCAGGGCCATCTTCACATTGAGCAGGTCCTGGTACTCGCGCAGGTGGCGGGCCATTTCATCCTTGAGGTGCCGAATTTCCTCCTCCAGGCGCGCGATGTTGTCCTGGTAGCCACTGGCCTCACTGGCAAATCGGTCCTCCAGTTCCCGCATCTGCCTCATCAGGGAATCGTTCTGCAGGAGAGGGGGAACCCAGGTCAAGGAAGGGAAGAGGATACTGGGAGCCCAAAATGAGGAAAGACACAGCTTTGGGGCTGGCAGGCAACTCCAGATGGTCAGGCCCAGGACATGTTGAATCCTGAACTCAAATGAAATCTATATGTGGACACTCAGAATAAAATAGATACAAAGGAACATCTGTATTCAGCCTCAGAGTCCGCACACAGGCAGATGCCCCAGGAACCCCTGATTCTTTAGCATCCAACTGGAATCCACTTGTCTGGTTTTATCCCTATCGTAGATTTAAGTAGATGAAGGCCCAGAGAGGGTCTATGATGGGCCCAAGGTCACAAAGTGAGGGTGTGAACTGCAGACAGGAAGGGGCAGGGCCTGGCCAGGTGGGTAGGGACTCACAGTGCCCTTGAGGGCATCAATCTCGCAGGTGTAGGACTGGATCTGGTGTCGGTATTCCATCATCTCCTGCTTGGCCTGGCGCAGGGCATCGTTGTTCTTGTTGGCTGCCTGGGTCAGGTCTGACACCTAAGGGCAGAGAAAGGAGCCCAAAAATGAGGAGGATGTAGGGCACAGGTAGGGATGAGCAAGGGAGCATGGAGCCTCTGGGCTCTCCTCCCATGGATGATGCCACAGGCAGCACATCCAAGCTGGGGCTCAGGGTGACAGAGATGCCAGTCCCTGGGTGAGGCCACCCACCTTCGACTTGTACCACTCCTCAGCTTCAGAAATGTTCTTAGCCGCGATAGTCTCATACTGAGCCCGGATGTCCCTGAGGGCGGCAGTGAGGTCTGGCTTAGACATGTCCATCTCCACCTGGACCTGCTGTTCCTGAAGCTGAGCCTGCAACTCACGGATCTCCTGTAGGGCATGGCTGGGCTTCAGTCCCCTCTCAGGGCCCACACAGCACCCTCACACCCCTATTCCCAGCCAGAGCCTCACCCCAGCCCCACTTTCCGGCTGCTTTCCCCATGGCCCAGTGACCCCAGGAAGAGGGGCCAAGGCATACCTCTTCGTGCACTTTCTTAAGGAACGCGATCTCCTCGTTGAGAGATTCGATTCTGCGCTCCAGGTCAATGCGAGCTAGAGTAGCTGCATCCACGTCCTGGGAGAGGCCAAGCAAGAAGGACATAGTCACCACCACCCAGGTGGGGTAGAGCAAGGCCAGAGGCCATGTGAGGGGAAAAGAAGGGCACTCACCGCTCGGAAGGCAGCCAAATTGTTCTCTGCTTCTTCTTTCAACTGAATCTCCTCCTGCAGCCTGGGTGGGACAGACAGACAGACAGACAGTTGTGGGCGATAAAGCTGGCAGTGGAAACCACTGGCCGGGTGCTGACCAGGGAGTAGGTACGGGACAGAGCGGGAGGGCCTGGCTGCTGGGTAGAGACAGGAGAGAAAGAGAGTGGAGAGGCCCCACCCATCCAGGGAGGGCACAGGAAGTGGCCCAATCTCTGCCCAGGAGCCACACCCTTGAAGTCTATGTCCCCACCAGACTGTGTGACCTCCCTGGGGTTAGAAACTGTGTCTATTTTATCCGCCTCTGTGTTGCTGGTTCCCAGCTCCAGCCTGGCCAATATAACTGCTCAATTAATATTTATGACTTTGGTGGCAGGAGGGTGACTCTGCTCACTCGGCCTGTCAGAAGTGGGACCAACAGATACGCTATACTTGCTGCCCCTTTCGTTTCAGGAGCCTGGTGAGGCCTACAGTCAGGTCCTCCCAAGCTCTCTGAGAACTGTGGCCCCCACCTACTCCCTTTTTCTCCAGCCTGTCTATTCACCTTGTAAAAACACACAGTCTCAGCAAGTCCCCAGGGTCAAGCTCCCCACTCCACCCTGCCTCCCCAGCGCCTCATCACAGCTGAGCTGAGAGCTGTTGCTTGGACTCTGGGCCCTTGCCCTGCTTTCCCTGTCTCCTATCAGCCTCCCTTCTCCCTCTGGCTACACTGCCCTCTGGGCTTCCTGCAGCCCTTCCTCTGCCCATCAACTACCTGACCCCATAAACATCGCCCCAGCATCTTAAAATGCTTTCTAAGGGGGCTGCCCAAATGGCACCGGGTCCCCTAAATTCTCCCATATCCACCCCCTGATCTATGTCCCCAAGAAAACTCCTATGCAAGATGGGATCGCAGGGGGAGAGACCTGGAGGTCACGGCCCCTTGAAACACACGGGTGGAGGACCCTTTCCCCGCGTGGGGCAGGAGAGGGTCCCGGACCCCGGGAGAAGGCATGTGCTGACAGCGGGACCCCAGCCCCCAGGCCTAGCCTCCTGTGCCCCGCCCGCGGAAAGAGGAGTCTGGGGCGCCGGGCCCTCACTTGGCCTTGAGCCGCTGCAGGTCGTCGAGCAGGTTGTCGCGCTCGACGTCGACGCGGGCGCGCTGGTTAGTGAGCACCTCCACCTGGCGCCGCAGCTCGCGCAGCTCCTCCTCGTAGAGCTCGGCCACTCGCGTTGGCTCGCGACCCTTGAGCCGGTTCACCTCGGCTGCGAGCGCCGCGTTCTGCTGCTCCAGGAAGCGCACCTTCTCGATGTAGTTGGCGAAGCGGTCGTTGAGTTCCTGCAGCTCCACCTTCTCGTTGGTGCGCGTGGTCAGAAACTCCTGGTTCACCGCGTCGGCCAGAGAGAAGTCCAGCAGCTCGCCCGCGCCATAGGAGGAGGGCGCGCGAGTGGTCCCCAGCCGGCTGGCCCGCAGCGACCCCAGGCCCCCGGCCCCGCCCGACGTGCGCGACACCTGGTACACGCGGGACGTCACCGAGCTGGAGGAGCCCTTAGAGCCGAAGCCCGCCCGCGGGAACACGGGCGAGCTCAGCGGGGAGCCGAGCGGGAAGCTCGGAGCCCCGCCGAAGGTGCGGCGGTAGGAGGACACGCGCTGGCTGGACGAGTAGGCCTGGCTCATGGTGGCGGCGCGGGCGAGGCTGGCGGGCACACGGAGGAGGCGGCGGGCAGGCGGCCGGCCGGAGAGTGGATGCGGCGAGGGAAGACAGGGCCCCCAGCCGTCTGCACTATTTGTATCCCTCCTGACATCAGCCCCCGCTGCCCCTCCCCTGACAGCTGCAGGATCCCGCTGTCCTGCCAGGAAAGGGCGGCCCCTGGCAGTGGGGGCGGGGAGGCCAGCTCCCCCGCAAGAGGCCTGCGCCCCTGAGTCAGCCAGTGGGGGTCCTGTGACAGGCAGGCCTGCCAATCCTTCGCCAGGGCAGCAAGCATGCCTGCAGTCCCCAGGCGGGCCTCTTTCAGCCCTGGTTATCTCCTCGTCCTGGCCGGGGAGGGGGTCAGGGGAGACAGCAGAAGAGAGGCTTCCCTTTAGTTTGAGGGCCTCCTTTTTGGTCAAGGAGAGACTTTGGGTCATTTCTTAAAGGGTCAAGGCCTGCTTCCAGGAAAGGCCCCAAACCACCTTGTTCCTAAACATTGTCTTGAAGTTGAAGAGGTTTGGGAGGTCTCAGGCAAAGACCAGCCAGGCTGGAGGGTGGGGGTCTCTAGGCAGGCAGGGAGGGCGGGGAGATGCCTGGCAGGCAGAGGGATCCTGGCCAAAGCCTGCCATGTATGTCTGCAGGCGAGCTGGCCCTGAGCCTCAGTTTCCCTCTGGACTGGTACAGGCCCTCTTCCTCCCCTCTACTGTGGATGGCGAGGCCTCAAGTTTATAAACAGTAGGGTGATTTCCAGAAAGGGTCTGATGAGCTTTCAGTTTCCAATTGCTATGTCCACTCCCACCCCCGCACAGACTTTGTCTGGCTCCTGCCCCCAGGGTCCCCCACCCCCTCCCTGATTCATCCCCCTACTCACACCCCCCACGCCCACACACACCAGGGGTTTGTGTTTTGTCAGGAGCTGCATGTCAACCCAACCATCTCCCTGGCAGCAACAGCTGCCAACCCCAAATACCAGAGTGAGTATTTATAGAGGAGAACGCATCGGCTGGGAAACAAGGCACAGGAGAGGAGCTGTGGGGGGCAGGGGGTACCTGAGGAGGCATGGATGGGCGTCAGATAATCAAGGAAGACTAGGGTGACAGCCCCAATCACTTCCCACCCCCTATAATGCTCCAGGGCCCCCCCCCGCCCACAAAAATGGAGCCCCACAGAGGGCCTGCCCAACCTCCAAAGCCCCCTCCTTAGTACAGGGCACTTGCTGACCCCTAAGGACATCCACCATTCTCCATGGGCACTGGCTGTGTCTCTACACCTCCACCTGGCACTCCAGGCCCCTCTTGGACCTGACCCTTTTGGAATGCAAACCCTGGAAATAGAGCGCTCTATTAGGAGCCAGTCACTGGTCCTACCCCAGCCCTGCCATCACCAGCTGGAGGGGTTACTAGTAGGCATGTCCTTGTCTGAGCCACAGCTCAGGCACGTCCTCTCTGAGCCCCAGCTTGTCAGATATAAAGTGAGAATGGTTAGCCTTGCCGTGCTACCCTATAAGGATTTAAAGAGGCTCAGGCCCTACTAATGTATGTAGCAACAATAATACCTTACAGGTACTGATCACCTAGAGTGGGCCAAGCTGCTGAGCACTTCACACCCATGACCCCCAATTCTCCAACCCTAGGAGGTAGGGACTAGCATCATTACCATTTTATAGCTCAGGAGGCTAAGGCGGTCTGACCCCACAGCCTGTGCTTTGGCCCCAGGACGGGCGTGAATGTGCCAGGTAAATTGTAAAGGAGGCTTTGTCACTGAACTCTTTTCAAAGCCCTTTCCCATTAAGTGTCTAATTTTCATCCAAGCGACAAGCTTCTGAAATAGATGGGGGAGTTCCAGATATTCTTATCCAGCCCTCGAGTCAGTGCAAGCTGTTGTGTTCTCGTTATTTTTGTGTCTCATCTCCCAGACTGTACGCTCCTGGAGGATTTTGGAGACCATGTGGATCCTTAACACACTCAGGCAACACCATCTTTCTCATTGTCATTCAAAGTAGCCTGCAAGCTTTCTTTTTCCATTTCCTTATTTTGATGACATGCTGTGCCTCCTCCCCATCCCTCCACCCCTAAAGACCCTGATTCCAACCAGTCTTATTACTGCATTCCCCTGACTTCAGTGACTGGGTCAAGGAATGGGCCTGGGAATGAGCAGGACCAATCAGAGACCTTCCCTGGAATTTATAGATGGAACTGGGATTCTTTAACTGGAACCTGTGGAAGCCATGTTTCCTGCCCCCTGGGGGAGTAGGAAGAAAGAGGTCAATATGCAAGAAGCAGAGAATGTTGGAGAGGAGGAGTGGGCCAGCCCCCTGGTTCCTGCAGTGCTTCCCTCAACTTTGTGAGTTGAGCTCCCCCACTGTCCTTCCTGGCCTTGGGCCAACAAACTTTCCATTTTTTTTTTTTCATTTAAGGCACTTGGTATTGCTTTGATCACTTACAGCCCCAAGAACCAGATTAATCTTCTGAAGGGGACTCTACACCCATTTCTGTGATGCTACTGGGACAACATTTCTGGAGCTCTTCTCTGTAAATGATCTCCAGACCACATAAGGAAATTGGCCTTTGGACCAGCCCAAGGCCTCAGTTCCTTGGTGAAATGAGGCAGAAAACAAAAAAATCATGCCATCTATTGTCTAGTCAAAACCAACAACCACCAGACTTGGCCCCAAACCACTTGGGACTGTTTTCAAAATTCAGTTCCGCCCCTGAGGATTTGCTACCATGGAGGGTTGCAAATCAACACCCCGAGGCTTGGAAGGCAGGTGAAAGAGGAGCACTCCAAAACATTCTGTGAGCTGGGCAGCACCACTGGAGGGAGAGTTCAGCCTCCTGAGAGGACCACTCAGGATGGGACACACTAAAAGCACTGACAATTTATTTGGATGGGTAGTGTACATGGTACAAAATTCAAGATGTACAAAAAGGCGTAAAATGAAAAGTAAGTCTTCTTCCCACTTTGACGCCCAGCCACCCCAAACACTGCTTCAGAGACAACCAGGTTTTGGTTGTTGTCAGTTCCTTTCAGAGATACTTCATGTACACACAACCACATTTGCTTATGTGGAGCCCCCACTTCCGAATCAACCTTTTTTCAATGACATAGAGCTTAGAGATGGTTCCATTTTAGTACATTGACAGCTAAGTCACTTTTACGTTGTGATAAAATATACATAAAATAAAATTCGCCATTTGAGCCATTTTTTTAAGTGTATAGTTCAGTAGCATGAAGTACTTTCACACTGTTGCACAACTATCCCCACCGTCCATCTGCAGAACTTTTTCATTGTCCCAAGCTGAAACTCCATATGTATTAAAAATAACCCTCCACTTTCCCCTCCTCCCAGCCCCTGGTAAACATCATTCTACTTTCCGTTTCTACGAATTTGACTCTAGGTACTTCATGCAAGTGGAATCATACCATATTTGTCCTTTGGTGACTGGCTTCCTTCCCTTAGCATAACATCTTCAAGGTTCATCCATGTTGTGACATGGGTCAGAATTTCCTTCCTTTTTAAGGCTAAATAATATTCCATTGTATGTATATACCACACTTTGTTTATCCGTTGATGAATATTTGGGTTGTTTCCAACTTTTGGTTATTGCAAGTAATGTTGCTATGAACTTTGGTGTACAAATATCTGTTCAAATACTTACGTTCAATTCTTTTCTGTAGATACTCAGAAGTGGAACTGCTATATTATATGGTAATGCTATGTCTAAATTTTTGAGGAACTGCCATACTGTTTTCCACAGCAGCTGCACCGTTTTACATTGCCACCAGCAATGCACGTGGGTTCCAATTTCTCCACATCCTGGCTAACACTTGCTATTTTCTATTTGTTTGTTTGTTTTATAATATTAATAGTAGTCATCCTGATGGGTGTAAGGTGGTACCTCATTATGGTTTGTTTGTTTTGTTTTGTTTTATAGAGACAGAGTCTCACTCTGTCACCCAGGCTGGAGTGCAATGGCACGATCATCACTCACTGCAGCCTCAAATTCCTGGACTCAAGCGATCCTCCTGCCTCAGTCTCCCAAGTACCTGGGACTACAGGTGCAAGCCACCATACCTGGCTAATTATTTTACTTTTCCATAGAGATGGGGTCTCCAAACCTATGTTGCCCAGGCTGATCTCAAATTCCTGGGGTCAAGTGATCCTTCCACCTCGGCCTCTCAAAGTGCTGGGATTACAGGTGTAAGCCTCCACACCCAGCCCTATTTCGTTTTTTAAAGATAGGGTCTCACTCTGTTGCCCAGGCTGGAGTGCAATGGCATGATCATACCTCACTGAGGACTTAAACTCCTGGTCTCAAGCGATCTTCCTGCGTCAGTCTCCCAAAGTGCTGGGATTATGGAAGCAAGCCACCATACCTGGCTGCTCATTGTGGTTTTGATTTGCATTTCCCTAATGATCAGTGATGCTGACCATCTTTTCATGTGGTTATTGGTCATCCGTATATCTTCTTTGGCAAAATGTCTATTCAAATCCTTTGCCCATTTTTGAATTGGGTTGTTTGGGGGTTTTTTGTTGTTGAGTTGCAGGAGTTCTTTATATACTCTGGATATTAATCCCTTATCAGATATATGATTTGCAAATATTTTCTCCCATTCTGTGGTTTGCCTTTTCATTCTGCTGCTAATGTCCTTTGATGCACAAAAGTTTGTAATTTTGATCAAGTCCTATTTATCTATTTTTTCTTTTATTGCCTGTGCTTTTGGTGTCATATCCAAGAAATCATTGCCAAATTCAATGTCATGAAGCTTTTCCTCTTTGTTTTCTTCTAATAATTTTATATTTTAGCTCTTATGTTTAGGTATCTTGTCTGTTTGTTGTTGTTGTTGTTGTTGTTGTTGAAACAGGGTCTTGCTCTGTTACCCAGGCTGGAGTACAGTGGTGCCATCATAGCTCACTACAACCTCAAACTCCTGGGATCAAGCAATCCTTCCACCTTGGTCTCCCAAAGTGCCGAGATTACAGGCATGAGCCAATGCACACCTGGCTGTTTTATCCATTTTGAGTTAATTTCTATGTATGGTATAAGGTAGGAGTTCAGCTTTATTGTTTTGCATGTGGATATCCAGTTTCTCAGCACCATTTGTTGAAAAGACTCTCCTTTCCCCCAATGAATGGTCTGGGCACCTGGGATGAAAATAATTTAACCACATGTATGAGGGTTTATTTCTGGGCTCTCTATTATATTCTATCGGTCCATATGTCTGTCTTTATGCTGGTACCACACACTGTTTTGATAACTGTACCTTTGTAGTAAATTTTGAGCTCAGAAAATGTGAGTTCTCCATCTTTGTTCTTTCTCAAACATTTGTGGCTATTTGAGGTCTCTTGAAATTCCTTATGAATTTTAGGATGAATTTTTCTATTTCTGCGAAAATGTTGGTGGGATTTTGATAGGGATTATACTGAATCTATAGATCACTTTGGGTAGTAATGGTATTCTTAACAATATTAAGTGTTCCAGTTCACGAACATGGGATGTCTTTCCTTTGATTTTTGCCTTCTTTGATTTATTTCAGCAATATTTTATAATTTTCAGTGTACAAGTCTTGTGCCTCATTAGTTATGTTTATTGCTAAGTATTTTATTATTTGTGATGCTATTGTAAGTGCAGTTGTTTTAATTTATCATTGAGATGATCATGTGGGGTTTTTCTTCATTCTGTCAACATAAAGTATGATACTGACTGACTTTTATATGTTGAACTATCCTTGCATTCCAGGAATAAATCCCACCTGATTATAGTGTGTAGTCCTTTAAATTTTGCTGCTGAATTTGGTTTGCTAGTATTTTGTTGTGATTTTTACATCAATATGTACAAGGGATATTGGTCTGTAGTTTTCTTGTAGTGTCTTTGTCTGGCTGGCTCTGGTATGAGGATGATGCTGGCCTAATAGAGTGAGCTAGAAAGTATTCCTTTCTCTTCTAATTTTTGGAAGAGTTTGAGGACTGGTGTTAGGTTTGTTTGTTTGTTTGTTTGTTTTGAGACAGTGTCTCACTCTGTCACCCAGGCTGAAGTGCAGTAGTGTGATCATGGCTTACTGTAGTCTCAACCTCCAGGGTTCAAGCAATCCTCTTACCCTCCCACCTCAGCCTCCCTAGTAGCTGGGACCACAGGCGTGTGCCACCATGCCTGGCAAACTTTTAAATTTTTTTGTAGACAGGGAGTCTCCCTATGTTTCCCCAGGCTGATCTCAAACTCTTGGGCTCAAGTGATCCTCCCACCTTGGCTTTTCAAACTGTTGGGATTACAGGTGTGAGCCACCATGCCCAGCCAGGTGTTAGTTCTTTAAATGTTTGTTAGAACTCACCAGTTAAGCCATCTAGTCCTGTACTTTTCTTTGTTGTGGGGTTTTGAGTCATTTTTCTTAACATCTTTATTTGTATTTCACTGCATAGACTTGGTATAATTTATTTGGCCAGTTCTTTATTGATAGATATTTATGTTGTTTCCAGTCTTTTGCTATTATAAGCAATGCTGCTGTGAACATCTTCAGGACACCTTTGAACATAAATTTTGGTACTTTTTTTGAGACAGGGTTTTGCTCTTATTGCCGAGGCTGGAGTGCAATGCGTGATCTCGGCTTACCGCAACCTCAGCTTCCCAGGTTCGAGCGATTCTCCTGCCTTAGCCTCCTGAGTAGCTGGGAATACAGGCATGCACCATCAGGCCTAGCTAATTTTGTATTTTTAATAGAGATGGGGTTTCTCCATGTTGGTCAGGCTGGTCTCGAACTCCCAACCTCAGGTGATCCACCCGCCTCAGTCTCCCAAACTGCTGGGATTATAGGCGTGAGCCACCACACCTGGCCACTTTTTAAAAAAAAACATAATGTCACATTATTTAGTGGTCAGGCCTCTTCCTTAATTGACATTGGAAATGGAAAGGTCCACCAGGACAAACGACTTCATTCAGCATTTACCAGAAAAGGGGACAATTTATAAATTTGTGTATGTGGGATGGTGCCTTGCACAGTGGGTACTGACAATAACTTTTGTTAAATGAATTAAGGAAAGAAGTTAGTCCTGCTCTCTGTTTGAAATATTTCCAGATTATTCAAACCTCAGAGTTTTAGAAGCTTACAGTCGGACCTCAGCAGGTCATGAGGCTGACTAGTCTCATGCTCCCACTTCTCGCTGAAGTCAGAAGTCTTCTTTACTGTGGCTCCAGCAAGCACTTGATCAGCTTGAATCCTTCCAATCCCTGGGAACTTACTGTCTCTGGGCCACACATTCCATTCCCGAAGAGTCCCTGAGTAGCCTAACATGTCTCCACCGCAGCTCTGCTGTTAGAAAACCTTTCCTTTGCCGGGTGCAGTGGCTCATACCTGTAAACCTGACACTTTGGGAGGCCGAGGAGGGCAGATCACCTGAGGTCAGGAGTTTGAGACCAGCCTGGCCAACATGGCAAAACCCCGTCTCTACTAAAAATACAAAAATTAGCCAGATGTAGTGGCATGGGCCTGTAATCCCAGCTACTCAAGAGACTGAGGCAGGAGAATCGCTTGATCCTGGGGGCAAGGAGGTTGCATTGAGCCGAGATCATACCACTTCACTCCATCCTGGGTGAAATAGGGAAACTCCATCTCAAAATAAAAAAAAAAAAAAAAAAGAAGGAAAAGAAAAGAAAGAAAGAAAACATTTCCTTATACTCAAAGCCAGATGATATGTCTCTGCTATGCCACATATTCTAACCTGGGAGCCAAGCAGAGCAAGAACCCCCCTTTCACAGATCTGCCCTGCAAATATTTGGGGGCAGTGCTCATGCCTTTTGGAACACTGCCTGTTTCGTCTCTCCCAGCTTCTCTCCTTTCCCTGACCAACTGAACCAGCAAGACCTAAACTTGTCATGGCCTCTGAGGGCCCCACAGGACTCACCCTGCCCACCTTGTCAACTGCAGCTCACTCACCTCTCCTTCAGACTCCCCTTGCTTCAGCCTCCTTTCTGTTGGGTGAGGCTGCCCAGCTCTCTCCAGCCTCCAGACCTTGGCCTTTGCTGTTCCCTGCTGTCCCCCAAGCACAATGTCTGGAGGGCATCAGGATGCCCCAGCAGATCTCTGAACCTCACAGAGGGTTCTCTGGAAGATGAGGGCCCTGGCTCTACCTAGGAGCCCCCAGATTCCATGCATGGCATGGATGGAGGGCAGGTGGCTAGTATGGGTGGATAGCTGAAGTGGCTTGGCTGGCATAGGGCATTTGGATTAGAAAAAACTGAAATAACTCAAAAAGGAGAGAACTGGCCCTTTACCCTGTCTGGGACAGCGTCATTTGCTCTGGGATTCCAGGTGTGAGGCAGTGTTAATGCCTCCTGCAGTGCGCCCTCTCTCCATGGACTAATACCCACCCACAGGGGCGCCCTCTGCTCCTTTTTCCAGGGCCCCTCTCCTCTTCTCTTTTTTTCCCAGCTGGGGACCTTGTGCTTCCACCCTGAGCTGGGTTGGGCCAGGAGGCAGTCATTGCATGAGAGAGCCTTGGGGAGAGCATGGCAAGGATGAACTCTGGGGGCCTAGGCCCTCATCAACTGTAGCACTAGGTCATTGGCAGGGGGGTGAGGGGGCTGTGGTGGCAGGAGGCACAAGCATAGGGGTCGGGGGTAGAGTGGTCAATTGGAGGCGAAGATATAGGTGGACATCCTGGGGGTTTACCAGCTGACTTGGATTACCAAGTCCCTGGCCTCGGCCCTGTTGTGATCCCAGTGTGAGAGAGGGGACCAGGCCAGGTCACCTCTGGGGTCCCCTCAACTTCTGACAACCTGAGACTCTGGGTCCCAGCAGGGGATGAGAACAATGAGTGGTCTCAGCTGAGTTTTTCTCTTGGGACTTACTGTCTGATGTCCCCTGGCCTCCCTGCCCAGAGCCCCTCCCTCCAGCAGCCCTCTGCCATGCATCCCCATCCCCTCCATTCACCTTCCCCCAGCTGGAGCAGCTGCTTGACCTCCACAGGCTGCTGAGGAGCCGGAGTGACTGTAAAAGGGAAGGAATGTCCAGAGGCGGCTGTTTCTGCCTGATATCACCCGGGGGGAGGCTGGAGAGTTGGGGGCCCAGCCGGGATGGCGTCAGGATTCTCCCTGAAACTCATCCCTCTCCTGGTGCGCTGCCTCCTCCCCAGGCTCAGCCAGCAATCCACCCCCCTCCTATCGGCCATGCTCCACATCTCATTGGCTTAAGACATTCAGGACATATCCTCCCTCTCCTAACTTTTTCCACCTCCAGCCCCCAGACCCTCTCCTGGGCCCCTTCCTTCACTGGCACCCCCACCCCAATTCTCATCAACCCCTCCTTCATCATCCTCATCACCCCCACACCCTGACCTTGCTCCTTCTCCAAGGAGGGCCCCACAGCCCTGACTCCTGCCCCCTCCTGCCCCACGCTCCTTTTACAGACACAGAGTGCTGTGGACTTTCTGCCAAAGTAGGACAAGTCTGGGGCTAATCTCACCTCCTCCCCAGCCCCCAATTTCTCCCACCAAATAGGACAGCTTAGCCCAGGAAGGAGGAGAGGAGGAGAAGGAGGCTGGGCCTCAAGGGGGAAGAGCTCATGAGATGATAGAGATGAAAGGGCTTTGTGGACTCTCAGTACCCTGTAAATTTCAGGTGTTATTCGCCCAGTAAGAGATGATGGGGAGGAGAGGATGGGACAGAAGGGTGGATGGAAGGGAAGGGGGCTTTGGTAGCATTAAGAAAGGTCCCAGGACAGCACAGTGGCTCATGCCTGTAATCCCAGCACTTTGGGAGGTTGAGGCAGGAACATTGCTTGAGCCCAAGAGTTCAAGATCAGCCTGGGCAACAAAGTGAGACCTCCTTATCTCTACAATTTTTTTTTAAAACAATTAACCAGGTATGGTGGTGCATACCTGCAGTCTACTGCACAAGGGAGGCTGAGGCAGGAGGATTGCCTGAACCCAGAAGGTCGAGGCTGCAGCAAGCTATGACTGAGCCACTGCTCTCCAGCCTGAGTGACAGAGAAAGATCCTGTCTCTAAAAGAAAAAAAAAAAAAAAGAAAACGCCCCAGGGAAGGCTTCCTGATGCATTGGGAGCACGTGGCTGAACTGGGGGCTTGTCCTGGACCAGCTCTGAGACAAGCTGTGTGACATTGGACTGGTCACCTCCCCTTTCTGGGTCTCGGTTTATCCTTGCTTAAAGTGAAATATCCTTGGACATACCTCCCTACTCTGGCCCCAAAGAGAGGGTGAGAGATCTGTTTCTTTTTTCTTTTTTTTTCTTTTTTTCCTGAGACAAAGTTTCACTCTTGTTGCCCAGGCTGGAATTCAATGATACAATCTCTGCTCACTGCAACCTCCGCCTCCCAGGTTCAAGCAATTCTCTTGCCTCAGCCTCCCGAGTAGGTGGGATTATAGGTGCCCCCCACCACGCCTGGCTAATTTTTATATTTTAATAGAGACAGGGTTTCACCATGTTGGCCAGGCTGGTCTGGAACTCCTGACTTCAAGTGATCCACCTGCCTCAACCTCCCAAAGTGCTGGGATTACAGGCATGAGCCACTGCACCTGGGCCCCTTCTTTCTTTCTTATATTTCAATCTAGATGAAGAAAAGGGGTTGCACCCCTTTCTTGGAATTCTCTGTTGGGATCTCGGTGCCATCACTCCATTCTCTCTTCTTCCTGATTCATCCCCATTCCTTTCATCTTGCCTCATAGGCTTTTTTGGTTCAGCCCCTCTAGTTTGGTCAGATCCCTGCCCTCCTGGGCCCCTTCCAGGTTTCCTACATCCCTCTGAGGCTGTGAGGCTTTAAACAGGGCCTGAGCAAGCTGGCAATGACCTCACAGGGCCACTATGCACAGCTGCTATTTATAGCCTTATAGGATCATCCTCCTCTTCCTCCAACCAGCTGAGTCACGATCAGCTTGGGGTCCACTCAGACCCCAGGGCCTTCTCTGCCACTCCAAACCCCAGTCCACCATGGCACCCTGAACTGTTCTTGCCGCGGTGCGGGATGCTTTATTCTCTGAACCATCCGAGTACACAATGAAGATGAGTGTTGGGTTCTACACAATGCCCTTTTTTGGGCCCTCAGTGTTGTATGTTCTTATAGCCCAGCCCTTCATCCTTCTGTCTTCTCACACCTGCCAGATAGGCAGCCCATGACCTCAATTCCACTGGACTCTACAGAGGTGTGGGCAAGGGGAGGAATTCGAGAAGCATCTGATAGGCCATGGCCAGAGTTCAGATCCTGGATCTCCCACTCCTGGGTTAGTTTCCTCACGTCTCTGAGCCTGTTTCCTCATCTGTGAATGGTAATTACAGCATAGGGTTGTTGGGAAGATTCAATGAGAAACTTGTCTACAAAGCACTCAGCACAGTGCCCAGCACACTTTGAGTGCTCAGTAAGTGCCCGCCATCACGAGTGTTTTTTGTATCCCCTTTTGACCAATAAGGAAACTGGTTCAGTGGGGGCCAAGGACTTGCTCAAGTCCTTGCTTCAGGTCAGCAGGTCAAGGCCAAGATTCAGACCCAGGACTGCCTGACTCCAAAGCCCTAGCTCTTCCTATGGGCTGTGGTGCCTCTGACAATAACACAGCTACCACTCACTGAGCATCTACTGTATACCAGGCACAGTATTATGGATAGCTGCCATATAGAATCACTGTCTCTCTAATCCTCACAACGCTGAAGTAACTCTTATCCCCATTTTAGAGCTGTGGATACTAGCCTCAGAGAGGTTAGGTAAGTTTCCTAAAGTTGCACAGCAAGTAAAAAACAAAGCCTGGGTTAACCCTAGTCAGTCTCCTAGAAGTCCTGCTTATGTCTCTGTGTGGTCTCCAAGGCCTTACCACATACTGATTTGGCAGACACAGCCCTAGGTTCATCCCCTTTTAACTAGGCCCCATCAGGGACTCTCCAGGAAAAAGTCCCTTGTCCAGTATTGGACAAGTCCCTCCTAACATTCTGCTCTGCTCCTCTCTCCAAAACCCTTGCCCTCCAGAGAGGGTCTGGGCATGGAGGGGGAGGTTGGCAGGGAGTCAGGCCCCATTGACAGAGGAATCTGAACTTTAGCCCACAGGAAAGGCGAGTGGGGAGGACACTGGAAATTTCCCATCTGAGGGATAAAGAATCCAGTGGGGGCCCCTCTGCCCTATGCCACTCACAGGCTAGTCAGGCACGGGGCTCCCCACAGGCTACAGAGGCTCCCCTCAGTCCACCTTGGCCCCAGACTGCCCCCAACCGGCCTGGGAGCAGCCTCGGGTAGCAGCATCCACACCTCTGTCCCAGAGAGGCTGCCAGGAGGACTGAGACCAAAGTCCAGGCTTGATCTGCCGCCTCAAGTTTCCGAAAAGATTCCGGGGTCCACTGCCAGCCCCTGGGGATTCCCACTGCCCCAGCTCGTGAGTGCCAGATGCTCCCAGAGTGCATCAGGAATGTCCCAGATCCACTTCCCTTCCCAATTAAAGATCCCCAGAGTTACAATTTGCTGAAAACAGAGTGCTGGCCTTCTTTCTCCCTACCCACAGCAGTCAGAACGGTATGCCCCAACCGCCCCAAAGGGCCCTCCTAATGCCCCCACCTCATCTAGCCTCAAAGAGATGGGGCAGGTGCTCCCTCTGCCCTCTCCCAGGTGCCCCAGCCACCCTGGGAACCAGAATAGACCACTGACCGCCTGCCCTTGGAGCTGGGAGGGGCCACAGCCGGTGCTGCCACTCAGGCTGGGGGAGGGATCGGGCAGAGAGGAGTGGGCAGGATGGTGCTGGGACTGAGAGGGTGCTGGAGGGCTCCAGGCTGTTTCCAGCAGATCCTCTGTACTGTGCAGTGAGCTCCCACCAACACCCTACAAGCAATAGTGCCCCCCCTACTCCCCAGCCAGAACAGGGCTTGCAGCTCCAGGCACCAGCTCAGAATGGGGCTGAATCTATGCTCCAACTTCTCCCAACCTCTCCTCTTCTCCTCTGGGACTCCACGCCAGCCCCAGCCCCGTCTAAGTGAGGAGGCCTTTATTTGGTGTCCCCACATTCTAGCTTTTTGGTGTTGAGAGGGCTTCAAGCCTGGACTAGGATCCCTGCCCCCACCCCTAGGTCCCAGGCTGCTTCTCCTGGCCTTTCAGCTGCTGGTCCTCTGCAGTTCCCTTCTTGGACACCTCTCCCAGGCCCAGGCCCGATTTAGCTCCTTTAATCTTCCCGGTAACCCAATCTGGCCATTTCCTGAGCACACACTGCACTTCCCAAATGGCCCTTCCCTGGAGAGTGGCCGGGGCAGGGTGGCCTCAGCTCTTCCCTGGACTGAAGCACCCCCTACCTTCCTGCCCCAACATTCTACTCCTCTCTTTTTCCCCACCCCTAGGAGGCCCCAGGGCCTCTGGCTCTGCAAGCCTCTGTTCTGCTGTCCCAGCCTCTAAGTAGCCCAGGCCCGAGGCCCTTGCCCCCATCTCCAAGCCCAGCCCAAGTCCTCACCTGGTGCTTTCCTGCTTCCCGGCTTTGGTTGCTCGCGCTTTTCCTCTGCTTGCAACACCCTCACCTTCACAGGGCATTTCTTTTTTTTCCTTTCTTTTTTTTCCCCCCGAGATGGAGTCTTGTCCTGTTGCCCAGGTTGGAGTGCAGGGGCGCAATCTCAGCTCACTGCAACCTCTGTCTCCCAGGTTCAAGTGATTCTCCTGCCTCAGGCTCCCTGGTAGTAGGGATTACAGGCACCTGCCACCCACACCCAGCTAATTTTTATATTTTTGTAGAAACAGAGTTTTGCCATGATGGCCAGGCTGGTCTCAAACTCCTGACCTCGGATGATCCGCCTGCCTCTGCCCCCCAAAGTGCTAGGATCACAGGCGTGAGTCACTGCACCCAGCCTGTTCATGCTTTTCCTCTGCCTGGAACACCCTCACATCCACAGGGCATTTCTTCTGGTGCAATGCTTACCATCTCCCTCTCATGGCCAGCTCCAGCCTCATTTCCCAAGTTCTTCTCAGAGCCCAGAGTGGCTTGGAGCCCGGACTGGAACCAAACTACCAGAGACCCTGATCCCAGCTCTTCCTCGCTGTGTGACCTTGGGCAAGTTGCCTTCCTCCTTGTGTCTCCATTTCCTCCTCTGTAAATGAGGGTGATAACGCATTTCTCAGAGGGTGCCTATGAGGATTCATTGAGTTCCTTGATGTAAAGTGCTTTGAATAGTTCTGGGGACATAGTAAGTGCTATTTAAATGTTAAATGAAAATTATCTTTCCCTGCTTCGTATTACTATGACTTTATTTCCTCCAAGTTAAGACACCATGAATTGTGAGACACTTCATTTATTTAATAACATCATTTCAAGGGAAAAAAGAAACATTACCATGTAATGTACAAATTATAAGTCATCTTCCAATTTCAGAATGTGTAAGTTGTTCAGGAACAATAATATTTGTGTGGTGTGTGCGTCTTCCTGCTTATAAGAGAGTCCTCATTTCAGCCTTGTGTGCACTTATTACTTATGGTTAGTGCCCAAGGGCTTGAGTTCAAGTCCTTACTCCCAAATTTTATTTAGGTAAGCAATCTTGGGTAAGTACTTTGACTTCTTTAAGCCTTGATTTTTTTCCTAAATAGCCTAAGTAACTCACAACAGTTGTAGTGAATATTAAGCAAGTTCATATATACACGCACATATATATATAAAGTGTTTAGCGCCATATTGGATATTCAACACAAAAGCGCTATCATTATGGTGTTGATTTTGAAACATTTGCTGAATTGAATCACACATCTCCAAAGACCTGGGACGCGGAGACGATCTGGTATTTCATGGTCCAAGTGCCCTCCAGTGGCCATAAGGGGAAGCTGCAGGCTTCCGATGAACTTAGGGGAGCCCTTCCTTAGCCAGCCCGGGAAATAATTCAGCCACGCCCACCCATAGTCAGGCTTATCTAGTTTTCCTGGAATTCTTCACGTTATATTTCACTTTACAAAGACCTTAAAGGGCTTCTAAAAAGTAGGATAAGAGACTAAAAGGCAGAGCTTTAGCCCAGGAAGGCTGCAGCTTGGCCATACCCTGTCCTCAAAGCCTGTAGGCCCAGGGCCCCAGGCAGGCAGGCAGGAAGGATGGTGAAATGCCATGCCAAGCATCACTTCTCCTCTGACCCAGACACTGTGGATCTGTATTATGAGAGAACTCACTTGCCTACATCCAAAAATCTAGCAGAAAACAGCATTAGCCCATTCTAAGAATCTGCATCCATGCTTTGACATATTTGTCATTTGTTTACTCATGCACTCCTTTCTTCCATTGTTCCTTCATCCATCAATATTTATTGAATACCAAGCTTGGCAGCCTCACGTCCTAGGTGCTGGGAGTTAAAAAGATCAATTTAACACAGACACAAACACGGCCACCAAGAGTTGTTCATAATGTCCCAGACACCACATGCAGAGTTAATCCTTGTATTCGAGTGTTTACAGCTTCTCTGTGTAGCTGAGGGGGCGGGCGGGGGGGGGGGTGGCACGGGCAGAGAAGTGAACATCAGATCCAGGCTGCCTGATTTCCCCCGACGAAACGTATCCATAATGGGAGCTTTGTCTGGCTAGGTCAGGGAACTGACTTCCTCCTCCTGGGCCACACTGCTGCTCTGAGAAATCCTCCCTGATCTCAAACACTGACCAAACTCCCAGCTGCATCTATATCAGTATCCCTGGTCTCTCCTTCCCCACCATTGCCCTTTACCCAGGGCCCAGAGCCGGGAGTCAGGGAGGAGAGGTGTGTTTTTAACCCACCTCGCAATGGATGGCCTGGCCAAGGCTGTTACTTACCGTGACTTAGCAGCCACATGCAGCATATTGCCATCTCTGGCTCACTCCCCCTTGCCAAGGACTGAAATGAAGGAGCCTCACTCTAGAGCATTGCCAGGGGTGTGCGGGGGGGCAGGGGGGATGTCTGCAAGTGCCCAGGGTCTGTCTTTCTGGAAGATGGCAGGAGGGAGAGGAAGACCTGGTGAGTGTCTATTACTGATTGTCCCTGGGACCCTGGTGGCCTCCCGGAACTGCCACCTCCCTCCTTCCCTTCATGATCAGACTTTTCAAATGTCCTCCCCACACCCATCTTCGGTTTCCCCTTGCAGGCTCCGCATTGTCCCATTTCCTCAGAATTCTTGCAGCTGCAGTCACACAGGCTATTGGTCCCCTGCTGGATCCTCTACTCCTAGACCAGTGCTGTCTCACAGAAATACAGTGGAAGCCACATATGTCATTTTGAATGTTCTAGTGGCTGCAATTTTAAAATGTAACAAAAACAGGCTGGGCATGGTGGCTCACGCCTATAACCCCAGCACTTTGGGAGGCCGAGGCTGGTGGATCATTTGAGGTCAGGAGTTCGAGACGAGCCTGGCCAACATGAAGAAACCTTATCTCTACTAGAAATGCAAAAATTAGCCAGGAGTGGTGGCAGGCGCCTATAATCCCAGCTACTTGGGAGGCTGAGGCAGGAGAATCGCTTGAACCCAGGAGGGGAAGATTGCAGTGAGCCAAGATGGTGCCACTGCACTCCAGCCTGGGTGACAGAGCGAGACTTTGTATCCAAAAAAAAAGTAATAAAAACAGGTGAAATTAACGTTACTAATATAGCAATGATAGTATATTTAACAATGTATCCAAAATACTATCATTTTAACCTGTAAGCAATATCTTAAAATGGAGATATTTCATACATTTTGTACATAATCCAATGTGTACATTGTTTTACAGGTATAGCACTTCTCAGTGTGAGAGGTACTTGAAGGTGTAGCCACATGTCAAGGGCTCAATAGCCCTGTGTAGCTGGTGGCTGCTGTACTAGCCAGTGCAGTTCTAGAGCCTTCATTCTCTACTTGGCATCCACACTTTCGCTGAGTCCAGTAATTATCCCATTCCCATGTGGCCTGTCTCCCTTGGGAGATTCGAAATCCATCCTCCCCCAGGGGCAGAGTCCTCATTGTACTCATCCCTCTGTCTCCCAGGGCACCATCAAACTGTGCGCCACACCCAGGAGGCCCTCAAAGCATGTTTGTTGATGGGAGTGAGCGTTGGGGATTGATTTTTGTGGTTCAGTTATGGCTGTAAATGGTGTTTTATAGATTGCTTCTATAGAAGCACCCTGCTGCAATATTAGCAGAAACAAGCAGCAGTGGTTGTCAGCATAGGCAGAGGCCTCAGGGCAGATGGGGCTCCCTGAATCAGGCGCGGGAAATCCTGCTAGACGAGATACCATTTCTCTGGTTTAAGAGCCTGTCATTGCCACAGCGTGCTCCTGCAAGCAACCCCATCTCTGTTAGAGCTCAGAGATAGCCCCTGTCAGAGTGCATTACACAAAGGATGTGTCTCCAGCAGCCCGCCACCAGGTTGACTGCTCCTCAGGGCAGAAATAGAAGTTATTCAGGTCGACAAGAGCCTGGCCCACAACAGATGCACAAGGCATGCATTTCGAATGAATAAATGAATGGATGACCGGAGCCAGTGAAGCCTCTCATTCATGTCTTCATGCCCCAGAAAGTCTTTATTGAGCACTTACTACATCAGATACTGTGCTTGATACTGGGACACAGCAGGGAACAAGGAAACAGGGAGGGCCGTGTCCTCCTGGAGCTCACATTCTGATGGGAGAGACAGACAATAAAAAAGTAAACACGTATTAGTGAAATAATTAGAGCATTGGCTGGCAGGAAGCAAACAAAGGGGCCAAAATGGAGAATGAGGGAGGAGTTCTTCAAGGAAAGAAGAAAGTCTCTATCCTTAGCCTCCCAGAATACAAGACATCCCGCCCCCAGGTCAGGTGCCAACATTTAGACATTGGCCACCATATACGTCAGCCTGAGGCTTGGGGTTCCCTGAGGATGTTACTGCTTCAGATTGCACTGATGATGTCATAATGGGCTCTAGGGATGATGGAGAGCCCTGGAAGTTGGGGCCCAAGGCAGGGGGATGATCTGGCAACAAAGGCACCCGGTTCAGGCCTGTCCACTCAGACCCAGTCTCCGGCCTTGGGAGGAGGCGAATAGGTCACCATGGCTCGGAGCCTCTCCACCATGTTCGTCCCCAACAGCTGGCTCAGTGGCTACCACAAGGTAACCGGGGCCTGTCTAGTTCTGTGGTCAGCAGGAGTGTCCCAGCCAGTGCAGACACATGTTCCTGGGCACCGGCCTTCCGTGAGCCACGCACCGGCTTAGGCATTATGGGGATAAAGAGATGAATGAGATAGGGTCCCCTGCTCTCAATCTGCTAACAAACTAGACCTCCAGCAAGTGGGTAACAGAATAATACTCATCATCATCTTGGCTAACTTGGGAGGATTTAATCTTTCCAAACAACCCTGTCTGGTGCCCTATTGGCTCCACATTGCCCAACAACTGAGTTCAAGGGCAACCCAGCCATCGGCACAAGTGTTTTTTGAGAATTTAGATGAGTGTTTCTCAGGGTGATCTAAAGATGGCAGAATTACTTGCAGCACCTGTTAAAAGTGGAGATCCCTGGGCCTCAGCCCAAATCTTCCAAATCAGGATCTTCAGGTATGGGGCTCATGAATCTGCATTTTAAAAAGCACTCAGGGGATTCGCACCCTAAACACTGCCTTAGAGTTTAAACACCTGTCAGTTTCCAAGCCCCATGTCTGCTGGACCAGGGTGAGTCGGTTTCTGTTTGAGATGGTTGTTGGCCTTTGATATTTTTATTACTGATGAAAAGCCATGATTCATAAGCTGCTGGTGGCCAGCTGTCAGTTTGGAAAGGAGTCAGAGGCGACTGAGAACAGAATTTTCTATCTTTTCAACCCATCTATAAAATGCCTACCTGAGCAGACACTGTTTAAAAGCCATTAAAATAGCAGACACAGAATCACCCAGTCCCTGGAACTTTATAGACATATTTACTCAAACTCAAGTGCTTGCAAAGAGTAAATAAACGGGAAGCAAAATGAGTAAGCATCCCTAGAAACACGAACTGAAAGTAAACAGCCCTGTTCACTAAAATAAACAGGACAAATCCAGCGAGGATTGAATGACCTCTAGTCGGGTTGAGAGCCAGAAATGCCCCATCTTGGCTCCCAGAGGAAGGCAAGGGCCTGTGCCCGCCACCTGGAGGGGGTGCGTCAGAAGCTGTATTCCTTGGGGGCTCAGAGCCGGGCCTGCAAGGGCAGACATTACCCTCGGGTGGTAGGAGTGCACCCCAGGCCCCCTGGCATCCTGCTACAGGGCCCGAAAACCCTCATGTTTAAAGATTAAGAAGTGTGTCCTAAAAGTCTTCTGAAAAAGACCACGTTTTCTAGAGGCATATTACCCCAAGTTACTTTTTTTTTTTTTGAGATGGAGTCTTGCTCTGTCGCCCAGGCTGGAGTGCAGTGGTGCGATCTCGGCTCGCTGCAACCTCCACCTCCCGGGTTCAAACGATTCTCCTGCCTCATCCTCCCAAGTAGCTAGGATTACAGCCATGCACCACCACACCCAGCTCATTTTCGTATTTTTAGTAGAGACAGGGTTTCACCATGTTGGCCAGGCTGGCCTCGAACCCCTGACCTCAGGTGATCCTCCCACCTCGGCCTCCCAGAGTGCTGGGATTACAGGCATTAGCCACTGCACCCGGCCCCAAGTTACTATTATTTGCCATTTAGTCACCAATTTAGTAAACATTCTTTGAGATCCTACCACATGTCAGGCCAGGCACTAAAGATATCAAGAAGTGGTGCATAGACCTGTGCTTAAGTTGCTCACAGTTTAAAATGAGAGATAATACTGGCTCACGAGTACTGTCTACTTAACTATTTGAAGAACTCAGTGATGAGCACCCTACATGCATTATCCCATTTACTCCTCATAACATTACGAGGTTATGACTATCTTCCTCTCATTTACAGATGAGGACGCTAAGGCTCCAAGTCTGTGGTGTGATGGTAGATGTTTAACAGCTAGCTCTCTGGGCCAGGTGTGATGGCTCACAACTGTAATCCTAACACTTTGGGCGGCCAAGATGGGAGGACTGCTTGAGTTCAGGTGTTTGCCACCAGCGTGGGCAACATGGTGAAACTCCATCTAAAATTAAAAATTAAAAAAAAGAAAAGTATCCAGCCACAGTGGCTCACGCCTGTAATCCCAGTACTTTGGGAGGCCAAGGCGGGGGAATCACTTGAGGTCAGGAGTTTAAGACCAGCCTGGCCAACATGGCAAAACCTTGTCTCTACTAAAAATACAAAAATTAGCCAGGCATGGTGGCACATGCCTGTAACCCTTGCTAATCTCCAATCTCATGACTTTAAATAGCATCTGTACCCTGACAATTGTCAAATTTACATATCCCCAGCCCAGATATCCCTTCTAAACTATATATAGTCTCACGTATCCAATTGTTTTTGCACAGTGTCCGTGTGGGCCTAATAGGAATCTCCAGTGTAATGCCTTAATCTGAACTCATTGTTCCCCAAACCTATTCCACCCACATTCTTAATCATGTGGAGACTACTTGGAAGGCTGAGGCACGAGAATCACTTGAACCCAGAAGGCAGAAGTTGCAGTGAGCCAACATCACGCCACTGTACTCCAGCCTGAGCAACAGAGCGAAACTCTGTCTCAAAAAAGGAAAAGAAAAGAAAAAAACAACTAGCTCTCTGGAAGAAAAAAAATGGCCTGATTTGTAGTGTTTGCTAATCTCAGTAGTGTAAATACTTGCAGGCCTGTCTCAAGCTTCCTGCCTGATGTCTCTGAATGTGCAACAGGAAAGAGATGGGGGTGGGAGGGGAGGGGGGCTGGCTCTGGCACAACACGGCAAACACGACCCACAGCTAATAAATGCAGGAGCCAGGATGTGAGCCACGTGTGTGGATCCCGAGCCCACACTCATAACCGCTTTGTTATACTGTCACTAACTACACAAGAGCATTGACATTCAAGGGGGATACATCTTAAGACCTTTGTGAAGTGCCAGTTTTACAGTATTCCATAAAGCATGCAGAGTTAGTAACCAGCACTTTCCTATACCTCTTTGTTTTCATCACTAACAGGAGCAGTTGGTTTTCCTTTGAGGGCCATTCTAAAAACCTTTTTATTTGGAAATAATTTTACCTTCCCAAGAGGTTGCAGAAATTGTACACAGAGGTCTGTGTGCCCGCCACTCAGTTTGCCCAGATGGTTACATCTTAGATAAGCACAGCACAGTATTACACTCAGGAAAGTGACATAGGTAAAATGCGTGTGCATAGGGTTCGATGCCATTTTTTTCCAGGTTTGCCAGATTTAGCAAATGAAAATACAGGAAACTCAGTTAAATTTTGTTTTCAGTATAAGCATATCCTACGCAATATTTGGGACATACTTATACTGAAAAGATTATTCCTTTTTTTTTTTTTTTTTTTTTTGAGATGGAGTCTCGCTCTGTTGCCCAAGCTAGAGTGTAGTGGCGCGATCTCAGCTCATTTCAACCTCCACCTCCCAGGTTCATGTGATTCTCCTGCCTCAGCCTCCCAAGTAGCTGGGATCATAGGTGCCCACTACCATACCCGGCTAATTTTTGTGTTTTTAGTAGAGATGGGGTTTTACCATGTTGGTCAGGCTGGTCTCGAACTCCTGACCTCAAGTGATCAACCTGTCTTGGCCTCCCAAAGTGCTGGGATTACAGGCATAAGCCACCACGCCTGACCCTTGTTTTTCTTAAGTTCAAATAAATTGGGCATTCTGTATTTCATTTGGCAACCCTAATTTTATCACGGGTAGAGTCATAACCACCACTATAATCAAGACATATAACTATCCATCACCATTAAGATGTTCCTGAGCTACCCCTTCATAGTCACACACATCCCTGCCCGAATCCTCCCCAGCCCTGAGCAACCACTAATCTGTTCTCCATCTCTATAATTTTGTCATTTTTTTCACTCAGCGTAAGGCACCTGAGATCCAGCCATGGTATTGCATTTAGCAACCACTTGTTCCTTTCTATTGCTGAGTATTATCCCATGAGGGTCCTTTTTCACAAAGAACAATTATTTTTCAAAATTTCTTTAATTCAGTAAGTGTTTATTGTATATCCACTACCTGCCAGGCACCGAGGATTGCAGCAGCAAAGTAAAATTGATTACACGTCACAGGCCAGCAGGTTACTTCCAGTTGACAGAGACTTCTTCCTGTGGATCCTAAGATAGGAGATGACACTGGCGCTAGGAGGGGAGGACTGGCCTCCCCGAGCACTTCCCTCTGGAGATGCTAGGGAAGGCTTTGTGAAGGAGCTCGGGAGGCAGGGTTTGCTGATGGATCTGACATGGGGTGCAAGAGAAAGAGATGCACCAAGGCTAACACCAAGAGTTATGACCTGAAATTGGAAGGACAGAGTTGCCATTTACTGAATGTATGGCAGACACATCTGACAGCAATAACCGAAGCACACCCTGAGAATGACCCTGAATGGCAGATATACTTGATATGTGTTTGGAGTTCTGAGCTGAGAAATCCTGGAGTGGGCAGCCTAGAGATCCTCATCTATGAGGAACCTCTAAGCCCCCTTCCCATCCTGTGGAACAAGGGGATCGAAGCCCTTTATTCTGGGTTAAATGAAGGTTGCCAGGTGGAGGTTGTTACGGAGCGGGTGTTGAGTGAAAATGCATGCTTTCTGCAGGTGACAGCGGTTCTACTGTCCAGCTCACCACCACTGGACCATCTTATATGTAAGTTCTCCTCAATAGACCCCATGTCAGCCAGGCCCAGTGGCTCACCCCTGTGATCCCAGCACTTTGAGAGGCCGAGGCGGGCAGATTGCTTGAGGTCAGGAGTTCGAGACCAGCCTGGCCAACATAGCGAAACCCTGTCTCTACTAAAAATATAAAAATTAGCTGGGCGTGGTTGTGCATGTCTGTAATCCTGAGGAGGCTGAGGCAGGAGAATCGCTTGAACCCAGGAGGTGGAGGTTGGAGTGAGCTAAGATCGCACCACTGCACTTCAGCCTGGGCGACAGAGTGAGACGCCCTCTCCAAAAAAAATCTTGTCTTGTTTGCTGGCTCTGGGTCTCTTCTTTGGCCTCTTGAACCTGGAGCCTTCCCTATTGGAGTAGACAGGGGTTCAGCACAACACTGAGATGGGAAGAATGTGGATGGAATAGGTTTGGGGAACAAGGAGTTCAGATTAAGACATATTACACTGGAGATTCCTATTAGGCACACACATGGAAACTGTGCAAAAACAATTGGATATATGAGAATATATATAGTTCAGAAGAGATATATGGGCTAGGGATATGTAAATTTGACAATTGTCAGGGTATAGATGCTATTTAAAGTCATGAGATTGGAGATTAGCAAGGGAGTGAGGGTAGAGAGAATTCTAAGCACTGAGCCCTGAGGCCTTCCATTTAAAGGTGGGAGATGAGGCCAGGCACGGTGGCTCATGCCTGTAATCCCAGCAATTTGGGAGCCCCAGGTAAGAGTACCACTTGAGGTCGGAGTTGGAGACCAGCCTGGCCAACATAGTGAGACCTCATCTCTGTTTTAAAAACATGAAAATAATAAAATAATAATAACATTAGCGATGGAAGATGAGGAGGAGCCAGAAGAGACCCAAAGGAGTGGTGGTGAGGGTAGTAAGTGTCTAGGAGGCCAAGTGAAGAGAGTGCTCCCAGGAGAGCAAGCAGCTATGTCAAATAGGACCCATGGGTCAAGGACAATGAGGACTGAAAATTGACCATTGGGTTCAGCATTGTGGAGGTTGTTTTTGACCTTGACAAGAAAAGTTGTAGTGGGATGATGGTGGTAAAACCTCATTCTAGAGGGTTTACAAGAGAAAGAGAGAAGAGGAATTGGGAAAAAGTCAGTCTAGATAGCTCTTTTTAAAAGAGATTTACATAAAGAGGAGAAGGAAAATGAGGCCACTGCTGGAGGGAGCCTGGGGGTTAAGAGAGGATTATTTTTTCATGGGAGAAATTATAGCACATGTATATGTTAATCAGCTTGACCCACCAGAACTGTGGAGATTGATAATGCAGGAGAAAGGGAAGAACTGTTGACATGGTGCCCTTACGTAAGCAAGACGGGTGGAATCTTGTGCACAAGTGGAGAGGGTGGCCTTGGATAGGAGCACAGATGGTTCACCCACAGAAATGAGGACAGCAGAATATGGAGCTCAGATCCTGGTAGGAGCCTAGGCGTGGCAGCTTAAAACTTGCGGAAATTCTCTTTTGAAGGCTTCTATTTTCACAGTAAAATGGGAACAATGGTCCTCAGCTGAGGGTGGGGATGGAGGAGGACACTGGATGAAACCGTCCTCCAGGAGAGCAAAGCAGCAAATGGTCCAGGAGATGCAACAGGACCTCTGGGCAGTACAAAGAACACACTTAAGTTAGTGATTGAGTTTAAAGCAAGCCTGTCTGGCTGGGTACAGTGGCTCACACCTGTAATCCCAGCACTTTGGGAGGCCAAGGCAGATAGATCACTTGAGGTCAGGAGTTCAAGACCAGCCTGTCTAACATGGTGAAACCCCATCTCTACTAAAAATACAGAAATCAGCCTGGCTTGGTGGCTCATGCTTGTGAGCTACTTGAGATGCTGAGGCAGGAGAATCGCTTGAACCCAGGAGGCAGAGGTTGCGCTAAGCTGAGATCATGCCACTGCACTCCAGCCTGGGCAACAGAGTGATACTCTTTCTCAAAAAATAAAAAATAAAAATAAAAAAATTTTTTTAAAAAAAGGGCAAGCTTGTCCAACCCACCGCCCATGGACCGCATGCAGCCCAGGACAGCTTTGAATACAGCCCAACACATATTTGTAAACTTTCTTAAAACATTATGAGATATTTTTGAAATGTTTTCAGCTCATCAGTTATTGTTAATGCTATTATTAGACCAATTAGCTATTGTTCGCGGCCAGTTCAAGACCAGCCTGGCCAACACAGTGAAACCCTGTCTCTACTAAAAATACAAAAAATTAGCCAGGCATGGTGATGCGTGCTTGTAATCCCAGCTACTCAGGAGGCTGAAGCAAGAGAATCACTGGAAC
>NW_012107586.1:4421846-4423301 GCF_000951045.1 Mandrillus leucophaeus | reverse complement strand
TTTCTATCCATTTACATATGTATTTATATAACGTCTAGAAATATAAATTTAGCTCATTGTGTGAGTTTTATCTAAATGTCCTCACCTTACATTCTAGAAATTGCTTTTTTTTTTCACTCAACAGTATATTTGGAATTCTTTTCTGTAACAGTTCCTAAAGATTGACCTCCTTTTTTGAAATTTTTATTAACTGCTACACAGCACTTTAAAATACTGTGTCTCAAGCATTCAAATCATCTAGGAATCTTGTTAACATGCAGATGCTGCTTCAATAACTCTGGGGTAAGCCCCGAGGTTCTGCATTTCTAAAAAGCTCCCAGATGTTATCGATGTTGCTGGTCAACAGATCACACATTTAGTAGCAAAGATGTACAGTATGAGTGGAGTAGTGTGCTGGGGCCAACTTGGACAAGCTCATGAGAACTGATTGTCAAATTTCCAGGAATTTGGTGAGTTTGTTGTTAAACACAGCAATCATTAAAAAAAAAACCTAAATTATATACACTTACAATTAAATACATTATATTACAGATAATAAAAACCAAAAATCCATCACTTTTCCAAACATTTTACTGCCTTCTTAAATCTATGCTGTTGATGTTACCGTCTATCTATTGTGTCTGCATGGTGGAAATCTACATAATGGCATGCTTCTGCACAGCTCTTCCCAACTCCATTCAGTGACATCATCTCGACAGCTTGAAATCGGCCATGGGGAACATTTACACCATAGAAATGTGGGTATAAAGGTCTTCTGGGGTGAGCAAGTCTATGCAAACCTACCCCCAAAGTTCAGGGAAGCTGAAAAGTCGAAGAAAGAGGCTGACATATCCAGTCTCTCAGAAAGAAACATTTCATAGGGACTTATGAATAGAGGCCATACTTTCAGAGATGAAATGGTAGATCACCCTGCAAACCCAGGGCTCCATAGGGAAAGAGTGTGTTGAATAATTGAAGTTGATCCCTCAGGCAAAGTCATGAATGCTATGTGAATCTGCCTAATGGCAGGATTTATGGTAATAGTAGATAAAGTAGAAAACTTAGAGTCATTCCTGGAACAGAGGTTGTTGAAAAGTCAACATGGCAGATTAGCTTCCCAGATGGAGTTGCTTTAGCCTCCAGAAAACGCTTGCATTACCCCAAGCCTTCTCCAACACTTGATATTACCCATCTTTTCCATTTTTGTTAATCTGCTAAATAAAAAGAAAGGTATCTCATTTTTATTTATTTTTTGAGACGGAGTCTTGCACTTGTCGCCTGGGCTGGAGTGCAATGGCATGATGTTGGCTCACTGCAACCTCCGCCTACAGTCTCCGCCTACAGACAGAGACAGTCTTGCTCTGTCGCCCAGGCTAGAGTGCAACTGCGCAATCTCTCCTCACTGCAAGCTCTGCCTTCCGGGTTCACACCATTCTCCTGCCTCAGCCTCCCGAGTAGCTGGGATTGTAGGCGCCC
>NW_012107586.1:4419910-4420936 GCF_000951045.1 Mandrillus leucophaeus | reverse complement strand
CGAACTCCTGACCTCAAGTGATCTACCCACCTCGGCCTCCCAAAGTGCTGGGATTACAGGCGTGAGCCACTGCACCAGACCCATAACGGTATTTCAACAAACGGTTAGGGAATGCCATGAATTTCAGCCAGCATCTAGTGCGTGAATTCTTGAAAACTCCCCTGCCATATCTACTAGTTTGAAGTGAGGGCTGCAGGACCTTTCCAGCCTCTCCCTATTCCACCCTGTCACTCCCGACCCCATGTATATAGACGGCAGGTTGCTCCATAAACCTGTGATGTCTGGAATTTTGATTGGACCCCTAGTAGCTGGGCCCTGTTTGGGATCTAGAGGCCACCAAGAGTCCTGATCAGTTCCTGCATCTAGGAAGGTGCATAGGGTTTAAAACTGCTACTCACTACCGCTGACATGGGAATACTGGAAATGCCAATAATATGGAATTTTTTTTCCTGTTGTTTTAACAAATGGAAAGGGCACAGACATCAGAGTCAAATTCACCCAAACAGATTCACCCAAACAGCTATGTGATCTTGGGCAAGTCAACTTCTGTGTCCCTTGTGGACCTCCCATGTAACATAATACTTACCAAAGTGTATAGAAAAAGGTCCAGAAAAGATCTGAGAGAAGCCTGTAGGGTTGTTCAAAGCCTCTGCAATCAAATTGATGGAGCTCAAACCCCACCTGTGCCGTTTATTACTCGATGGATCACTCGTCTCCGTATCTCAGCTTTCCTTATCCATGCATAAACTGGGGACAGTAAGAGTACATAGTTGATGGGCCAGTTGTAAAGATTAAACGAGGTAACAAGCCAAGCTTTATCATAAAGCTAAAGCTCACCGTGAGCTCCCCACGGACATTAGCCTTATTGCTTTGTCACAAGGGCGGCTGTGGCGAGAGACAGCACTTTGTACCGTACCCTTTGGACCCGGTGAGCTGGAAGGGGCGAGTTTTTTATTGGCCTCGCTGCACGGGGCACGGGGAAGGGGGCCGTCCGCGGCTGTCCTAGCACCTCCGCGGCGGCAGAGG
>NW_012107586.1:4400961-4419015 GCF_000951045.1 Mandrillus leucophaeus | reverse complement strand
CGGACACGGCCCGACGCGCGGAGCCATGCAAGTAGGTGGCTCCCGACGGCCCCGCTTGAATTTCGATCCCAAACCGGGTCCGGCGCCCTCCCGGGCCCAAGCTTAGCGCGGTGCTGCAGTGGGGCCGCCCGACCCAAAGCGAAACCGAAAGCCTCGCGGAGGGTGACCTGACGACGTTCCTGGGACTGGAAGGGGGAGTCCTGCGAGAGACTAGGTGGATGGGGAGGAGTCAGGGTGTTCCTTGGAGTACAGGGCTTTGGCTCCGGGCTGGGGACGCGCACGTGATGCAGGCCGCCTCAGAGTATAGGGCCCGCTTGGGATCCCGGAGTTTGGGAGCAGAAGGATTTCCTAGCTGGGCAGGAACATGGGGGTGGGACTTAGGGAGTCGGGCTAAAGTTCGGGTTAAGGGGCGGGCCCGGGTCGTGATCCTGGGCCGGCGGGCTGAAGCTTTCAACGGAGAGTTTCAGCCCTGGGTTTGGGTCTGTCGGTGGGGACGGGCGTAAGCAGAGGTTTGTGCCTTGGAGTGGTCACTTCTGGGGGTGGGGATGGGAGAATCCTCGGAACCTGGGTGAAAGGTCAGGGGTCCCAGACCTCGTAAAAGTCTGAGCGCACCCTCCCCTAGGTGGCCATGAACGGTAAGGCCCGCCAAGAGGCGGTGCAGACTGCGGCCAAGGAACTCCTCAAGTTCGTGAACCGGAGTCCCTCTCCTTTCCACGGTAAGTGGTGGCCAGGGCAAGGGAGAAGGGTGGAGGCTGATGTGTCCCTCACCAGCTTCCATCGCTGTGAGAGGGTGCTTTTCCCACAGCTGTGGCTGAATGCCGCAACCGCCTTCTCCAGGCTGGCTTCAGTGAACTCAAGGAGACTGAGAAATGGAATATTAAGCCGGAGAGCAAGGTACTGGGGGTGGGGTGGGGATGGAAAGGCGGGTCCCTAGGCTGGGTCTCAAAGCCCTGTGTGCCAGATGGCTAATGCAACTCATACCCCTGTCTTTCCTCCCCTTCTCCTCAGTACTTCATGACTAGGAACTCCTCTACCATCATAGCTTTTGCTGTAGGGGGCCAGTATGTTCCTGGCAATGGCTTCAGCCTCATCGGGGCCCACACGGACAGCCCCTGCCTCCGGGTAAGGAAATGGGACGGTGTTGGGGTGGGAGGAGATGTCAGGGGGAGTACAGGGCAAAAGAGAACCAGGAGGTACAAACTGGAGCCTCTATCCCCTGGAGTAAGGGAGAATGTAAACTTTTTGGCCTCTTCCTCCACACTTTGAGTCTTTCATGTGACACTAATATCCGCTGTCTGTGTAGCTGAAGTCTCATCTCCACATCTCGTCATGAAGCCTTCTCTGATTTCTTCCCCATCTTTACACTCAGGTGAAACGTCGGTCTCGCCGCAGCCAGGTGGGCTTCCAGCAAGTCGGTGTGGAGACCTATGGTGGCGGGATCTGGAGCACCTGGTTTGACCGTGACCTGACTCTGGCTGGACGCGTCATTGTCAAGGTGGGAACCGAGGTTGGGAATGGCAGAGCCTCCTCGGAAGACTGACTGCCACACTCCTCAGGGTACCCATGGGGAAGAGGGGTGGAGGCAGTCTGGTCAGAGGACCGTCCTGCTTAGTCTGAGTGAAGACTGACCACTGGGGTAGGAGGCACCCTGGGCTGACTTGGTCTGGCTGGCCACAGTGCCCTACCTCAGGTCGGCTGGAGCAGCGGCTGGTGCATGTGGAACGGCCCATTCTTCGCATCCCACACCTGGCCATCCATCTGCAGCAAAACATCAACGAGAACTTTGGGCCTAACACAGAGATGCACCTGTGAGACTGGGTGGGGCTGCGGTGGCTGGGAGGGGTGGAGAATGATATCAGGTGATTATTACCTAATGGTAGCCACAGTCACATTTTACTCTTGGGACCCAGTTAATTTCTAAGGGTCCTCACAGCCTTGCCATTTGGGGAGTGGGCTGGGAATTGAAGGGCAGGGGCAGTTGCCCATCAGGAGGCACCTGAACTTACCAGATGTCCCACTCTGCTGTGCCCTCCTCACAATCCCCCCCCAACCCACATCTCCCCACAGAGTCCCCATTCTTGCCACAGCCATCCAGGAGGAGCTGGAGAAGGGGACTCCTGAGCCAGGGCCTCTCAGTGCTGCGGTAAGAGTCCCCTGATCATGGGGAGTCCCCTGAGAAGAGGGGAGGAGAGGAGGAATGGACTCTTCCCAGCGTCTTTCTGCTCTGCAGGAGGAGCGGCACCATTCGGTCCTCATGTCTCTGCTCTGTGCCCATCTGGGGCTGAGCCCCAAGGACATAGTGGAGATGGAGCTCTGCCTTGCAGACACCCAGCCTGCGGTGAGGACTGGCTGTAGGAACCTGTGGGTGGAGGGCCTCCAGGATCCCAGCCACCCGTAGCCAGTCCTGCTGAAGCACCCTTCACCTCCACCAAGCCCTCAGTGACTCTCATCCCCATTCTTCCCAGTAGACACATCCCTCACTGTTTCCAGGTGGTGATTCTCAAAAAGACAAGTTCCCCACCCCAGACCTGCCTGCTAGGACTGTCTTGGAATTGGCCCTTTTTACAGATTCCACAGGAGTTTCTTCTATAGGTGGGCCCTGTCTGCTTTGACCCACACTGACACTGAACTGCTTAGGGAAAGAGGTCTGGATGTGGCCATCTGTTCTCTGTCTCGCTGTTGCTGATGGTCAGAGATTGCTAAATCTTTGGATGCTCTGTACTGCTTGAACATGTACTGAGTTTCTGTTTCTGTTTTTTGACTGGTTTCCTCTGTTTAACTTCTTTGGGCTTTTTGGTAACAATTCAGCCCTTCCTCTTCTTGACCCACAGGAAGAGGTCAAGAGCTATTGGCCTCCACCCTTCTGTTCCTCAGCGCCAGCCCAGCCCCCTTCTCCAGTCTCTGCTCAGTCCTGCCCAGCAAGGAATCCCAACACTTTGGGAGGCCGAGGCGGGAGGAATCACATAAGGTCAGGAGTTCAAGACTAGCCTGACCGACATGGTGAAACCCCGTCTCTAATAAAAATACAAAAATTAGCTGGGCCTGGTGGTGCGTGCCTGTAATCCTAGCTACTCAGGAGGCTGAGGCACGAGAATCCTTGGAACCCAGGAGGCAGAAGTTGCAGTGAGCTGAGATCAAGCCATTGCATTTCAGACTGGGCAACAAGAGCGAAACTTCATCTCAAAAAAAAGAAAAAAGAAAATAGCGCACTAAGCCCGGGGTCAGGGAGAGGTTGCGCAAGAAACCAAGGAGGCCCTTAGGAGCAAAAGAAAGGTGAGTGAGGGTGGAGGGTTGAAGGTCGGACTGACTGTCTTATCTCTCTAGGTCTTGGGTGGTGCCTATGATGAGTTCATCTTTGCTCCTCGGCTGGACAATCTGCACAGTTGCTTCTGTGCCCTGCAGGTGAGGAGCTGGGGCACCCTAGGCAGTACATACCACCGGCAGAGATGGCATGTTTGGGGTCGGAAGAGCTACCTAAAGCCCCAGCAGGTTGTGAGAGAGGGCCATTGTCTACCTGCTCAGTCTGCTGGTGCTGGATGGACCAGGAGGGGGCCCTAAATGCTGCAGCCTCAGCATCACTACCTTTGGACTCTGTCCTTGCACTGTCAGGGGGTTGAGGCAAGAGGAAGGCTGACAAGTTGATTAGAGCACCACGGTGTCTTATCCTAGCCTTGCTCCTGCTGCTTCTCCTGAAGTTAACCTCTGCCTCAGGGAAAGGCCTTATCATCCCACAAGGCAGTATCATCCACCTCCTTCTGCCTCCTACTCCACCCCTCAGGCTTAAGCCCCAGCCTTCTCCCTGTTTCTTGGGATCTCAGTCAGGTAGCCTGTCTTCCTAGTCACCTTGCTATTCCCCACCTTCTCTCTACCCTAGTCAATTCCCTTTCTTTCTCTGCTCTTGCCCTTGATCTCCCTCTGCCTTTTTCTGCCTTTCCTTCCCTGTAATCCTGTGGCTGGAGATAGGCTTTAAGCTGTAACTGAGACCAGAGCCGGACCTGGGACCTGCATCCACTTCTGCAGGCAGCCAGCCAGTCATGTCACCTTGATGGAGTCTGTCACCTCTTTGAACGTTAGTCTTTTCCCTGAGGCCAATCAGTTTATGTGATCTGTGTAGCCTTTTGACTTTCCAGGACTCTCAGCTCTTCCTCTTTTCTTTCTCCACATCTTCCTACTGGCTTTTGCATGGGAAGGTAGAGAACACCCAAAGGATGGTGCCTCCTGTCCCAGTTGAAAAGGTTTCTACCTAGCTATTGATTTGGCAACAAAAGGAAGAAAAGGAAGGAGTGAGGGGGGAGGGAGGGAAGGAAGGAAGGAAGGAAGAAGGAAGGAAGGAAGAAGGAAGGAAGGAAGGAAGGAAGGAAGGAAGTCGGTCCCTACCACACCCTAAAGGTTTCTACCTATGTAGCTATTGATTTGGCAAAAAAAAAAAAAAGGAAAAGGAAAGAAAAGAAGGCTGGGCACGGTGGCTCACGCCTGTAATCCCAGCACTTTGGGAGGCCGAGACGGGCGGATCACGAGGTCAGGAGATTGAGACCATCCTGGCTAACACGGTGAAACCCCATCTCTACTAAAAATACAAAAAAAAAATTAGTCTGGTATGGTGGCGGGCGCATATAGTCCCAGCTACTCGGGAGGCTGAGGCAGGAGAATGGCGTGAACCCTGGAGGCGGGGCTTGCAGTGAGCCGAGATCGCACCATCGCACTCCAGCCTGGGCGACAGAGCGAGACTCTGTCTCGACAAAAAAAAAGAAAAGAAAGGTCCCCACCACACCCTCTGCCAGGCAGTGCCCTAATTGATAAAAGCCATGGCCACGGAAGGCAGACAGGGGAACGTGTACACCCAAGGTGCTGGTGGACGGGGAAGTGTGCACACCCAAAGTGCTGGTGGGCTGAGTTCCAGCAGAAGGAAGTTGGAGATGATGCTCTCATTTCCTTCCCTGAACCAGGCCTTGATAGATTCCTGTGCAGGCCCTGGCTCCCTGGCCACGGAGCCTCATGTGCGCATGATCACACTGTATGACAACGAAGAGGTACGTGGAGGGTTCTGGGGAGGGTCCCCTCTGCAGAGTCTTCCACAGCCAACTTGTGCCAGGCATCCACCATGAGCCAGGGCTCTTCTGGGGGCCCCAAAGACAGGGGAGATGCCACCTGGGCCTTCTTAGCACTTGGTGTCTCCTCTGACTCAACATACATCTGCTTATTCGAGGGTGACCGTCTTTCCTGTATCTCTCTTTGTGCCACATGGTGAGCTTCTTCCTTTAGGACAGGGACTCTACCCAGTCCATCCTCGTAGCCCCAGGGCTCAGCACAGAGTAGGTCCTCATGATGCCTGTGTGTGTGAGGCTGCAGTCTCAGCTGCATAAGAGAGCTGGAACAGATAGTGCTCTCTCATGTAACAACCCAGGTCAGAGTTAACAGTTTAGTAGGGGTCTCTGCCATCCTGAACACATGACTTCCGTTTCAGGATTCAGGGTGGCCGTTCCAGCTCTGGCCATCATGTCTGCACTGAGTTAGTAGGAAGGGCAATTTGAATTTGGCAAAAAAAAAAAAAAAAGAAAAGAAAAGAAGGCTGGGCGCGGCTCACGCCTGTAATCCTAGCACTTTGGGAGACTGAGACAGGCGGATCACGAGGTCAGGAGATCGAGACCATCCTGGCTAACACGGTGAAACCCCGTCTCTACTAAAAATACAAAAGGGGCAGTAGACACCCCCTGGCTTTAAGGGTGTAATCCAGAAATGACATTCATCACTGCTTACATTCCACAGAACTTAGCTGCAGGGGAGCCTGGGAATGTCATCTCTAGCTAGGTAGTTAAGTGCTCAACTACAACTTGGGTGTTCTGTTATAAAAGATATCATGGACAGGTAGCAGTCTCTGTCATATGCATAAAAGAAAATTAACCAGTGTGGTGGGGCACCTCTGCTGAGGGTCACAGGATGACCCTGTCATCCTGTGATGTGAGGATCACAGGAGGAGGAAGGGGAGTAGTGCAGGAAACCCATCAGTACTGTTAACACTGCGAGTTAGTTTGGCCTCAGCCCACTGTCCAGTGTTCAGTGATGACCCCAGGTTAGGGGTGTTGCTAATAACACCCAGTGACTCAGTGGGGTTTTGGGCTAGTTGGGCAGTGGACCCCTCTCACTGGCTTCCAAGATCAGGCCCCTGAGCCCAGATTCCCAGAGTCAGGACTCTGCTGTCGCCAGGTGGGGTCTGAGAGTGCACAGGGAGCACAGTCACTGCTGACAGAGCTGGTGCTGCGGCGGATCTCAGCCTCGTGCCAGCACCCGACGGCCTTTGAGGAAGCCATACCCAAGTCCTTCATGATCAGCGCAGACATGGCCCATGCTGTGCATCCCAACTACCTGTGAGTCTCTAGTGCCAGTCACAGTCTTCACATAACTGGGGACCCAAGCGTAGCCTGCCTCAAGGCTCTGCCCTGGCCCCAGCCTCTTCCTTTCTCCCGTCTTCATTCTGCTGGGAGGTTCAGGGGCACTTCCTTTTCACTACTCCGAGACCAACTCGATCAAAGTCATGCAATGCCTAACCCAGGTGTGTGGAATAGCCTTTGTCTACAAACTTGTTTTCATCTATTACTAGAGGCTGCGCGGAACCCTGTGTATGGAATGACTCTAAAGTCCCGCTGGGCTGGGCGGGAAAGAGTGGTGATCTACTAGTGATGTCTGCCATGGGAGGGTGGTGAGTGTTGACAGGCCTCCTCCTGTTTGCTATGCCTGGCCCTTACCTGTCTCTTACAGGGACAAGCATGAGGAGAACCACCGGCCCTTATTCCACAAGGTGAGATGTGCCATTTCTCCCTGGGGACTTGGAGGCCTGGCTGTTCTGGGCCCCCACTCATTCCCTTTGGGCCTGTCATTACCTCTGCCTCACCCTTGGCTCTCCCCAGGGCCCCGTGATCAAGGTGAACAGCAAGCAACGCTATGCCTCAAACGCAGTGTCAGAGGCCCTGATCCGAGAGGTGGCCAACAAAGTCAAGGTCCCCCTGCAGGTGAGGGCGGGCCCTGCCTGGGAAGGTGTGATGGAGGGAGCTTGGTGGGGACACAAACAGATGAGTCCCCCATGAACGGGGAACCTGGTAGATGGCCTTCAGTGGAGGGGGTCCCAGTAGAGTGAGAAAAGTAGGGATTTTGGATATAGCTGGATTCCATGCTGGCTCTGCTGCGGTGCTAGCTGTGTGACCTTGGACTAGTCTCCTAGCCTTTCTAAGTCTCAGTTTCCACATCTGTAGAATAGTGATAGTGATGCCTACTTTGCTGGATTTCTATGACGACTGAAGGTACAGTGTGCTCCTGGCACACGGTAGGCCTGTCTTTCCCTGCAGCACCCCCACTTTCCTGTGTCTCGTACACACCCTAGGGGCTTCCACAGGGAAAGTTCAGGGCTGGGGAGTATGGAACTCCAGCTACTCATTTTCTCTCTTGCCTGAGAAATCAGCCATCTAGTCCTTTCTCCTCAGTGTGTTTGTGTACATATATATGTTGTATACATATATGTATGTAACAGTATTGTATATACACATATATACACACACATACTGTCATGCATCGCTTAACAATAGGGATATGTTCTAGGAAATGGCATCATTAGGCAATTTGGTTGTTGTGTGAGCATCATGGAGTGTACATACACAAACCTAGACGGACAGCCTGCTGTGCACCCAGGCTGTGTGGTGTAGCCCATTGCTCCTAGGCTGCAAACCTGTACGACTTCTTACTATGCTGAAAACTGTAGCTAATTGTAACAAAATGGTAAGTATATCTAAACATAGAAAAGGTACAGGAGGCCAGGCACGTTGGCTCACACCTGTAATCCCAGCACTTTGGGAGGCTAAGACAGGCAGATCACTTGAGGTCAGGAGTTCAAAACCACCCTGGCCAACATGGTGAAACCCCATCCTACCAAAAAATACAAAAATTAGCCAGGCATGGTGGTGCATGCCTGTAGTCCCAGCTACTTGGGAGGCTTTCCCTACTTGGGAAGGATCTCTTGAGCCCGGGAGGTGGAGGTTGCAGTGAGCTGAGATCTTGCCATTGCACTCCAGCCTGGGTGACAGAGTGAGACCCTGTCTCCAAAAAACAAAAAAAAAAAAAAAAAAAAAAGAAAGAAAAAGAAAAGGTACAGCAAGCATATGTTATAAAAGATTAAAAATGGTCCACCTGTATAGGGCACTTATGAATGGAGCTTACGGCACTCGAAGTTGCCCTGAGTGGTGAGTGAATGTGAAGGTTTAGGACAGTACTGTACACTAGTGCAGATTTTATCAATGCTGAACACTTAGGCTGCACTACATTTATTTTGAAAATTGTATTTCTTCAACAATAAATTAGCTTACTGTAATTTATTTATTTATTCATTTATTTATTTATTTTTGAATGGAGTTTTGCTTTGTCACCCAGGCTGGAGTGCAGTGGCGCGATCTCGGCTCACTGCAACCTCCATCTCCCTGGTTCAAGCAATTCTCCTGCCTCAGCCTCCTGAGTAGCTGGGATTACAGGTACCCACCACCACGTCCAGCTAATTTTTGTATTTTTAGTAGAGATGGGGTTTCACCCTGTTGGTCGGACTGGTCTCGAACTCCTGACCTTGTGATCTGCCTACCTCGGCCTCCGAAAGTGTTGGGAGTACAGGTGTGAGCTACTGCGCCCGGCCAACTTTTTTGCTTTATAAACTTCCATTTTTTAAATTTTTAACTCCTTTGTAATAACACTTGGCTTAAAACACAAGCACATAGTACAGCTATTCAAAATAATTTTTGTATCCTTATTCTATAAGCTTTTTTCTATTTTAAAAATTTTTAGTTATTTTTAAAATTTTTAAACTTTTTGGTTAAAAACCAAGACAGAAACATACACATTAGCCTAGGCCTATACAGGATCAGGATTATCAATGTCCCTGTCTTCCACCTCAACATCTTGTCCCACTGGAAGGTCTTCAGGGATACTGACATTCAGGGAGCTGCTATCTGCTATGATAACAATGCCGCCTTCCGGCAAAGCTCCTTCTGGCACAGCTCCTAAAGAACCTGCCTGAGGCTGTTTTACAGTTAACTTTTTCTTTTCCCCCAATAAGTAGGAGTACATTCTAAAATAACAATAGACCGGGCATTGTGGCTTATGCCTGTAATCCTAGCACTTTGGGAGGCCGAGGCGGGCAGATCACTTGAAGTCAGGAGTTCAAAACCAGTTGGCCAACATGGTGAAACCCCGTCTCTACTGAAAATACAAAAATTAGCTGGGTGCGGTGGTGCACACCTGTAATCCCAGCTTCTCAGGAGGCTGGGACAGGAGAATCGCTTGAACCTGGGAGGCAGAGGTTGCAGGGAGCCAAGATGGCGCCATTGCACTCCAGCCTGGGCAACAAGTGAAACGCCATCTCAAAATAAATAAATAACAATAAAAAGCATAATATAGTAAACACATAAACCATAACATAGTCATTTATTATCATTCTTAGGTATTGCATGCTGTACATAATTGCATGTGTTATGCTTTTATATGACTGGCAGCACGGTAGATTTATTTACACCGGCGTCATCACAGACAAGTGAGTCATGCATTGTGCCACAACATTGCAACAGCTGTGATGTCACTAGGCGACGGGAATTTTTCAGCTCCATTATAATCTTATGAGACCACTGTCATGTAGTCTATCCTTGACTGAAATGTCACTATGTAGTGCATGACTGTCTATTTCTATATCTATCTACCTGTCTATATCAGGGACTCGGGCATGGGTGGTCCAGTGACAATCATAGCAGGCAAGTTCTGGCATAGTCAGGCGTAGAACCGCGGCATCCTGACTCCCAGCCCAGGGCTCTTTCTGCTGTACAGTGCTAGCTCTTCCTTTCAGAAAGCTGAATTGTTCTGCCCCCAGAAAGCCTTCTCTGATATTGGATATTGGAGCTGAGACCTAACCACTGAGAAACAAGCAGCTATGGGAGGGTCCCAGCCAGAGGGCACAAGTAGAAAGGCCCCAAGGGGACCAGGAATGAGCTCTCTATTAGGAGGAGAGAAAGGCAGGATGGTAGAGCCAGGATGAGAGCAGGAGGGGGTCAGGGAAGAGGCCCAGCTCAGTGATCATGCAGGAATACCTAGGCCATGGAAGGGCATTTCAATTTTATTCTAAGGCAGTGAGAAGACATTGGGAGATTTTTCTTTAATAACTTACGGCAGAAGTAGGACACATGTATTTTAGAAAATTAGAAAATACAGATAGAGATGAGAAAGTAAAACACTAATCTGCAGAAATTTGGTGTAGTCTTCCAGATTTTTTTCTATGCATGAACTTCATATACAGTTTTTAAAAATGATATTATATTGGATATATTTTTGTTGCCTCTTTTGACTCAGTCATCTTCACCTTTCTATTTCAGTGTTTTTTTAATTGTTTTTTTAAAATTAGAAACGGTCTTGCTTTGTCTCCCAGGATGGAGTGCAGTGGCATGATCATAGCTCACAGCACCCTCAAACTCCTGAGCTCAGGAGATCTTCCTGCCTCAACCTCCCAAGTAGCTGGTACTGCAGATGCATGCCACCATGCTGGCTAATTTTCTATTTTTAGTTAAAATGGGGTTCTTGCTATGTTGCCCAGGCTGGTCTTGAACTCCTGGCTTCAAGCAATCCTCCCATCTTGGCCTCCCAAACTGCTGGGATTACAGGCATGATCTACCAGTCTCAATCCCATTTCAGGAAATTGTTGTTTCAGTAAACTTGTACCTCATCTAATGCACAGATAACTTTCCATTTTCCCCAGTTATCCTCAAAATATTTTTTTACAGTTATTTGACCCACCCTAGTATCCAACTCAGGACCATGCGTTATATTTGGCTAATATGTTGCTTAAATGTCTTCTAACGTAGCACAGTTCCTTCCACCCCTTTTTACATTGGCTGATTCAAGAAACTTCTGGATATGTCTCCTTGCTGCCCCATGGTGTCTTTCGCTTGTCTGTAAGCCCTGTATTTCCTATCAACTGGAATTTCTAAAGACTTGATGCATTCAAGTTAAACTTTTTTTTTTTTTTTGACAGAGTGAGAGTCTCACTCTGTTGCCCAGGCTGGAGTCTAATGGCGTGATCTCGGCTCATTGCAACCTCCACCTCCCCAGTTCAAGCGATCCTTCTGTCTCAGCCTCCAAAGTAGCTGGGATTACACGTGTGCACCATGATGCCCAGCTAATTTTTGTATTTTTAGTAGAGACAGGGTTTCACCATGTTGGCCAGACTGGTTTTGAACTCCTGACCTCAAGTGATCCATCCACCTCAGCCTCCGAAAGTGCTAGGATTACAGGCGTAAGCCACTGTGCCCAGCCTCAAGTTAGACATTTTTGGCTAGAAGACATGGCTGGTGTATTCATATGGCATCACACACATGATATCTGGGTGGGCCACCCTTAGCCTTGCAAAGATTGACCACTGGACCAGTGATGGCCTCTTACCCCTTCATTATATGGTGGTTTTCCCACTATTGACCTGACAGTGACCCATATAAGTGATGAGTTCCCTATTAACCAGACACCTAATGGTTTTAACACAGTAATCCTTGCCTAAATCAGTAATTTCATTAGAATTTACCGGAAAATGCCCGCTTCCCCTGAATTCTTTCAGTCTTCCATTCTTCTGTGAAGTGGAACTTCTTCCCTCCAATCAACTAGGGTTCTTTGGTTATCATGGAATATCATTCCTATTGGAAAGCAGGATAAATGCTAATTCTTTCTGTTATCCACTTTTCAAGGTGAAATGTCATCTCAAATAGTGACAAAGAAGGATTTTTCCTTTTCCTTTTTCCTTTTTTTTTTTTTAAGACAGGGTCTCGCTCTGTCGCCCAGGCTCTGCTCACTGCAACCTCCTCCCCCCAGGTTCAAGAGATTCTCATGCCTCAGCCACCCGAGTAGCTGGGATTACAGGCGTGCACCACCATGCCTGGCTGTTTCTTGTATTTTTTTTTTCTTTCCTTTTTTCTTTGAGTTGGAATCTTGCTCTGTCGCCCAGGCCGAAGTGCAGTGGCGTGATCTTGGCTCGCTTCAAGCTCCGCCTCCTGGGTTCACACCATTCTGCCCTCAGCCTCCCGAGTAGCTGGGACTACAGGCGCCCACCACCACGCCCGGCTAATTTTTTTATATTTTTAGTAGAGATGGGGTTTCACCGTGTTAGCCAGGATGGTCTCGATCTCCTGGCCTCGTGATCCGCCCGTCTGGGCCTCCCAAAGTGCTAGGATTACAGGCGTGAGCCGCCATGCCTGGCTGTTTCTTGTATTTTTTTTTTTCTTTTTCCTTTGAGTTGGAATCTTGCTCTGTCGCCCAGGCTGAAGTGCAGTGGCGTGATCTCGGCTCACTTCAAGCTCCGCCTGCTGGGTTCACGCCATTCTCCTGCCCTCAGCCTCCCGAGTAGCTGGGACTACAGGTGCCCACCACCAGGCCCGGCTAATTTTTTTGTATTTTTAGTAGAGACGGGGTTTCACCCTGTTAGCCAGGATGGTGTTGATCTCCTGACCTCGTGATCCGCCCACGTCGGCCTCCCAAAATGCTGGGATTATAGGCGTGAGCCACCGCACCCGGCCTGTTTCTTGTATTTTTAATAGAGACAGGGTTTCACCATGTTGGCCAGGCTGGTCTCGCACTCCTGGCATTATGTGATCTGCCCGCCTTGGCCTCCCAAAGTGCTGGGATTACAGGTGTGAGCCAGCACACCTGGCCTGCTTTTCCCTTTCTGACTATCATAGATCATGGAATTTCATTTATTCAGTGTCCACTATAATTATTATATTTGATGTGTGAATTGTCATGGCTTTGACCAATGGGAGCCCCTTCAGCATAACCCCTGTGGCCTTTGACTCTTGGAAGTCTCCTTGCTCTTTGGAACAACAAAAATTGCAGGCGTGTCTTGTTCATTTCACCCCCCAGACTCAGTAGCTTTTGATGAGCAATGGTATTAGAGACCATGGTCTGGCACTGCAAGTGTTCATTGTTCTTTGGGGAGGGGATGGTACTTTGGGAACATTTCCATGGACACAGCAAGAAAAAAGTACATATTTTAAAAATCATGAAGCCAGGTGCAGTAGCTCAGGCCTGTAATCCCAGCACTTGGAGAGGCCGAGATGGATGGATCAGTTGAGGTCAGGAGTTCGATTGGCCAATATGGTGAAACCCTATCTCTACTAAAAACACAATAATTAGCTGGGCGTGGTGGTGGGTGCCTGTAATCCCAGCTGCTCGGGAGGCTGAGGCAGGAGAATCACTTGAACCCAGGAGGCAGAGGTTGCAGTGAGCTGAGGTCGTGCCACTGCACTCCAGCCTGGGCATCGCAGGGAGACTACATCTCAAAATAAATAAAATAAAATAAAAATGTTTAAATAAAAATCATGAGTTAATACCATAATTATTATTCATAAAATTATTCTTGGTTAAATAGTTATTACCAATTTGATTTTGTAATTCTGTTTCCTCTTACACTGAAAACCTTGATATCTAGCATCGTATTTTCATTTTCTTATTGACTCTTTTACCATAATATAAAGAAAATCATTTCAAAATGTCAGCAATATTTTTAAAGACATTAATATCACTGAGTGTTCTTTTTCTCTGGGTGTGGATATTAAGCAAGAGGGTGACAAGGATGGATACTTTTTAAAATCCCCCTTCCTGCTGTGTGGGGAATGGATTGGAACTAGGGTGGTGGTGACGGAGAGCGAATGGGACCAATTCAGAATATATTGTCCTTTGGGGTCTGCCATTTAGCATTGGCTTTGATTTTTGCCCCGAATGGACCGTCTCCCAAGCCCCTTCCCGCCCTGCAGTTCTAAGATGGCGTCCTCCTTGGCTCTGATAAGCACACACTGCATATTGCTCATGAGTCTCCTTCTCCCCCTAGGATCTCATGGTCCGGAATGACTCCCCTTGTGGAACCACCATTGGACCTATCTTGGCTTCTCGGCTGGGGCTGCGGGTGCTAGATTTAGGCAGCCCCCAGCTGGCCATGCACTCTATCCGGGAGATGGCCTGCACTACAGGCGTCCTCCAGACCCTCACCCTCTTCAAGGTAACCCACCCCAGACCCTCTCCATGGCAGCTGGGCTCCTTCCCCTCTAGTGCCTGGATTGGTTGCTGGGACAGCATTGCCATCACAAAGTGACTGGCCTGAGTAGGGGGGGCTGGTTGTCTTACTGGGGCCATGTAGGAAAACAAGGGTCCTGGCCAACCACAATGGCTCATGCTGTAATGTCAACACTTTGGAAGGTGGGATGATTGCTTAGGCCAGGAGTTTGAGACCCGCCTGAGCAACATGGCAAGACCATGTCTCTACAAAAGAGAAAAAAGAGATAAAACAACGGTACATATTCTTCTCAAGGCTCAGGGGCCCTGACCCAAAGAAATGGAAAATGAAGGGATGGGAAGAGGGGATCAGGGCTGAGAAGACTGGGGTGGCTGTCAAGAACAGATGAAACCTCGATGCTTCTCCTGCTGGAACATAATGTTGGTGTGAGGTGGGTGGTAGGACATCTCCATCTGGTCACTCACTAATTTCAAATTCCATGTTGCCTCCCATTATAGGGCTTCTTTGAGCTGTTCCCTTCTCTGAGCCATAATCTCTTAGTGGATTGAGCCCTCTTGGAAAGACTTCCCTGCTATCCCTTTGCACCTGAGAGGGGAAGTTCTTAGCTGAGCTGAAGCTGGATTATTAAAGTGGATTTTCACTCAGACTCTCCGTGCTATGCTTATTTGGAGACTAGAGGAGTGGGAGTTGAACCTGGCTTGAACCTTTGGAACCAGAACAGTTGGGGAGCAGGTGGAGGAGGCCACACTCCTGGGAGATGATGGTTTTAAATCTGATTTTAAATCTCTTCTCTGTCTCAAGTCCCTACCTGAAGTGGGTGAAGGGTGGGCTGGATCCTTAAGCGGAAGGTCTCTTCTCCCACCCCTAGTCCTCCTCCTAGGAAGTGGCCTCAACGGTCTCTCCTCCTTCCATCCCCAGAATAGGTGTCCCGCTCTGCCCTCAGATATCCTGTTCAGCATTGGGCCCCCTTCAGAGCTGCTCTGGGCAGCCAGAGCTGTTTCCCACCTTCCCCAGTCCCTCCCCAACCCCTCTCAGGAGCTGCAAAGAGAAGGGCACAGTCTATACCTTATCACCCTTCATCATCCACTTCTCAGCAGTCCCTGGTATTACTTGGTTGTGAACATATTATCAGGAAAAAAGATTATCACTGAAAAAATTGGAAAAGTCAGTCTGGCTGGGTGCCATGACTCACACCTGTATTCCCAGCACTTTGGGAGGCCAAGGCAGGTGGATCGCTTGAGGTCAGAGTTCAAGACCAGCCTTGCCAACATGGTGAAAAAATACAAAAAAATTAGCCAGGCATGGTGGCGCACACTTGTAATCTCAGCTTCTCGGGAGGCTGAGGCAGGAGGATAGCTTGAACCCAGGTTGCAGTGAGCTGAGATGGTGCCACTGCACTCCAGCCTGGGCAACAGAGCAAGACTCTGTCTCAAAGAAAAAAGGCCGGGCACGATGGCTCATGCCTGTAATCCCAGCACTTTAGGAGGCTGAGGCGGGTGGATCACCTGAGGTCAGGAGTTCCAGACCAGCCTGACCAACATGGAGAAACCCTATCTCTACTAAACATACAAAATTAGCCGGGCGTGGTCGCACATGCTGTAATATCAGCTACTTGGGAGGCTGAGGCAGGAGAATCACTTGAACCCAGGAGGCGGAGGTTGCAGTGAGCCAAGACTGTGCCATTGCACTGTAACCTGGGCAACAAGAGTGAAACTGTCTTTAAAAAAAAAAAAAAAAAGAGAAGAAAAAGTCAAAGTCTGTTTATAAACCAATCTCCTTCCTTCCACTAAAATAATTGTACAAACTGGTGTCCTTCCAATCTTTCTGATATCTATATAAAAGTTTATGTCTATATAAATATTCCACTTCAGCTTTCTAAAAATATAATATAGAGATATTTCTATATCAATACATATAAATTTAATTTAGCAATGGCAAAAAGTTAGAATTCATCTAAAGATTTCTCAGTAAAGGCAAGGCCAAATACACTATGAAATGTCTGTTATAGGTAGCTATTGAGAAAAAGGTAAATTGTATATTGTATGTACTAACATGAAGAGATTACAAAGACATTGTTGAGTAGAAAAGGCAGGTTGCAGAACTGGACATAGGATAAGGAATTTGTGCAAAACCCATGTACCTTCAAAATATTATTATATGGCCGGGCATGGTGGCTTATGCCTGTAATGCTAGCACTTTGGGAGGCTGAGGTGGGCAGATCACTTGAGATCAGGAGTTCAAAACCAACCTGGCCAATATGGTGAAAACCTGTCTCTACTAAAAATACAAAAAAATTAGCCATGCGTGGTGGCGGGTGCCTGTAATCCCAGCTACTTGAGAGGCTGAGGCAGGACAATAGCTTGAGCCGGGGAGGCAGAGGTTGCAGTGAGCCAAGATCATGCCACTGTACTCCAGTCTGGGCAATAGAGCAAGACTGTCTCAAAAAAAATTAATATATATTTTTATGTGTGTATAAATATGTATGTAGATGTATACATGCATAGAAAAAGCCTGGAAAAATGCACATCAAACTTTTACAGTGATTTTCTGGGTTGGGAGTGACAAAAGAGCCTTACCCTTTTTGTAATGGTTTCCTTTTGTATAACAGAATGTACCATGTATTACTTACATAAAAATTTTTACCTTAGCACTATATTTACTCTTACAATTGGTGCACGGTATTTTATTGTATAAATGGTCATTATTCAGTCTGTTAATAATGGTCATTTAATTTTTTTCTCCAGTTGACAAGTCTAAACAACGCTGAGATAAATATACATATAGTATTGTACATTTGCCTAAGTTTTTCCCATGGGATAAATTCTAGAAAATGCCAACTGAACTATAGTGACAGCAGACCAGTGGTTGCTCGTATGTCAAGGATTAAGAGAGAGTTTGGTTGCAAAAGGGATTAAGAGAGAGTTTGGTTGGGAAGCTGAGGTGGGCGGATCATGAGGAAAGGAGTTCGAGACCAGTCTGGCTAACATGGTGAAACCCCATCTCTACTAAAAATACAAAAATTAGCCGGTTGTGGTGGTGGGCACCTGTAATCCCAGCTACTCGGGAGGCTGAGGCAGGAGAATCGCTTGAACCTGGGAGGTGAAAGTTGCAGTGAGCCGAGATCACACCACTGCACTCCAGCCTGGGCAACAGAGCAAGACTCCATCTCGGAAAAAAGAAAAAAAAAAAAGTTATACCAAGTATGCCTGGCTTTTCTGAACCCCCGGCCCCACAACCCCCTATTCTACCTCCTCCGCCTCTTCTCCCACTAATGCTCCAACCAACCCCTCTTTTCCTCCTCCTTGGCCTACTCAACATGAAGACGATGAAGATGAAGACTTTATGATGAGCCATTTCCACTTCCACTTCATGAATAGTAAATATATTCTCTCTCCCCAGCTTTTTTTTTTTTTTTTAAAGACAGTGTCTTTAAAGACAGTAGCAAGATCTTGGCTCAGTGCAACCTTCACCTCCCAGGTTCAAGCGATCCTCCCACTTCAGCCTCCTGAACCCAGCTATTTTTTAAATGTTTTGTAGAGACGGATTCTCACTACATTTCCCAGGATGGTCTTGAACTCCTGTCCTAAGCATTCCTCCTGCCTCAGCATCCGAAAGTGCTGGGATTACAGGCATAACATTTTCTTTTCTCTAGCTTATTTTATTGTAAGAATACAGTGTATAATACATAGAACATACATCATATGTGATAATCTACTGTTTATGTTATCAGTAAAGCTTCCAGTCAACAGTAATTAAGTTTACGGAGAGTTAAAAGTTATACATGAAGGCTGTGCGCAGTGGCTTACGCCTGTAATCCCAGCACTTTGGGAGGCTGAGGTGGGCAGATCACTTGAGGTCTGGAGTTCAAGACCAGCCATACCAACACAGAGGAACCCTGTCTCTACTAAAAATACAAAATTAGCCGGGCATGGTGGCACATGCCTGTAATCCCAGCTACTCGGGAGGCTGAGGCAGGAGAATCACTT
>NW_012107586.1:4397443-4400156 GCF_000951045.1 Mandrillus leucophaeus | reverse complement strand
GCCAGGCTGGTCTCAAACTCCTGACCTCAGGTGATGTGCCCGCCTCAGCCTCTCAAAGTGCTGGGATTATAGGTGTGAGCCACCATGCCCAGCCCCTTTTTTCTTCTCTTCCTCTTTCTCCTTTTTTTTTTCCTCCTCCGCCTTCTTTCTCGTGTATTTGTCCGTTCTCCTCTTTTCCTTAACTGTGTATTCTTATTCTATTCTAAGTACCAGGATTCTTATTTGTTTGTTAATGCTAAGTGTGGTGGTGGTAAACCCTGCATGCTGTAGTATGACAGTTACTAGACTTTCACTGAGAGGTGGCTGTCCTTTGTAGGCCAGTTCACAGTAGGGTTCACAGTAGGGAATGCTACCAGAGAACTGAGCTCCCTGGTGTTAATGGTGATAGTAGGACTTCAGAGTAACAGTGGCCAGGTGGCAACACTTTACTGTCATAGTTTGTGGTGTTTTCTGTCTCCTAATTATGCTGTAAGCATGGATTGTGTGTGTGTTTTGTTTGTTTGTTTGTTTGTTTGTTTGTTTTGAGACAGTGTCTTTGTCTGTTGCCCAGGCTGGAGTGCAGTGGTGCAGTCTTGGCTCACCGCAGCCTCAACTTCCCAGGCTCAAGTGATCCTCCCGCCTCAGTGCCCCTGAATAGCTGGGACTACAGGCATGCACCCCCACACCCAGCTAATTTTTTTAGTTTTTAGTAGAGACACAGCCTCACTATGTTGCCCAGGCTGGTCTTGAACTCCTGGACTCAACCAATGCCCCCACCTTGGCCTGGTATTACAGGTGTGAGCCACCATGCCCAGCAATTATGTGTATTCTTCCCCTTCTTTCTCTCTTTATTGACAAAATGATTTTAGGAGAGTATCTAGAAAGGCTGGACTTATGCAGCTGCCGTTATCCTATTGGGACTGCAAATGTTACTTGTTAATGCAGCAAAATGTTGAAGGGTTTTGTAGAAGACATTGTTGGCAACTTACCTGTATCCATCACTTTTACCTTTTCGGTATACACAGTACCGTTTTCAGCTGCCAGCATCTGCGCTTCTTGCCCGACGGCTTTCCCAAGGGCTTTCTTTTGCTGCTTGACTACAGTTTTCCACTCCCATGGCAGTTGGAAGTGCTGGGGAATTCAAGCCCCATCCCAGAGCAGCTCTAACCAATAACTGGCAAGACTTTGTATCTGAATACCGCAGCTCCCTCCCACCTGGGGTGAGAGAACTCTGAGGCGTGTAGTTTACACTGGCTCCCAGTGGCCCCCTAGCAGAATTTCGCTCCAGAGTTAAGCCTGATAACACATGCCTCGATTGGCCACCTCCCCTTCCTTGTCTCACTTCCCCACTCCCTAACCAACGTGTTCCTTCACCTCCCAATAAATTCCTTGTACACAGATCCTTGTTTCAGGGTCTGCTTCTGGGATAACTGAAACTAAGTTAGAAATCTTCTGAGATTTTTGGATAAGGATGTCTGCTATTCTATTATGATTCAGCATTGTACTCCAGGTCTTTAGCTATGTACTAAAACAAGAAAAGGAATAAAAGAAAGGTGGAAAGGGAGGAAAAAAACCTTTCTTTTTATATTATTTGTTATGTAGAAAATCCAGAAGTTACACTATTTGAATTAATAAGAAAGTTATTTATTTATTTATTTATTGAGACCGAGACTCACTCTGTCTCCCAGGCTGGAGTACAGTGGTGTGATCTTGGCTCACTTCAACCTCTGCCTCCAGGGTTCAAGCAATTCTCCTGCCTCAGTCTCTCAAGTAGCTGGGAATACAGGCATGCACCACCATGCCCGGCTAATTTTTGTATTTTTAGTAGAGACAGGGTTTCACCATGCTGGCCATGATGGTCTTGATCTCCTGACCTCGTGATTGGCCCACCTCGGCCTCCCAAAGTGCTGGGATTAAAGGCGTGAGCCACTGTACCCGCTTGTAATAAGACAGTTTATCAATACAGCTGACTGAAAAATCAACATACAAATATCAATTTTATTTCTACATACCAACAAAAAATGGGTAGAAAATGAAATTTTTAAAAAAGGTTTACTTCTACAAAGCATAAAAATCAAGTACCTGTCAATAAATATAAAGTTATGCAAGATCTCTACAGAGAAAATGTGTATGTGTGTGTGTGTGTGTGTGTGTGTGTGTGTGTGTTGTGTGTTTTGAGAGAGAGTCTTGCTCTGTCACCCAGGCTGGAGTGCAATGGTGTGATCTTGGCTCACTGCAACCCTCGCCTCTCGGGTTCAAGCAATTCTCCCGCCTCAGCCTCCCAAATAGCTGGGATTACAGGCATGTGCCACCATGCCCGGCTAATTTTGTATTTTTAGTACAAATGGGATTTCACTATGTTGGTCAGGCTGGTCTTGAACTCCTGACCTCAGGTGATCTGCCCGCCTCAGCCTCCAAAAGTGCTGGGATCACAGGTGTGAGCCACCACACCCAACCTCTACAGAGACAGTTTAATGAAAGAAGGTCCAAACGATTTGGAAGACATCTCTTATACATGATGTGAAACTCAATATTGTAAAAATATGTTATCCTCCAAACTGATATATAGATTCAGTGCAATTCTAATAAAAACGTCAACAGTTTCTCTCCTCCTCCTTGCTTTTCTTCTTTTTGTGTGGGAGTTGACAAGCTGATACTTTTTTATAGCCAAGATTTAAGCTGGGTGTAGTGGTGCGTGCCTGTAGTCCTGTCTACTTGGGAGGCTGAGCTGGAA
>NW_012107586.1:4396950-4397393 GCF_000951045.1 Mandrillus leucophaeus | reverse complement strand
ACTAAAAATACAAAATTAGCCGGGCATGGTGGCACATGCCTGTAATCCCAGCTACTCGGGAGGCTGAGGCAGGAGAATCACTTGAACCGGGGAGGCAGAGGTTGTGGTAAGCTGAGATCACGCCATTGCACTGCAGCCTGGGCAACAAGAGCGAAACTCCATCTCAAAAAAAAAAAAAAATTATTGGGGTATAATTTCAATATAATAAATTATACAGTTAAAGTGTAAAATTCTATGCATTTTGACAGATATACCATATACACCTGGGACACCACCACCACAATCAAGATATAAAACCTTTCCATCATCCTCTTGTACCCCTTTGCAATCAATCAATCTCTCTCTCCACTCCTGACATCCAAGTAACCATTGATCTCCTTTCTGTCGCTATAGATTAGTTTACCTTTTCTAGAATTTTCTTTTATTTTCTTCTTTTTTTTTTT
>NW_012107586.1:4373639-4392820 GCF_000951045.1 Mandrillus leucophaeus | reverse complement strand
GAGTTGACAAGCTGATACTTTTTTATAGCCAAGATTTAAGCTGGGTGTAGTGGTGCGTGCCTGTAGTCCTGTCTACTTGGGAGGCTGAGCTGGAATGATTGCTTGATCCCAGGAGTTAGAGATCAGTCTGAGCAACATAGTGAGACCCAATATCTTAAAAAAAATTTTTTTTAAGATTTGAAGAAGACGACTGCCTTATTAGTTGTCAAAGCTTATTATGAAAGCTATAGTAATTAAGAAAGTATATTCTTGGTTCAAGAATAAAACTGACCAGTAGAACAGAGTAGAGACAAATGAATATTTGATACTTGGTTTATGACAAAAGTGGCAATTTTGTTTTGTTTTGTTTTGTTTTTGTTTTTGAGATGGAGTTTCGCTCATTGCCCGGGCTGGAGTGCAGTGGCACAATCTCGGCCCACTGCAAGCTCTGCCTCCTGCGTTCAAGTGATTCTCCTGCCTCAGCCTCCTGAGTAGCTGGGACTACAGGCATGTGCCACCACGCCCAGCTAATTTTTGCATTTTTAGTAGAGATGGAGTTTCGCCATGTTGGCTAGGCTGGTCGTGTACCATGATAAAGTGGACATCCCAAGAATGCAGGTTTACTTCAACATATGAAAATTAATTAATGTAATACATTATATTATAAAGAACAAAGCCCACATTATCTCCATTGATGCAGAAAAAGCATTTAGTACAATCCCAAACTCTTTCATAATAAAAATACTCGACACTCAGAAATAGAAAAGAGCTTGCTCAACCTGATAAAGGCATCTATGAAAAACCCACAGCTGGCTGGGCACAGTGGCTCCCGCCTGTAATCCCAGCACTTTGGGAGGCCGAGGCGGGCAGATCACCTGAGGTCAGGAGTTGGAGACCAGCCTGGCCAACATGGTGAAACCCCATCTCTACTAAAAATACAAAAATTAGCTGGGTGTGGTGGCACGTGCCTGTGATTCCAGCTACTAGGGAGGCTGAGGCAGGAGAATCGCTTGAACCCAGGAGGTGGAGGTTGCAGTGAGCTGAGATCGCACCACTGCACTCCAGCCTGAGTGGCAGAGCAAGACTGTGTCTCAAAACAGACAACACACACACACACACACACACATTTGTTGACAAATCAGGTAAGTGTACAAAATGGCCGGGCACGGTGGCTCACACCTGTAATCCCAGCACTTGCATGCCGAAGTGGACAGATCCATCCCTTGAGTCCAGGAGTTCGAGACCAGCTTAGGCAACATGGCCAAACCCTGTCTATACAAAAATTCTCTGGCCATGGTGGCATGCTCCTGAAGTTTGAGCTACTTGGGAGACTGAGGTGGTAAGGATAGCTCGAGCCTGGGAGGCTGAGGCTGCAATGAGCCATAATCACACCATTGTACTCCAGCCTGGGTAACAAAGCTAAACCCTGTTTAAAAAAAAAAAAATCACAGAAGCAAAAAACCTAAAAAGTTAAATATATGGTTCTTCTCTGTCTTTTTAAAAATAAACTGCTGTGCTTGATATGCATCAAGCAATTTATTTTTATTGTATATTTTATTCTTCGTTTGGATTTATAGTTTTATAGCCTTAAACATCTAGCTGATATAACACTGTTTGACCGGTAAACCCAGGTAGAGTAAAACTGTATGTCTGCATTCTATCTAATGCTGACAACTCCAAAGACATTTCTGTTTTTATTTTATCAACAATCTTTTTTTTTTTTTAACAGAGCCTGGCTCTGTCTCCCAGGCTGGAGTGCAATGGAATGGAGCCATCTCGGCTTACTGCAACCTCCGCCTCCTGAGTGCAAGCGATTCTCCTGCCTCAGCCTCCTGAGTAGCTGGGATTACAGGCGTGTACCACCACGCCCACCTAATTTTTGTATTTTTAGTAGAGATGGAGTTTCACCATGTTGGTCAGGCTGGTCTTGAACTCCTGACCTTGTGATCAACCTGCCTCAGCCTCCCAAAGTGCTAAGATTACAGACGTGAGCCACTGTGCCTGGATTTTTTTTTTTTTTAATATATATAAACAAGGTCTCACTCTGCTGTCCAGACTGGATTGCAGTGGTGTGAACACAGCTCACTGCAGCCTTGAACTTCTGAGCTCAAGTGATTCTCCCACCTCAGCCTCCCTAGTAGCTGGGATTACAGGCGCCCGCCACCATGCTGGTTTAATTTTTTGTATTTTTAATAGAAACAGAGTTTCACCATGTTGGCCAGGCTCGTCTTGAACTCCTGACCTCAAGTGATCCACCCACCTCGGCCTCCCAAAGTACTGGGATTACAGGCGTGAGCCCCTAAGCCCAGCCTAATTTTTTAACTTTCTGTAAAGACCAAATCTCAGTATATTGTCCAAGCTGGTTTCAAACTCCTGGGCTCAAGCAATGCTCCTGCCTCAGCCTCCCAAAACACCGGGATTAGGGGTGTGAGCCACTGCACCCAGGCTGCCAACAATCTTAAAACTAATTTTATTTACCCAAGAGACTTAGTAAGGCCCTTGTGTTCAGATTCCTCTCTGTGTCCCCATCTTTGGAGGAAGGATACTTTCCACATGGCCCCCTTCAGGGGAGAAGGATCAGGGAGGTCAGAGAGATTGTCCTGCACATGCTGTTTCTCAGATCCCTCCAGCTTGAAATATTCAACATGCCAGTGTGCCATGTTTTCAGGTGGCGTGTCCTGAACCCTGTCATTGGATAGTATAAATGGCTCTTCACTCTAATAATCTGTTGAGCTGTATCTTTACATTCTGTCTACTCCTGTTCATGTGTATTACCTTTCATAATCAAAAGGTAAAAATACTTTTTTATAAAAGAAAAAAGCATAAAAGCTTCTAAACACAAAAGTTGGTGTCAGAAATATTCTAAATGGAAAGAGGAAAAGAGTGGCTTCTAAGATGACTGGATTATCAGAAGTAAAGAAATGCCCCGCTTCTTGCCCAATAAACCACAGAAGCTCCCAGAGTGGCCTTGAGGAGAGAAGAGATGAGAGAGACCATCAGCTGGGCTCTCCAGGGAAATCCACTTGTTTTCCCCAGGCCAGCCCCAAAGGGGCGCTAGTCTACACTGAACTCTCAACTTCCAGGCAATAGAGACAGCCCTTTCTCTGCTGCTTTATTTGACAGGTTAGGAAAGACTGAAATGTTCAAATAAAAACGAACAACAACAGAAAGCCTCAACAAAGGAAAGCCAGATGCAGAGGATCATGGATCCACATACCCTAAATGCAAGGGAGAGCCTGCTCTCTGGGCTCCAGAGCCTTCCACGCATGGGCTACCCCAGGAATAAGAGGGACTCCTCCCTGGGTCTCCCCACTCCTGACTCCAGGCTTGCCTCCCACAGCAGGTGACACTACTAAGCTTGTATGCATGTGCCAGCACACATTTATATATACAAGTGCAATATGTACATGGTAATGCATACACATATTCTCAAACCTACACACATACACCTCACACACAAACATAAACATATATATACCTACACACACATGCAGACTTACACATAGACATTTATATGGAAGCACATACACATAAGCATACATACACACACACAACACAGGTGCACATGCACATACAATGTGCATACATATACAGCCACAGGCATAGACACACATATACACCTGGATACATATACAAACCCATCACACACACACATACATATGCTCATTCACATACTACAAATACGTACAAAAAGGCATACACAAACACATATGCACACATGCACAACACATACAAACACAGACCCATGCATGTAGGCATAATATATACATGCATGCATACTCGTGTGCACAAAAAACACACACATGTGCAATACACAGACACATATACATAAATGCAAGCATACACATATGCAAACAATACATAGATACATGTCACACAAACATATTGCTATTTATTTACCCATATATACATATGCAAAAACATACAAACACATATACACACAAACACACACAGCTTTACGTACACACCCACAAACACACACCCCACATACCCACAGGCACGTACTGCTCGTGACAGCCATCCTACAAGATGATCTCCAGTGATCCTTACCTCCTAGAATTCATGCTTTTGTGTAGTCCCTCCCACAGTGTATCAGGGTTGGTCTCTGTGGCTGGTATAATATGGCAGAAATGAAGTTTTTAAAACTTCCAAAGCTAGGTTTTAAAAACACTGTGGCTCTTGCCCAGTTCACTCTTTCTCTCTCAGGTCACTCACTCCAGAGGAAGGCAGCTGCTGTGTCATGAGGCACTCAAGCAGCCATATGGACAGGTTGATGTGGTAGGGAACTGAGACCTCTTGCCAACAGCCAGCATCGTCTTGCCAGGAGGGTGAGTGAGTCATCTTGAAAGTACATCCTCTAGCCCCATGCAAGCCTTCAGAAGCTACAGCCAACCCCGCATAACATCTTCACTGCAGCTTCAAGAGAGACCCTGAACCAAAAGTACCCAGCTAAGCCTCTCTCACATTCCCAGTCCACAGAAACTGTGAGAGAGATGTTTGTAGTTTAAGCCACTAAGCTTTGGGGTAATTTGTCATGTAGCAATAAGCCATAGATATTCTTTGCTAAAACTGGAGTTTTAAAAAAAGTAATAGATAATGAATACAAGTACACTACACGTACACATATACACATTGACACACACATCCCATCTACATACACAAATACATCTCCCCCACATACAAACCTACATACGCACACACAAACACACATGCATACAGTACACATTGATTCATACAAACACATGCACTCACATATTCTAAATGGAAAGAGGAAAAGAGTGACTTCTTCTACATGTACACACATACAAACACATGTACACATGAGCAAGTCCTGAGAACCCACTTCTAGAGTCTTCAGGCTCATCACCATCTAGATGCCCACCTGAGGCTCCCGCAGAGCTCTGACCCCTGACCCATCTCTGAGGAGCTGCCTCTTCTCTCTTTTTTTTTTTTTTTTTTTTTGAGATGGAGTTTTGCTCTGTCACCCAGACTGGAATGCAGCAGTGCAATCTCAGCTCACTGCAACCTCTGCCTCCTGGGTTCGAGCAATTCTTCTGCCTCAGCCTCCGCAGTAGCTGGGACTACAGGCACACGCCACCATGCCCGGCTAATTTTTGTACTTTTACTAGAGACAGAGTTTCACCATGTTGGCCAGGCTGGTCTTAAACTCCTGACCTCGTGATCTACCCGCCTCGACCTCCCAAAGTGCTGGGATTACAGGTGTGAGCCACCGTGCCCGCCCTGAGGAGTTGCCCCTTCTCTAGGAGATTCCCACCAGAGGTGATCCTGTCCTTGAGGGAAGACCTTGTTTCCCGACAAAGGGTGGTGGCCTGGCTCTTGCAGACCTCAACGTGATGATAGCACCATCCCCACTGGCTATCCAAGAAGAGGCACAGGCACGGGCGGCCTGTGCCTCACTGTCTCCCAGCCAAGATGACCTACAGACAGGCAACTCCTCAGCGGCCTCCAGTACCGAGCCCAGTTGTGATGAGGTTGACTCAGGCCTCACCCTCTCCCTATCAAGATGGGCAGCCTTTGTTCCCTGGGGTCAGCTGGGCTGTCTCACGCCTTCCCCCTGGTGAGCTGTAAGGCAGGTCTCCTGGATTCTGCTCCTGATTCTCTACCAGACCAGGCCTCTCTGCCCTTCTAGGTTTCAAAGTCTTTCACCTTGAAACCTTGGGGCATGGGCCAAGATCTACAAATCCCAGGGAGGCTGAAGCTGAAAGGAACTAGAATTCGACTCACAATGCATTTGTGCAACACGAGGCTGCTTCATATCCGTCAACTCATTTCATTTTCACAGTCATCCTCATGAGCTGCCCATCTGATAAGAGCACTGAGGCAGAGGTGTTTCATCTGTGCCTCAGGACCCAAAGTCTGTTTCATTTTTGAGCATCCAGGCTGAGCTAGGTCCTGAGCCAGACACGGAGGGTGGGACAGCAAATGAAACAGACATGTCTTCTGTCCTCTTGAAATTTACATTCCAGTAGGGAGATGCAAATAAACAAGCAAACAAAGGAAGAAGTCCATTGGGCGTGGTGGCTCATACCTATAATCCTAGAACTTTGGGAGGCCAAGGCAGGTGGATCACCTGAGGTCAAGAGGTCAAGACCAGCCTGGCCAACATGGTGAAACCTCTTCTCTACTAAAACTACAAAAATTAGCCAGATGTAGTGGCAGGCGCCTATAATCCCAGCTACTTGGGAGGCTGAGACAGGAGAATTGCTTGAACCCAAGACGCAAAGGTTGCAGTGAGCCGAGATCGCCATTGTGCTCCAACCTGGGCAACAGAGCAAAAACTCCATCTCAAAACAAACAAAATAACAACAACAACCAGAAAAAACACGAAGAAGTCATGAACAGTGGTAAGTGTCATCAAGGTAATGAAGTGACGATCATTCCTAGGGACCAGACACTACTTGAGGAGGGGGGATTTATACTAAAACAAAGAGATTAACAGTGGAGGGTGGGGAAAAGCAGAAATGGCCTTTGAGAAGGACTCAGGTGTTCAAAGAATGGAAAGGAGGCTGGGAACAGAGAGAGCAAGACGAGAGAAGGAAATGAGGCTGGAGAGGAAGGCAAGGCTAAATCATGCTGGGGCTCATAGGCCGTGGTCGGGAATTTAATGTTTATTCAAAAGTGTAAAGGAGGTGATCCATTGGACAGTGTTAAGCAGGGGAGTAACATGCTTTAATTTATATTTTAGAAAGCTTCTCCTGGTGCTTAAGAGATTATAGGGAGGCAAGAGTGGAACAACAAATATTCAGCAAGAATGATTGAGCACCTACAGAACACCAGACATAATCCCAGGCTCCTAGAACATACCCCAAGTCATTAGTTACTCCATGCAACTAGATGAGATGCAATTTCAGTAACAGGTGAAGGATGATGGCCGGCTGGGCATGGTGGCGCATGCCTGTAATCCCAGCACTTTGTAAGACAGGAGGTTCACTTGAACCCAGGAGTTTGAAACCAGCCTAGGCAACATAGCGTGATCTTGTCTCTAATAAACATTTAAAAAATAAAAAAGAAAGATGATGGTGGTTTGAACAAGGGCAAAGGCATTGGGTCTGGGAAAAGATGTAAACTGTAGGAGAAAATTTTTGCAGGGAGAAACCTGAACAATGCGTAGGAGGTGCCACTGACAGAGAAGGAGCATCAAAAAGAACAGTAACAGCCAACACTAATTGAATGCTTATGATGTATCTTTATGATGTGCCGGTCCCATCATATTTCTAAATCCTTCAAAGGTGCTAAATTTATTAATCCTTCTAAGAATACTGTAAGCTAGATGTTACTGTCAAACTCATTTTACAGATGAGGGAACTGGGGCACAGAGGAAGCAAAAAACTGCCTGCAGGTACTTGGATTTGGCTCCAGCACACTGTCTTTTTTGCGGAGAGAGGGGCAGGAAGAGAGAGACAGGGTCTTGCTCTGTCACCCAGGCTGGAGTACAGGATCACGGCTCACTGACGCCTTGACCTCCCCGACTCACATGAGCCTCCCACCTCAGCCTCCCAAGTAGCTGGGACTACAGGTGCATGCCACCATACCCGGCTAATTTTTAAATTTTTTTTTAGAGACGGAGTCTCACTATGCTGCCCAGGCTGATCTCAAACTCCTGGGCTCAATCGATCCTCCCACCTCAGCCTCCCGAAGTACTGGAATTACTGGCGTGAGCCACCGCACCCGGTCCCAGCACACTATTTTAGCAAGTAAGGGACACTGCTTCTCAAGAAGGATACCCAGTGTCATTTGCCAATATTCAATTCAGGATTTTATCAAACCCTCCACCCCCATCGTTAATCCCTGGTGATAAGAAGTGGGAGTGAGGGGCAGGCAATATGGTGTGCGTGTGTGTGTAGCGGGGTAGAGGGTTGGGATTCTAGATACAGGTCGACCATATTCAAGCAACACCCTACTCTTAAAAGCAGGACTCCGACGTCAAGACAGGGGAGAGCCGGGGTTAGGGACTTTGCCGCAGCCGGCCCGCGATTGGCCGCGCACACAGCTCAGAAGCCGGGAAAGTGTGAGGGATGGGAAGAGAAAGCCAGAGGGCGTCTTGGAGGCAGGGTCTTAAACGTCGGAAGATGGAGTGGAAACTAGAAGAACTAGGAGGACTCCAATTAGGAGTTGGGCAGGAGGGAGTGCCCAAGGGACCGAGATCCGGGTCATGCGAGACGCGCCGAGGGGTCCGGGCAAGGTATCCAGCGCTGGGGGGATTGGCATCTCCGGCAGAAGGAGCCCGGACCGCGGACATCCAGTCTCCACCGACGGAAGAGCCCACTCCCGGGCCGGGGCCTCCCCTCTACCTAGGGAGGCGTCTGGGAGAGGACGCAGCAGAGGATTGGGAGGAATCCTAGGCTTCTCCACACCCCCTACCCCCCACACCCCACACCCGATGGCCACGGGTTCCTCCACCTGGTGCTCGAGCTTGGCCACCAACGCGGAGGGCTTCCTGCGGCTTCCTGCGGCGCGGTGTGTGGGCAGGGTGCCTGGTGGGCAGAGGGTCACGCCTGTGAGGATGCCTGGGTGCTCTCACTTCCCCCGCTCCGCCCTCGCCTTTGGGAGCCACCTCCAAACCAAACCCCGCTGCTGCATCGGCCCAGGGTGTCAGCGCTGATGACAGCAGGGGCGGCGCCCAAGGTCGCCCTTTACTTGTCAGTCCTGGGACTGTTGCCTCAGTCCTGAAGTCCCTCCCCACGTGTAGGGAGCTGGGGCCTCTCTCTATATATGTTTTTATCTTCTCTCTCTTTCTCTGGAGTTTATTTTTCATAATTAGCTTCTACTTATGCCAAGAAACACCGGTTTTTTCATTTACAGTAGCAAAGTTGCCCTTTAAAACAATTTCACTTGGTTGGGCACGGTGGCTCACAGCTGTAATCCCAGCAGTTTGGGAGGCCAAGGCGGGTGGATCACTTGAGGTCAGGAGTTCGAGACCAGCCTGGCCAACACGGTGAAATCCCACCTCTACTAAAAATACAAAAATTAGTTGGGCTTAGTGGTGCATACCTGTAATCCCAGTTGCTCGAGAGCCTGAGGAACGAGAATTGCTTGAACCCGGGAAGCGGAGGTTGCAGTGAGCCGAGATTGCACCACTACACTCCAGCCTGGGCGACAGAGTAAGACCCTGTCTCTAAATAAATAAATAAATTTAAAATAATTTCACTTAAATTAAAAGCATGAATCATCAACTTGAAGAGTAAGCCAGTAATAGCACAATGGTACAAAGATAAGTCAAAAATCATGTTGGTGGTCCTCAAATAACTAAAGTTTGGGGAAAGCTGTGCTTCCATTTCGTTAAAGTTATTAGTGTTTTTTTTTGTTGTTGTTGTTTGTCTGTTTGTTTGAGACAGAGTTTCGGTCTTGTTGCCCAGGCTTATTTCTCCATTCATCAATTGATGAACATATGAGTTGTTTCCACTTTGTAGCTATTATGAATAATATAGCTATGAAATTCATGTACAGGTTTCTGTGTGGATGTCTGTTTTCATTTCTCTTAAGCATATATCTAGAAGTGAAATTGCTGGGTCATATGGTCACTCTATTATTTAACTTTTTTTTTTTCTTGAGATGGAGTCTGGCTCTGTTGCTCAGGCTGGGTGCAATCGTGCGATCTCAGCTCACTGCAACCACCGCCTCTCAGATTCAAGTGATTCTCCTGCCTCAGCCTCCCGAGTAGCTAGGACTAGAGGTGTGCACCACCACGCCTAGCTAATTTTCGTATTTTTAGTAGAGACACAGCTTCACCATGTTGGCCAGGCTGGTCTCGAACTCCTGACCTCAGATGATCCACCCGCCTCAGCCTCCCAAAGTGTTGGGGCTGGGGCTACAAGCATGAGCCACTGTGCCCAGCCTGTTTAACATTTTGAGAAACTGCCAGACTATTTCCACAGCATCTGGACCACTTTACATTCCCAGCAGCAGTGTAGAAACATTCCAATTTCTGGCCCAGCACGGTAGCTCATGCCTGTCCCAGCACTTTGGGAGGCCAAGGCAGGGGGATCACCTGAGGTCAGGAGTTCAAGACCAGCCTGACCAAGATGGAGAAACCGCGTCTCTGCTAAAAAAAAAAAAAAAAAAAAAATACAAGATTAGCTGGGTATGGTGGTGCATGCCTGTAATCCCAGCTACTTGGGAGGCTGAGGTAGGAGAATCGCTTGAACCCAGGAGGTAGAGGTTGCAGTGAGGTGAGATCGCGCCATGACTCTCCAGTCTGGGCAACAAGAGTGAAACTCCATCAGAAAGGAAGGAAGGAAGGAAGGAAGGAAGGAAGGAAGGAAGGAAGGAAGGGAGGAAGAAAGGAAGGGAGGGAGGGAAGGAGGGAGGGAGGGAGGGGAAGGGAAGGAAAGAAGGAAGGAAGGAAGGAAGGAAGGAAGGAAGGAAGGAAGGAAGGAAGGAAGGAAGGAAAGAAACATTCCAATTTCTGCACATCCTCACCAATGCTTGTTATTAACTGTCCTGTTGATTGTAGCCACTTTAGTGTGTGTGAAGTGGTGTCTCATTGTGGTTGTTTGTTTGTTTTGTTTTGAGATGGAGACTTGCTCTTTCACCCAGGCTGGGTTGCAGTGGTGCGATCTCGGCTCACTGCAACCTCCACTTCCTGAGTTCTAGTGATTCTCCTGCCTCAGCCTCCTGAGTAGCTGGGATTACAGGCACACAACACTATGCCTGGCTAATTTTTGTGTTTTTAGTAGAGATGGCGTTTCACCATGTTGGCCAGGCTGGTCTCAAACTCCTGACCTCAAGTGACCCACCTGCCTCGGCCTCCCAAAGTGCTAGGATTAAAGGCATAAGTCACCACGCCCAGCCTCATTGTGGTTTTGATCTGCCTTTCCCTGATGGCTCATGGAGTTCAGCATCTTTTCATGTGCTTATTGGCCAGTTGTTTATCCTTTTTGAGAATGTCTGTTCAGATTTTAAATTGGGTTATTTGTCTTTTTAGTGGGGCCCTCGCCTTTTTTGGCATCATTGTTAGGATCTGCTTGTGAACTGGAGGATAAGAAAAATTAGGATGGGAAAACCTGACTTCTCTTCCACCTGACCCCATCTACCTGGATGGAGATGATCTGTATCCAGGAGGAGGGTCTGTATCATAGAAAGGTCATGCCCCCATAGTGAGTTGGGTATCCCGTGGCTTCCAGGAAAAGGATCTGGACTCGCCAGCCCTAACTGTCTGAAGCTAGGTTCCATACTGTAGTCTTCCAAGGATTCCAGAACTCCTCCCAGGAAGCAGCTGAACTTCCCCCATTATCTAGCCTGCCCACCTGTCTGTGCATTCAGTTTTTGTAGCCATCTGAGACTCTGTTCAACTCTCCCTCCACAGGCTGCCTCTTTGCCTGAAGACTCTGTTCTTACCTGGAAGTCTGTACAAAGAGTGTGTAGACCCAGAATATGAAGAGGGTGGCCAGGGAGGGAGACAGGATAGATAGCTGGGAAGTGGGGACCAGCAGAGGAATGGAGACGTGGGGATATGGGAGTGACAATGGAGAGAATGCTGCCTTTTGAAGGTTTTTGGCCCAGTTACCTACTCATTTCATTCTTGTTCCCTTAGAGGGGCAGACCCAGGTGGGAGTACTGCAGGCCACGCCCCTCCAAGACAGCATCCACGTGGCCTTCGATATTAGCAAGGTGTACTCTGGCAGCCGGTGCCTCAAGGTGAGACCTGGGAGGGCTGAAGGAGAGGGACTGGGTTTGGTCAAATACAGGGGTACATATGGATAGAGGGAATCTCCAGCTTGACATTAAAACCTCCTCCCTTAACTTCCCTGCCTGAAACTTTCGCATCATACCGCCTCTGGAGCCTTACCTGACCAGTCTGTGCTAGAGATGGGCAAGACAGAGTCATGGTGCAACCTAAGCCAGGGACTCGTTCCCACATGGACTCTAGAGGAACACAGCAGAGGCCACTGGAAGTCCCCAGAAGAGGCCAGCATCCATCTCCCTGGGCCTGGCTCACCACCCCTGGTACTGTCTGATGGCTCCAGAGCTAGGAATCTTGCAGTCCTCAGCCAGAACCAGCCCCCGCTCCCACCCCCACACACATACTTCAGACTCTGAATTAAGGAGGTGGGCAGTTCAGAGACTATGACAAGTGGAAGACATGAAAGGCCAGAGTGGAGGGTGGAAGGATATTTTTCCTGGGGAAAAGTATCTGATGCTTTTGAAAGCAGAGTGTGTGACTTCAGGCTTCAGAAGGGAGATCCGCTTTGAGTTCAGATTACTACTAATAATCATAGTGTATAATGTGTAATGTCCTAAGGTTCTAGATTTTTTTTTTTTTTTTGAGACAGGGTCTCACTCTGTCACCCAGGCTGGAGCATAGTGGCACAATCTTGGCTCACTGCAACTTCCGCCTCCTGGGTTCAAGTGATTCTCATACCTCAGTCTCCCAAGCAGCTACGACTACAGGCATGCACCATCACGCCGGGATAACTTTTGTATTTTTAGTAGAGACAGGGTTTCATCATGTTGGCCACGCTGGTCTCGATCTCCTGACCTCAAGCAATCTGCTCACCTCAGCCTCCCAAAGTGCTGGGATTACAGGCATAAGCCACCATGCCTGGCCTGGAAGCACACTTTGTATCTTTAACCTTATTTGATTCTCACAGCAGCATCATTTAAAAATTCCTATTTATCCCTTTCTAACAGGTGTAGCTAAAAAAAAAAAAAAAAAAAATTAAAAGTGAAAATAAAATACAGTTCCTATTTGATCACTTATTGCTTGCCAAACAATAAGCTAGGAAATGTGTGTGCACTATCTCCTTTCATTCTCTCAATCCTATGAAGTTCATCACTTCATGAGCGAGAAATAAGCTCAGCAAGTTTGTTTCTCATGGCCACAGAGCTAGCAAGAGCAAGGGTTTAAGCCACGGCGGTGGGCAGAAGGCAAACTCCTGTACCCCAGTCAGCCTCCAGACCCCCCTCCACTGGCTCTCTACATTGTGGTACCTGTGCATTTTGGAGAAAGGAAAAATTCTAATCACACTTTTGTTTCTGGGATGGGCCAATCAGAGCGCCCCAAGTGTCAACTCACCTCATCCTTTCACTCTGCAGGACTGTTCTGGAAGGATGACATCACTCAAGGTGTGAGGACCCAGCAGACAGAGCACATGCCCTGGCTCCATGCCCCAGAGGCCTGTCTGAGATGTGTTGGGCCTATGGTTGGTCCGCGCTGCACCTGCCGGTAGACAGAGGAGCTGGGAAGGGCATGAGTATCAGGGCTGCAAGCAGGAGCCATCAGGAGCTCAGGGAATGGAACAATAAGAGCTCCCATCTGATTTCCACCAGAAGGAATCCACAATCCATTAGTGATGTCTGCATGGGGAAGGGGCTGGAAAGTACAGTTCCCATTTGTTATCCCTGCTTAATCTTTGTTTTCTAGGGGCAAGCACAAGGAGACTCTTTTTTCCTAAGGTGAGGTTCCCTCAGAGATTTTGAAATCCTTCACTTGGGCCCCTTCTCTTTTCCTCTGGGCCTGTTCACCATTTTCTCCTCACTCTTGGCTCCTGGCTTCCCTCCCATCAGAGCCCCATGACCAGAGTGAGCAGGGAGCAATGCTTTAACTCTGAAGGGTTTCAGAGGTCCTGAACCAAGAGGTGACCAGCCACACCAAGGCCCCGCTGCAGGTAAGGGCCTGGCGTTGTTCAGGAAGCCTGAGCCCAGCAAGGCCTATTTCAAGAGGGAGGCAGAGTAATGGAGGGGATCGACATTGGCAGCATGAGGACTGACAGGGCTTCACTAAGGCAGAGCCTCATGGAGAATCTTCTGGAAGCATGGGCCTGATGGATGGGAAGGAACACAGCTTTCCACACAGACAGACCCAGGCCAGTCCTGGCACTGCTGCTTCCCAGCCATGACCTTACTGAAGCTCTACAAGCCCTCCTTCCACATCAGTGGAGTGGTCATAACGGCCACCCTCCCTGGCTGCTGTGAGGATTAAAGGCAATATGATAAAGGCCAGTCAGCAGTTCTTGATGGAAGGAAAATTCCTCATTTCCCCACTGGAGGGCGCCCCACTTTCTCTGTCTCTCAGAGTCTCCTTTTCATAGATTGCTGCAACTCAGGAAGCAGGGACTGGGGCTTCCTAGGGCTTGGTCCTATACCATCAATCAAGGGCACAGAAATTGAAGGGTCTACAGAAATCTGCTTCAGAGGTTTTTCAATGTTTTTTAAAAACATATAGGCTCTCTGTGGGCTGGTCGTGGTGGTTTATATGCCTGTAATCCCAGCACATTGGGAGGATCACTTAGGGCCGGGAGTTCGAGACCAGCCTGGGTAACATAACAAGATCCCCGTCTCTACAAAAATTTAAGTGTGGTGGCACATGCGTGTATTCATAGCTACGCAAGAGGCTGAGGCAAGATTAGCTTGAACTTGAGTTCAAGTTTATAGTGAGCTGTGATTGCACCACTGTACCCCAGCCTGGGTGACAAAGTGAGACCCTGTCTCAAAAAACACAAAACACAACCCCCCCACCAACAAAAACATATGGGCTCTCTGTTTTTCTGAGAATTCCAAGTGTGCCATGACCCCAATCCCAACCTCACCCATTCTTACATATACATACACTGTATACACATATATGTGCATGTGTATGTACGCGTGTGGGGGGCACTTCTCTCCCTGAGTGAGAGAGGAGGGCCCAGAGCCCCTCACATCAGCCCCCCAACCCCCTTGTTCATCTCTGTGGTGTTGACTAAGTCACCTGGGCAAGGCTCTCAGACATTTCCTTGGGACCTCTGAGCCCTTTGGAGCTCAAACGGAAAACTACCTATCTTGTGCTTCCAGCCGCCTTTACAGATGAGAAGATCAGGTCCAGGCTGGGCAAGTGTGGAGCCAGGACTAGCCCCCATATCCTGACTCCACACCTTCCCCCTGCACAGCCCCTACCCTTCCTCTCAGCGACCCCCATAGAGGTTGGGTTGTTTCACACACCTTAGGCTAAGAAGGGCCTCAGGAGGTCACATTTAAACTTAGACCTAAATGACAAGGAGGCAGCCAGGGGGAGATCTGGAGGAAAAGTCCCCAAGGCAAAGAGGCTTTCAGATACATCTGCTGTTAGATGAGATTCCGGGGCTTGTTGGGGGAACAGACACAGGCCTGTGACAGCAGATGAGCTTGGAAAATAGTCCCAGGACTACTTGGGGCTTGTAGTCCATAGACAGGGGTTGAGTGTTATTCAAAGTGTAGTGGGAAGGCATTGGAGGATTTTAAAGGAAGAGAGTAGGACAATATGATAAGCATTTTATAAAGACACACTGATGCTGTTGGAAAATGGATTTTGAAATGGACAAGAGTGGAAACAGCTAGACCTGTTTGGTACAACCAGGTTGTCCAGGTGGGATCCTAGGTACCTGGAACTAAGATCGTGGCAGTGGATCTGGAAAACTTCTAGATGGGTTCCATTAGGGCAACTTGTACCTCAGAGGTGCTTCAGCCCCTCAGCCCTTCAAGGAAACTGGTGGTCCCCGCCCCCCATCACCATGGCAGCTGGGCTCCTTTGCTTGGATTGGCTGCTGGGCCACATCATTAGTCCTGTGACTGACCCCATGATGGGGACTGGTTGCCATGGTTCTGTCAAGTATGCAAACAAGGAGCTGCTATGCCTCAGGCTCAGGGAACCTGAGAAGTCCCTAATGTGTCTCATGGAAAATCCCAGGAAGGAGATGGGATTAGAGATGAGGAACAAGGGAAGGGCCTTGAGACTGTTATTGAGATTGGTTCTGCACTTGGTGGGGGAGGGGAGCGGGGGGAGTGGCAACCACTGCCTGGGTGCATTAACTGAAAATCCCTTGTTTCTTCCCATTTTAGGATGTCTTTAAGCCATTCCCTACTCTGAGTCACAACCTCGTAGCTGATTAAGGCCACATGGGAAGCTTCCCATTCCTCACACTTTACCTGATGCTCTCGGGAAGGACAATTTCAGGCTGAACCAAATCTGGATTATTAAAGTCAATTTTCAAAAAAACTCAGCAGACTTGTCTGAAGACAGGATGGGTGGGCTGGGGGACCAAGCCAGAGCCTTCCAGGTGAGAGCTGGGAGAGGTGGGAGCCAAATGCAGGGAAGCCTGGGGAGTGGGCGCAGAGAGCCAGCCCCTGGTTGTCCGAAGGCCTCATTTCAGATGCCTTTTTCCTTCCATGGGTCATTTCTAAAGCAGCTGAAAGGCAGGGTGGCAAGGCAGCCATCCCCACACAGCCTTCAGTTGCGTCTTACTGGTCTTCCTTTCCCTGACAGAAGGAAATCTCCCCCTCCAAACTCCTGGTCAAGCCGTTCTGGGACCCTGCTCTGCCTTCAGAGGTCCAAGGTACCCTTTCAGCATTAGGGTTCCCTACACAGCAGTCATACAAGCCCCACCCCAAGAATCCACAAACAATTCCACAGCCAAATGCTATGCACATTTCACTTTTGGTACCTATGGTCAATTTTCCCCTGTGAAAGGGGAGTCCAGCCACCAATGTTCAACCCAACCAAGCTCCAGCGGGTCCTATGCCTCGAGTTTTATGTTTCTCAAAGCACCTGCACACTCAGCTCATTTACTTTGTTTTGTTTTGTTAATTTTCAGTGTTCATTGGGTAGTCAGCTCATTCAATCCTCATAAGTGGGAGCACAGGAGAAAATATCAAGCCCCTCCACCATGGAATGCAGAGAAATTACAAGAGAGTCCTTTGGTATATAGGCTCAATGATGCCACCAATATATGTCCTCTCCCCTGTCGCTTTGCTTGTAAGGACATCGATAAATATAATGCTCAACTAGTCATATTTATTTATACCTATTTTTATTAGCTAGATTGACCCTTGCCACACACTTTACTTTTCCCCATCAAACATTTTACTTTCTTTTATTCAACCCACATTTGTAAAGATTTGTGCTTCACTGTGCCTGGCCTCTGCAATACATGCTTCCTGCCTCAAGGCAATTGAAGGCTAGGCAGGAAAGTAAGACATACATACAACGTACTTGTGCAATAGATATTGAACACCTGTGCAGCAGACCAGGCAGGTGCCCTGCCTCATATCCAATGGCCCATCTCTGAGGTTACCTGCAGCAGCAAGTGGACAACGTCGATGTGCTGACAGCTTCCCACCTCGAACCTTGGAAATACTCTGATTCTTGTCCTGTGGGTTTTCTGGAATGCCAGGAGAACTTGCATACCTGTGCACCAGAGAGCCCTGAAGTGCCTAGGACTTAACACCCTCAGGGGCAATCATCAACACGTTAAAAGCTGAGTTAGTTGGGCGTGGTGGCTCACGCCTGTAATCCCAGCACTTTGGGAGGGCGAGGCAGGTGGATCACCTGAGGTCAGGAGTTGAAGACCAGCCAGGCCAACATCTCTAAAAATATAAAAATAATCTGGGCGTGGTGCTGGGAGCCTGTAATCCCAGCTACTTGGGAGGCTGAGGCACGAGAATCCCTTGAAACCGGGAGGCAGAGGATGCAGTGAGCCAAGACTGTACCACTGCACTCCAGCCTGGGCAACAAAGCAAGACTCTGTCTCAAAAAAAAAAAAAGAAAAGAAAAGAAAAGAAAAAGGCTGAGTTAGTGGGTAAATATTCCAATGTATCCTCCCCTTGGTGGGATAAATTTGAGACAACTTCCACAGGGATCCTCAGGAGTCCCCAGCAGGGTCGATTTCCAATTGCCCACAGCAACAACCTGCTCACCAACATTCCATTTATTGACTTTTCTCTTTCCTTCTCTCACTTTCCTCTTCCTTCACTTGTGCTTTCAGGGATGACCTGCCACCTAGACCACCTGCACCCAATTTTCGTTTCAAGTTTCCTTTTGGGTGAATCCAAACTAAGATGATCTATTATGTTTTGGGCTCAGTCCTAGGCACTGGGGATACAGTGGTGAACAAGACAAAGTCCTTGCTTCCATGAGCTTGGAGCTATTTAATGACCCTATAACCCACAGGAAAAAGTCCAGGTTTCTTATATGGTCCATATGGCCCTCAGTCTTCTGCCAGCCTCTCCTGTCTCATTTAAAGGCATTCTCCTTTCTGCCTGTGTGGGTGCTTCAGCAATTCAGCCCCTCCTTGTGTTTCTCAAATTGGGCCTTGCTAGTTTACACAGCTCAGTCCTTATACCCACAGTACTCTCTACCTCTAAGTACCCACCAACACACCTCATCCATCTTATCCTAAAAATATGAGCTTAATATCCCCTTCTCTACTGTGCCTTCTCTGACCTTCCAATTTTTTCATCACCCTCTTCTCCACGCAAACTCAGTGTTTGACTTTATACCTTGTAAGCAGGTATACCTTGCTTTTCCTTGGGGTCACTGTATATGACTGACTCAACTCTGTGTCATAAGTACCCAGCATAGTACCTAGGTACAGCACAGGTACTCAACACATATTTATTGAGTAGAGTTAAATAAATATAGTGGAGAAAAAGAGCTACGGCTGGAAGACTGTACTGCTCCATCCATGAAATTGGTGTTGAATTCTGTCCTTAAAAATGGACCTCTCCACTCTGACAGTCTGTGACCCTTGATTGTACATGCAGCTGGGTGATATGGAAAGGCCCCAACAAGGAAGAAACTTTTTGAGCTGGCCCTGGAGCTCTGGGGTGGATTTCAGTAGGAGGTGATAAAGTATGGACAATAGCACAGAAGATGAAGAAGTTGGAAAGCAGGAAGATTAGTGGGTGAACGAGTAATTCTGGAACAGCTGGAGGTAAGTCTGGAAAAGTAGGTTTAGGCTTGATGACGGAAGGCCAGGCTTTATAATTTAGGTCTCATTTTTAAGAGGCCATGGGGAACACTGATATTTTGTAGTCAAAGAAACAACATATTTGAAGGATGAATGCAGGAGGTGAGAGAGGGGGGAAATATATGAGAAGGAGATAGTCAATTAGAACAGTGATACGATGACGTACATGTGCTCTAAGGGCCTGAAATTGGGCAGAGATGGAGCAAATGGAAAGGAGACACCTTTGAGAGTTGTGTTGAAGAGTGAGTTGAGAGGCCTTGGCAACTATGTGGGTTTCAGTGAAGTGATAAAGAGAGAAGTCACCTAAATTTAGAGAATTACTGCCTGGGAAAATAATCATGCTACTTAAGAAAAAGGGGTGACTGGGGCCAGGCGCGGTGGCTCAAGCCTGTAATCCCAGCACTTTGGGAGGCCGAGATGGGTGGATCACGAGGTCAGGAGATCGAGACCATCCTGGCTAACACGGTGAAACCCCGTCTCTAC
>NW_012107586.1:4351995-4372685 GCF_000951045.1 Mandrillus leucophaeus | reverse complement strand
TGGTGGCGGGCACCTGTAATCCCAGCTACTCGGGAGGCTGAGGCAGGAGAACTGCTTGAACCTGGGAGGCGGAGGTTGCAGTGAGCCGAGATCGCGCCACTGCACTCCAGCCTGGGTGACAGAGCAAGACTCCGTCTCAAACAAAAAAAAAAAAAAAAGAAGGAAGAAATTCTCTCCTCTCTTTTCTCTATCATTTTCTCTTCATTTCTAGACAGCTCCCATACACATACAAACATCCTGGAATAGCTCCTATATTAAAAACAGAAGAACAACAGAAAACTTGATTTCTGCTCCTGGCAATGGTAGACTTGATCATTTATAACAATCTTGCTGAAGACACCTTGTCTTAGTTTGTGTTTAGCCCCCAACTTCCCCTAAGAATTCAGGAATTGGGCTTAAATGCAGGTAGCTTATTTTTGGCTATGATCCTAAAGAACAGGCGTTGGTCGGGGAAGTGAGAAATTAAAACTGGAAAGTAGGGAAAATCAATTTAAGAGTGTGTAATTGAACTACTTACCATTGTGGACAATTAGGGTTCAAGCTCACCAGGGACTCTTGAGGAACCAAGGAGAATATGCCTGTGATTTGTTTGCCTAAGACTGAGGGGAAGGCACTGCTTATTGACCAGCTTCAGTCCCTGATTAGTCAAGAATAGCCCAAGTCAAGGAAATCTGTATATAGAGGAGGTTTGTTCATGCATTAGGATGTCTGAGTAGATTCTTGCAGGCACCCCGCACTGCAGGGACAGATAAGTGTTAGGGCAGAAAGCTAGGCATTGACTGCACAGCCGAGACAAGTTGCTCTCAGGCTGCATCTGCTCCCATCTGGCTTCCACAACAATGGTTAGAGTAAAGAGGTGGGCTGGGAGGATGTGAGGTGGAGCACGAGCCGTGTCTAATATACAACTAAAAATTATGGATGAGATCTAAAGCGTACCTTCTTAATGCACCAAGGAACTATCAAGATAATGAGAAAATAATGGGGCCAGACAGCATCCAGGAGAGGACAGAATCCAGAGGGATAAGAAAGCTTGCTAACTGGGTAAAAGCAGCTGAGAGGCTGAGCCAGCCTTGTGGGACTAGAGAATCAAATGTGGAAATTCACAGCCTGTGAAGAGTAAGGTCTCCGGTTTAAAACAAACAAAAAACAACAAGAACAAAAAGCTTCTTCATTTTCCCTTAGGACTGCAGAGTTACACCCGAGAAGGGCGAAACAGAGGTACACTAGCTCTTGTTCATAAAGCAGTCAAGCTTCAACTCATCCGAGGAATCCTAAAATTAGATTAAGGTGATTTTAGATTGCTAGTGCAGGTAGGTCTCAAATTATTTCTGCTTTTTTTTTTTTTTTTTGCTTTGCTATGTTTTTGGTCAAACGGTGTGTCCAGCACACAATCAAAGATAAACAGTCACACGAGGAAATGAGACAATTTGAGTGAGAAGCAGTAAAAATAATAGAAAACAAAAATAGTACCACAGTGTTGCCTGATACAGATGAAAAATCATGGCTTACTCTGCTCATGGCAATAAAGGACAAATTTGAAAATATTGTCAGAACTGAAAACCATCAGAAATTTCAAAACAAATTTGGAAAAGAACCAAAGAAAAATTCTAGAATTTAAAAATTCTAGTCCTGGCACGGTGGCTCACGCCTGTAATCCCAGCACTTTGGGAGGCCGAGGCAGGCAGATCACCTGAGGTCAGTAGTTCAAGACCAGCCTGGCCAACATGGTGAAACCCTGTCTCTACTAAAAATACAAAAAAATTAGCTGGGCATGGTGGCAGACGCCTGTATTCCCAGCTACTTGGGAGGCTGAGGCAGGAGAATGGTTTGAACCCAAGAGGCAAAGGTTGTGGTGAGCCGAGAACGCACCATTGCACTCCAGCCTGGATGACAAGAGTGAAACTCCAACTCAAAAAAAAGAAAAAAAGAAAGAAAAGAAAGAAAGAAAAAGAATTCTAGGTTGTCCATTATTTTCTTTTGGCACATTGAGGACATCAGTATAGTATCTTTTGGGTGCCATTATTGCTATTGGCATAACTGTAACTTGTGTCTTAAAAGTAATCTTCTGGCCGGGCGCAGTGGCTTACGCCTGTAATCCCAGCGCTTTGAGAGGCCCAGGTGGGCGGATCATGAGGTCAGGAGATCGAGACCAGCCTGGCTAACACGGTGAAACCTCGTCTCTACTAAAAATACAAAAAATTAGCCAGGCATTGTGGCAGGTGCCGGTAGTCCCAGCTACTCGGGGGAGGCTGAGGCAGGAGAATGGCATGAACCCAGGAGGTGGAGCTTGCAGTGAGCCGAGATCGCGCTACTGCACTCCAGGCTGGGTGACGGAGTGAGACTCCATCTCAAAAAAAAAAAAAAAAACTTATATTACCCCAGTTAAAAAATTCATGGGATAGGATTAATAACAGATTAAAACAGTGGAATAGATAATTCATTCATAAACTGGAGTACAAATAAGAAGAAAATACTGAATAAAGGCTGTTGAAAATACAAAAGTGAGGGTAAGAACTATACAGGAACTGGGAGCAGTGGCTCAGGCCTGAAATCCCAGCACTTTGGGAGGCTGAGGTAGATGGGTCACTGTAGTCCAGGAGTTCAAGACCAGCCTGGGCAACATGGCAAAACCCTGCCTCTATAAAAAATACAATAATTAGCCAGGTATGGTGGCACATGCCTGTAATCCCAGCTACTCAGGAGGCTGAAGTGAGAGGATCACTTGAGTCCAGGAGGTTGAGGCTGTGAGCTGTGACTGTGCCACTGCCCTCTAGCCTGGATGACACAGAGCAAGACTCTGTATCAAAAACAAACAAACAAACAAACTGTATAGGATAGAGCAATAATGTTTAACATGCACTTCACTGAAGACTGAAAAGGAGAGGTGAGACAGAATGAGGAGATACAATACTTAGCGTTAATGGCTTAGAGTTTTACAAAAACATATGTAAGCCTTCAATGTAAAAATTCCCAGCCAGGTGCGGTGCCTCAGGCCTGTAATCCCAGCACTTTGGGAGACCGAGGTGGGCGGATCACCTGAGGTCAGGAGTTCAAAACCAATCTGACCAACATGGCGAAACCCGTCCTACTAAAAATACAAAAATTAGTCGGGCATTATGCCGGTCACCTGTAATCCCAGCTACTGGGGCAGGAGAATCTCTTGAACCCGGGAGCCAGAGGTTGCAGTGAGCTGAGATTGCGCCACTCTACTGTCTCAAAAAAAGAGAAATCCCAAAGAAACATATGCAGGATTTAAAAAAAAAAAAAAAAGAAAGAAATCCAGAATGTGTACTCTGCTGTTGTTGAGTGGAGTGTTCCGTAAATGTCAGTTAGAATCAACTGGTTTGTGGTGTGATTAAGTTCTTGTAAGCCTACTGCTTTTGTGTCTACTAGTTCTCTTGATTACTGAGAGAGAAATGTTGAAGTCTCCAAATATAATTATGGATTTGGGACAGGTGAGATGGCTCGTGCCTGTAATCCCAGCACTTTGGGAGGCCGAGGTAGGTGGATCATCTGAGGTCAAGAGTTCGAGGCCAGCCTGGCCAACGTGGCGAAAACCCGTCTCTACTGAAAATGGAAAAATTAGCTGGGCATGGTGGCAGTCACCTGTAATCCCAGCTACTGAGGAGGCTGAGGCATGAAAATCACTTGAACCTTGGAGGTAGAGGTTGCAGTGAGCCGAGATCATGCCACCGTACTCCAGCTTGAGTGACAGAGAGACTCTGTCTCGAATAATAATAATAATCATTATTATTATTATTACTGATTTGTCTATTTCTCCTTTTAGGATTGTTCATTTTTGCATCATGTATTTTGAGGCTCTGGTGTTAGGTACATACACATCAAGAGTTCTATGTCTTCTTGATGACCTGACCCTTTTATCATTATGTAATGTTCCTCTTTACCCTGGTATTTTTCTTTGTGCTGAAGTCAATTAATCTAATATTAATATAGCCACTCCAGTTTTTATTTGATTCATCATACTTTTTCTCATTTGTTTACTTTTAACCTATCTACATAGTTATATTTAAAGTGTGTTTCTTGTAGATAACATGTTGTTGGGTTATTTTTTAAAGTCATTCTGGTCGTTTCTGTCTTTTAATCTATATGTTTAGACAATGTACAATTATTGGTATCTTTGGATTTACATCTACCATTTTATTGTTTCTTTTCTGTTTGTTTTGTCTTTTTTCATTGTGTTGTTCCTTTCCTCCCCATTCCTTCCTTACATTATTGGAACACTTTTAAATATTCTATTTTAATGTATCTGTTGTAATTTTTTACTATATTTCTTTGTTTAATTTTTTCAGTGGATGCTTTGGGGATTACAGTATACATACTTAATTTTTCCAAGTCTACTTTTAATCACTATTTTACCATTTTAAGTGTAATATAGAAATCTTACCAGGATACAGATCTCTTTACCTTCCCCATTTATGCTGTAGTTGTCTATTAGAATCAATTACATTTACATACATTGAAAATTCTATCAATGTTATAATTTTTGCTTTTTTATTTTTGACAGGGTGCCCAGGCTGGAGTGCAGTAGTGTGATCATAGCTCACTGCAATCTCTATCTCCTGAATTCAAGTGATCTTCATGCCTCAGCATTCTGGGTAGCTAAGACTACAGGCATACTGTCCCATCAGACCCAGCCAGACCCCGTGAATTTTTTTTTTTTTTTTTTTTTTTTTTTTTTTTTTTTTTTTAGGGAACAGCTCACTCTATCACCCACATTGGAGTACAATGGCATGATCTCAGCTCACTGCAACCTCCACCACCCGGGCTCAAGCAATCCTCCTGCCTCAGCCTCCCAAGTAGCTGGGACTACAGGCACACACTACCACACCCAGCTAATTTTTGTATTTTTTTGTAGAGAGAGGATTTCGCCATGTTTCCAGGCTGGAATTTTTTAAATTTTTAGTAGAGACGACGTCTTGCTATGTCACCCAGGCTAGTCTCTAACTCCTGAGCTCAAGTGATTCTCCTACTTCAGCCTCTCAAAGTACTGGGATTACAGGTGTGAGCCACTGTGCCCAACCTTATTTGATTGACTGATTGATTGATTGATTGATTGATTGAGACAGGGTCTCACTCTGTTGCCTAGGCTGGAATGCAGTAGTGCAATCATGGCTCACTGCAGCCCTGACCTCCCCGGTCTCAGATAATCCTCCTTCCTCAGCCTCCTGAGTAAGTAGGACTATGGGTGTGTGCCACCATGGTTGGCTAATTTTTTTTTTTTTTTTTTTTTTTTGGAGAGACAGGGTTTTGCCATGTTGCCCAGGCTGGAATTTTTGCTTTTAACCAAATATATTTTAAATAACTCACAAGGGGAAGAATAGCCTATGATATTTATTCAGACACTTGTCATTTCTATTCTTCTTCATTCCTGATGTTTCTACTAGCAATTAATTATCTTAGTTTTTCTTCATCTGAGAATATCCTTATTTCACCTTCATTCTTAAAGTATATTTTTACTGGATATAGAATCCTTAGTTGACAGCTCATTTCTCTCACAACTTTAAAGATGTTATTTCACTTCCTTCTGGCCCCCATGGTTTATGAAAAATTCGGTTTTCTGAATCCCATTGCTCTTTAGTCGTGTGTTGTTTAAGATTTTTTCTTTGTTTCAGTTTTTAGAATTTTGATTATAATGTGTCAGAGTATATAGAATTCTTTGAGTTTATTCTATTTGGCATTCATTAAGCTTCTTGAATCTTTAGGTTTATGTCTTTTGACACATTTGGGAATTTTTCAGCCATTATTTCTTCAGATTTTTTGTGTGTACTACACTTTCTCCTCTCAATCTGGAATTCCAATGACATCGATTTTGGACTTTTGATATTGTCCCACAGCTCTCTGAAATTCTGTTAACTTTTTTTTTCCCAGTGTTTTTTCTCTCTCTTGTTCTGATTGGATTATTTCTGTTAACCCATCTTCAAGTTGACTGACTCTTCTGTCATTTCTATCCTGCTTGGAGCTCATCCAGTGAGTTTTTATTTTGGTTATTATATTTTTTCATTTCTCAAATGGCACATTGGAAGAACAAACAGAACAACCAGTGACAGGAGATGGGACTAGAGAAATAAGCCCAAAACTGCCTAGACAGAACTTTGTAGGCAACAGTAGAGCATCTAGATCTTATGCAAAGTACAGAGGAAAAATCACTGGGGATTTTAAGGAACGGAATAGAATGATGTGATATACAATTTTAAAAGGCTATTTGAGAATGTATTGATGGGGAAAGAGTGGAATCAATAGATCAGCTAGGAAGTGTTGTCTTGGTCCAAGAAGGACTGTGGTGACCTGGACGAGGCAATCACAGTGGAGCTGAGCACCTCCATCTGGCCCTGCACTACCCCCACAGGCAGCCTGAACCTCAGGGGGCTCTAGATCCTTATGCTTCCAAGGAAATTGCTTCTAGACTCCTGTCACCATGGCAGCTACACTTCTCCTACCTGGATTGGTCGCTGGAGTGGCATCATCAGCACTAAATGACTGATCCTCACAATAAGAACTGGTTGCCATGGTGCTACTAATTATGCAAACAAGAATCTGCCTTTCTTTTGCAGGCTCAGGGTCCTTGACTAGCTCTGTACCTAAGGAAAAAATCAGGGAGGGAGGGAAGATCGTGACACTGGAGCCAAGGGGAAGCTAGCTGTCAGGTGGTTGCTGAGTCACCGTTCTTAAAGACTTGCCCAAGTCAAGACTGCTACTAGAGGCTCTTATATAGTGGGGTGAGGGGAACTTATATGGTGGAGGAGGAGCCCCTAGCACATATACACACAAATTCCAAATCTCATTTTCCTCCCATTTTAGAGCTTCTTTGAACTGTTTCCTTCTCTGAGCAAAACTTTGTCACAGATTGGGAGGCCTTCCTCCTCTCCCAGCCCCATCACCCTGCAGAGAGGCAGTTCTAGGACAACTTGCTACTGGATTTTTTTAAAGTGGGTTTTCATGAAAATTCTTTAAGTGAGCTTGTCTGGAGGTAAGACAGTGGGCCCCAGGCCGGGCGCGGTGGCTCAAGCCTGTAATCCCAGCACTTTGGGAGGCCGAGACGGGCGGATCACGAGGTCAGGAGAACGAGACCATCCTGGCTAACCCAGTGAAACCCCGTCTCTACTAAAAAATACAAAAAACTAGCCGGGCGACTTGGCGGGCGCCTGTAGTCCCAGCTACTCGGGAGGCTGAGGCAGGAGAATGGCGTAAACCTGGGAGGCGGAGCTTGCAGTGAGCTGAGATCTGGCCACTGCACTCCAGCCTGGGCGACAGAGCAAGACTCCATCTCAAAAATAAATAAATAAATAAATAAATAATAAAATAAAATAAAATCTTAAAATACTGAGAGGAGCACACTCACCTTTGTTCAGCCCACCCAAAGACCAATATTTCCCTTTTTCCAGGAGCATTATACTTCACAAAGCAGGTTCACATTCATTTGTTCTTAGGCTTCAAATTATTGCTGTAAATTTATTTTAAAATAATATGTCCAGTACATAATCAGTGATAACCAGATAAACCTCTAGCTTCTGGCGTGACAAGACAGAAACTTGTGTCAGACCCTCCTACTAACATTGAATATATACTCTAGGCAAAATAATAAAGATAACTGTATGAAAGCATGGAGACTGATCAAGAGTTAGAAACCTACAGGGAGTATCATCCTCAAAAAAAGGAAGTCCACCAAGTGACTTCTACATGTATAGGCTTTTTCTCTGAAGATACTTCAGAGTTCACTGCAGTACACAGGGAAACAGCTCTGTCAGCAAGTGGCAGTCTTACTAACTGAGGAAGCAGCTTTTGGAGTATAGAGATGCCAGAGCAGCTGAAATTGAGGAAGAAATTTAGAAAATGAGTAAATTACAGAGAGAGGAACTCAATATCTGCATACCAACTCCCCTCAAATCCTTAGCTATCTTCTAAATGGCACTTGTGCAGGGTGAGATTTCAAGGAACCTAGTGAGAAAGTCAAATATCTGGACAGAGATTTTGGCAGCTGTCACAGTGTTAGGGTGACCGAGTTTGGAGTTCAGGACCCGTAAAATAGAGAGTTTTGGTAAATGACTTTGGGTTTCATTGAAATCCAAAAGGACCACACCTTAGCCATAAGCACCATATCCCAGGACTAAGAGATACGGCCTAGAATTGAGAACAGGATGAAGTAATCCTTCCCTAACCAGACTGCCACAGGATCAAGACTTTTTGCCAAAAATTTAATTGCCTGCCAGAACAAACTCAAACTATTACCCTTTAAAGATAATAATATAGTTCTGTGTATTGTATTGTAAAATCCTTTGTAATGTATCAATCCCAAATGTTCAGTATACAAACTCTTAGGTTTAAATAATCCACTATCTTGACCTCCCAAAGTGCTGGGATTGCAAGCATAAGCCACCAAGCCCAGTTTAACAAATGTTTTAAGCTTAATGAAAAAAAAAATTTTTAATGCCAGTCTAGGAGTTAGAAAGCTCAAAAACTAGCTTATAAGTACACAAGAGTGAAAGCAAGAGGTCAGTTAGCTAGTTAGTTATTACAACAGCTCAATTTAAAAGAGTGCAGTGTCCAAGGCCTTGCATGGTGGCTCATGCCAGTAATGCCAACACTGTGGGAGGCCACGGTGGGAGGATTGCTTGAGCCTAGGAGTTTGAGACCAGCCTGGGAAACATGGAAAAACTCTGTCTCTATAAATTAATTAATTAATTAATTAATTAATTGGCTGGGCATGGTAGTGCACACTTATAGTCCCAGCTATTCTGGAGGTTGAGGTGAGAGGATCGTTTGAGCCTGAGGTTGAGCAGAGGTTGAGAGGAGGTTGTGGTGATCTGAAATTGCAAGACTCTGTCTCAAAAAAAAACAAAACGTATAGTGTACAGTGGTTTGGACCAGGGCGATGGCAGTGGATGTGGAGTAAAGCGAATGGATATGCCATATATATATATATATATATTTTGCAGGTCGAACCTATATGATTTCTAAAGGTTGTTAAATGGATCAGAGTAAAGACAGTATCAAAGATAATAAAATAAACTAAATTCCTTGAGTGCCTACTGTTTCATCGCTGTTCATATTTAATTCTCACAACAAACCTGAGTAGGTACAATTAGCACCCGTATCTTACATGCCATCCGTTTCTCCAACCTTAGGACTGGGAGTACAGGCGGTGGTTCTTGGGACCCAGCTAATGTCCAAAAGGAGCCGGGTCAGGAATTCCAAGAGGTGAGGGTGGGGAGGCGGTAGGGGAAGGAGCTAGGGAGGCGACCGCAGGGGCAGGGACCGCTCGCTATTGGCTGAACTGCCGAGGAGGGTTAAACAGATTCCGCGTCGCGGACTGGTGGGAAGTTTCAGCCCCGCTCAGCCCCTCGGCCACGGCCGCTACCTTCACTGAGACTCGGCCGGGGAGTGAGCACGCCGAGCCTGGGAGGATGCAGCACCCACTGTGGCCTGGGGGCTCCGAGGGGCTCCGGCTGCTTGTCTGCTTCCTGCTGCTGAACAGCTGCCCAGGGGGCTGCAGCGACATTAGTGCCCACGGTCAGGAGGAATCCTGGGGGGTGCGGGCAGGGCCCGGAAAGCGATCCTGAGAAGTGGGGGTCTGAAGGGGACCTCCAGGCTAGGAAATTTGGAAGTAAAAGAATGTGCTTAAGGACGTGAGAAGAGAAAAAGGTAGAGAGCATCTCGCGGAAAGAGGCGTAGGCGTGGGATAGGCTGGGCGTATGGGGTCTGGACCCACGAGAAGGGCGTTCAGGGGAAAACTGGGGATTTGGAAAAGAAGTCGGAAAGACAAATGGACAGAGAGAGGTAAAACTGGCCTATGTGGCCACAGGAGAAGCAAGAAAGGCCAGAAAAGAGATGACCAGGGCTGCGGGTATCGGGGTCTTGGCTCCAGGGAGAAGGCTGCGCGGGGAGACGAGCTAGGGCTTCCTCGTGCTGTGATCCGATTTCCAATAAGGGGACCGCTAGGCTGAGGGAAAGCAGGATGGAGGGGGAATGGGACCGTCCTTCTCCCCGTCCCCTGCACCAACCCGGGTAGACACCGCGCTGACTCACGCGCCCGACTGCGCAAACTCGAGAATTCCTGCGCAGAGTGCATGGGGAAGAGAGCGCAAACTCCTAGTCTGTCGCCCCTTCTCACTGCCTGATTTTTGGGCTTAGAGGCCAATGCAGCGGATTCAGGAACAACTGTGAGGGGAGGCCTGGTGGCAATGAGAGGATGAGGGCCGTGGGGAAGGACCGCCAAGCCTTGCGGAGATGCCTCACCCACATTCCGCCCAGCGCCGCCGCCACGCCGACTTCCCCACCTTTCAGCCCCACGGACAGAGCCAGGCGCGCTCGGGGCCCAGGCCGAGCCCGTGCGGGTCACCACTCCGTCCCACCAGTCTGGTAACGCTGCCTCAGAGAACCAGCTCCCCTTCCCGAAACTCTTTTCCTTCTCCTCAGGGTGTTGGGGGTTCCCCTCCTTCCTTAAGGAGGCTTTCTCATCCCCAAATGTCTCTACTTAAAACTTTCTTGTCACGCTCACCCCCCAGGAAATTATTAGACATCCACTTGATTGGGTAGGAAAATTCCCTTTTTTAAAGACCTGTCCAGAATGGCTCATGGTAACTACACTATAGCAAAAAACAGACTGTCCTCCAGCCCCATCTCACTTATCTGGAAGAAGGAAGGTGTGCATAGCATTAGGGGTTCTCTTCCCCAACCCCTGTCCTTCCCCCATGCACAACTGGGCAAACTGTGGGTTTCAGGAAAAGGATGCAGACCCTCAAACCCTAAACAAATCAATACTTTTTCTTTCTAATGATTCCAGGCCTTCTCCCTAACACTTCCAGGCTTCAATGACTTCCCTAAGATGAAGCTCACCTGTTTCCCCAAACCCCACCTACCCACCTGATTACCTTTCCCGTGTGCTTAGCTTTCTGAGCCTCTGCTCACCTGAACTTCTACCTTTGCCTGTAAGTTTGGTTCTAATCTGTAAGTTGGTACCAAGAGTGAACAAGGCCCAGGGGCTAAAGAATATGACAAGTGGTGATGGAGGAAGGGAAAAATTAAAGAAGGAAGACTTGAAGCAGGCAAAGGTGCTGGTAGGGGGAACAGAGGTCAGGGGTCCAGGAGCAACAGTACAAGGAACCTGCTTCTCTTCAACTGAGATGTGGAAGGCTTCTGGCCAGGTTCCTTGCTGACACCACTATTTTGCCCTTAGATGGTCAGGACCAAGTAGGAGTAGGGCAGCTTTGGCCCCTCCAAGGATTTGCCACCCCAGTCTTCCAGCATTTACAGGTTGTGTTCCAGCAGATTTTGCCCCAAGGTAAGTAAAAGCTGGAGAACAGAGGTTGGGACCTGGTTAGATATGGGGAGGGGGGAAGAGGGGCTATCTGACCTGAGGACAGGCTTTCTGTTCCCCAAATATCTCTACTTAAAACTTTCTTGTCACATTTACCCCCATGGGGATGAGACAGGAGTAGGGGTGGGATCTGGATGGGTGGACTATTTGCACTAGAACACCCTGGAAGAGCCCAGTAGAGGCTTCTAGGGAAAAAAACACCTGAAAAAGGCCAGCATCCAACTCCTTGAGACTAGTCTCCCCTCAACCCCGGTACTATATGAGCTTTCCCAAAGCCAGGACTCCTCAAGTTCTCAGCCAGGAAAACACTCACCCACTTCAGCCTCTGAGTAGGAAATTGTATGACCAACAGATGGAAGGAATGAAAGGGAGTGGAGAGTCCATTGGCAACATGTGGCTGACCCTGTTTTAGAGCAGAGTTTCATGAATGTTGGGGAGGAGAGAGTCAGATAGGAAATCTTCCTTGAGTTCATATTACCACTGCTAATGCCTAATATGTGCATAGTGCCTTAGAGCAGTAGTTCTCAAAGTGCACCCCTGGACTGGCAGCATCAACCTCACCAGGAAACTTGTTAGAAATGTGAATTTTTGAACTTCAGCACAGACCTACTGCATCAGAAGCCCTAGGGATGGGAAACAGCAGTCTGTATTTTAACAGACCTTGCAGGAGAGTCTCATGCACACGCTAAAGTTTGATAATCACTGCCTTGGCATTTTCTAAGCACTCTTTACATTCCTAACCTCATTTAATCCTCACAGTAGCATCAAATGAACCAGCAAAGAGACTGTCATCATAATCCTAATTTGAATATTATATGCTAGGCACTATGCTAAGCAACTTTAATACATCATCTTGTTTAATTCTTTCTGTAAAATGTAATCTGATGTGTACTTGAGGGAAAGGTTGATCTGATCCCTGGAGTGGATCTGAGTGTCCCAGGTGTCAACTCACCCCATCTTTTCATCCTGCAGGTCTGTTCTGGAAGGATGATATCACCCAGGATGCCATGATCCAAAAGATGGAGCACACCAGCAGACTGCATCCCCAAGATCCATGCCTGAAGGATGGCAAGGCAGTTTTCCCCACTAAAACCGCTGGGGTGAGGTGCGTGAGACCTGTGGTCATTCCAAGCATTCTGGCAGACGGAACAGGGAAGGAATGTGTGCTAAAGCTGCGGGTAGAAGTTTCCAGGAGCACTGTGAGGAGAATAATTCAGAGGTCCTGTTTGGAATCAGCAGAGAACAATTTCATGATCGATTAGTGATATCTGCAAAGGGAGGGGAGGTAGGTGTGGCAAGCCTAGGTCCAGTGTGTCATTCCCTGTCTCTTCTAGAAGCAAGCAAGAGGAGAAACTTTGACTCCTATTCCCCATGGTGAGTCTCATGTATCTTCTCAAGAATTGTGAATCCCTGACTTTGTATCCAATTGCTTTTCCTGTGGGGCCCTCTCACCCTTTTCTGCCTCCTTCTCAACTCCTGGTTTCCCTCCTCACAGAGCCCCCTGGCCAAGGTGAACAGGGATCAGTGCTTTACCTCCAAAGTGGTTTCTAAGGTCCTGAAACAAGAGGTGGCCAACCCTGTCAAGGTAAGGGGCTCACTTTTTCTTGGGAGGTTGGACCTGTTTAAATGAGGGAGGCAGATAGGAAGAAGAGAATGGGCATTGGGGTGAGGGCAGACAGCTGAAGGAAAGATTTTTCCATTCCTAATCAAAGGTACCCCTAATTTCCTGTATCTCTCAGACTTCCTATAGGCGTTCATATGGGGGGCTGGACATGATGCAGGCACTGGGAGCCTCTAAGGAAGAAATTATCTATAAGATCATGCATAGGCATTGAGTTTAAAATAGCATTGAGAGTTTAAAATAGGCATTGAAACTGCAGAGTTTTCAAAATTAAAGGTCTTACTTTTTGCCATATACGCCTTTGTATACAGCAAGTGATAGCAACACTCCCTTGATGAATGGGAGATGCAGCTCAGAGACCCTCACATTCAGCCTCCCCATTGCTCTACTCTATGGCCTGGGCAAGTCACCCGGGCAAGCCTCTGAGACATCTCCTTGGGATCTTTGAACTCTTCAGAATCCAGAATGGAAACCGCCCATCTAGTACTACCATCCATCTTTATAGATGAGAAATTGAGGCCCAGGCCATGGGATGTACTCAAGGCCACACCATGGGATTGTGGCAGAGCTAAGACTGGACCCAGGTCTCCTGATTTCCAGCTCTTTCCCCTGCACAGTCCCTGCCCTTCCTCTGAAGAACTGCAGTGGGATTGGGTCATTCCAAACATCAGACTCCTCCACATTGAAAAAAGAGGGTTTTTTTTTTTTTTTTTTTTTTGACTAAGACCTAAATTATAAGAAGGTGGCAACCAGAGGAAGATGTAAAGGAAGGGCATCTTAGGCAGATAGGCAGAGAGCATTGCCACTACAAATGTCCTGAGACACCCATACCATGGCATGTTAAAGAATGGACAGAAAAGTCAGTGGCAGAAGATGAGGGTGGAGAATTAGACACAGGACTGACCACACAGGGGCTCACAGATCATAGCAAAAGGTTTGGATTTTATTCTAAGTGCAGTGGTAATTTAACTGGGAAATTTTAAGGAAAGGAATATCACAATGTGATATGATTTTAAAAGGCCTCCCTGGTGATGTTGAGGAATGAACTGTAAGGAGAGCAAGAGTGAAAACTGAGAGATCTGTAAGGAGAGGCTTATCCTGGTCCAGGGAGACCGAGGTGGCTTGGATTTGGGTGGTGGCAGTGAAGCAGGGCACCCCCGGCTGGTTGCACCCTCCATCTAAAGGCAACCTGCACCACAGGGGGTTCCAGCTCCTCATACTCTCCAAGGAAACGGAATCCTACTTCCATATGTGGCAGCTGGGCTTCCTAAGCCTGGATTGGTTGCTAGGGCAACATAATCAGAGCTCAGTGACAGAAATGACAGAGACCTACCTGTGGGGGACTGGTTGCCCTGGTGCTCCCAGGAATAATGCAAACAAGGAGCTGCCATTCTTCTCCAGACCTGAGCTCAAGGGCAAACCATGGAGAGATGGGGCTACATGTGAGATCCAAGGGTACAGGCTCTCAGTCAGTGAGCTGTCACCATGCCGAAGGGTTACTCAAATCAGGCTGTTACTACAGTATTTGTGGAAGGAGGGCAGATGAGGGAGGAGCCATCATCTCACATCCTGACTCTAGATCCCTTGTTTCTTCTCATTTTAGGACTTCTCTGGACCATTTCCTACTGTGGGCCGCAACCTTGTGGCTGATTGAGACCTCATGTGGAGCCTCCCTGCCCCAGCACCCTTCCCATTGACCTTCAGAGGGGCAGTTCTTGGATGACCCAGATCTGAATCATTAAAGTAGACTCTCAAGCAAACACTGTCTGTGGGCGTGTCTTGAGGCAAGATGGGTGGGGGTTGAACTTGGCCAGAGCCTCCAGAGGGAGGGAGGTGGGATGAAAACATGGGGTGGGGATGAGGGGAGCACAACTCTTGACTGATGGAAGGCTGACTTCTGTCTTGTTTTCCTTCCACTGATAATTCCGGGAGTGGGGAAAGTGTGAGTGAGACCACAGCTGGAATGGCAGCTCCCCCACCCCCAGCCACACTGTGTGGTCTAGTTGCCCATCCTTTCCCATTATGGGGAGATGGACTCCATATTCATTTATTTTACCCCTCATGCCAGGCAGGCCTGGCCCCTGCTGTTTTTTGAGGGTCGCCACCTCCAGCATTATAGCCCCTGCCAGGCTTTCCCACCCATCCTGTCTACAAGGACCAACAGATCAGTGTTGAGGTCAGAGTGTACACACATTGGATATTCTGATCGTTCTTGCCAGTTTGCTCCTGGTAGCTTAAAATCTTAAAAGGCAGTTGGTAATCTCACCACCCATGCTCAGCCAACAACCAAACACTAGAATGTCCTATTTGCAGAGCTTTATACATCTTGAAGCACTTCCACACACATTGGAGGCTCACAGGTGTAACCAAATGGGCAGGTATCAAGGCTGGGTTTCTTGGCCAGGCACAGTGGCTTACACCTGTAATCCATCCCAGCACTTTGGGAGGCCAAGGTGGGTGGATCATTTGAGGTCAGGAGTTCGAGACCAGCCTGGCCAACATAGTGAGACCCCCCCATCTCTACTAAAAATACAAAAATTAGGCTGGGCGCGGTGGCTCATGCCTGTAATCCCACACTTTGGGAGGCGAAGCAGAGGGATCACCTGAGTTCAGGAGTTCGAGACCAGTCTGGCCAACATAGTGAAATATCATCTCAACTAAAAATATAAAAATGAGCTGGGCGTAGTGGTGCACACCTGTTATCCCAACTACTTGGGAGGCTGAGGCAGGAGAATCACTTGAACCCAGGAGGTGGAGGTTGCAGTGAGCTGAGATCATGCCCCTGCACTCCAGCCTGGGCAACAGAGCAAGAGTCCATCATAAATAAATAAATAAATAAACAAACAAACAAACAAAAATTAGCCGGGCATGGTGGCACACTACTCAGGAGGCTGAGGTAGGAGAATTGCTTGAACCTGGGAAGCGGAGTTGCAGTGAGCCAAGATCGCACTACTGTACTCCAGCCTGGGCGACAGAGTGAGACTCCATCTCAAACAAACGAACAACAACAACAACAACAGAAAGAAAACACTGGGTTTCTCTAACGAATTGGAACTTGGCCACACCACATCTTCCCCATTTAAACAACCCAGAGAAACTACATGACTAGTTCTTAATGATCCAGATTCTCAGTCATGCTACTGTGGTTGCCCTTTCCCTTCTTGTTGTGTTCAAGGACGTAGCTAAAGCCAACATTAGACCAGTCATACTCATTCGTACCTAGTTCTCATCAAATCAGTTAACCCCTGCCACTCATCCATCTTTCCTTCTTACACCTTTCTTTCTCATTCATTTTCAAACATGTATGTAATCATGTGCTTCACTGTGCCTGGCCTTTATGCTGAGTCACATATTTGGTTCCTGCCCTCAAAGACCTTTAAGAGTAGTCAGGGTGGGGTGTGGTGGCTCATTCCTGTAGTCCCAGCACTTTGGGAGACTGAGGCAGGCAGATCACTTGAGTCCAATAGTTTGAGACCAGCCTGGGCAACATGGCAAAACTCCATCTTCACAAAAATTCAAAAATTAGCTGGGCGTGGTGGTGTGCAGCTGTAGTTCCAGCTACCTGGGAGGCTGAGGTGGGAGGATCACTTGAGCCCAGGAGGTCGAGGCTGCAGTGAGTCATCGTTGTGCTACTGCATTCCAGTCTGGGTGACAGAGTGAGGCTCTGTCAAGAAAGAGTCAAGAAATAATCAAGAAATTAAGAGGCTCTGTCAAGAGGCTCTGTCAAGAAATAGTCAAGAAAGTAAGCCACGTATAACATAGCATCATTCAGGTATCTACAGGGAGTGAATGCAGTGGACACCCCACCCCATATCTCCTGGCCTGCATCTCCATTTGCCTGCAGCTGCAGGTGAACAGTTCTTGAACCTGTCAGCCTTCCCACTTCACGTTGTAGGATTCTACTTCTCATCCTGTAGGCTTTCTGGAATGCCAAGGGACTGCCCACCTGTGCCCCAGGCAGCCCTGAAGCACCTGGGATGTAATGCCCCTAGAGGCAACTCTCAACCAGTTAAGGACCAAATTTAGTGCAAAAATATCCCAGATTCCACCAGCCCTTAGTGGACTATTCTGAGGAATGTTCAATATGATTCTTCAGAGGGTCCCTAGTGAGATTCAGCCTAGTCGCCCACAGTGGTAACCTGTTCAGCAACGCACTTAATATTATTGGCTTTTCTTCCTTCTATGGCTTACTTTCCCTATCCCTCATCTGTGATTTCTGGAATCATCTCCCACACGAACTACCTGCACCCAAATTCTTATTTATTTATTTATTTATTTATTCATTCATTCATTCATTCATTCATTCATTTTTGAGACCCAGATCTCGCTCTGTCACCCAGGCTGGAGTACAGGAGTGCAATCATACCTCACAGCAGCCTGTCTCTCAGGATTCTTCCACCTCACTTGAGCCCGAGAGACTGAGGCTGCTGTGAAGAATTGGATTCTTCCACCTCACTTGAGCCTGACTAGCTGGTACTACAGATGCTCACAACCACGCCTGGCTAATTTTTTTGGTTTTTAGTAGAGACAAGGTCTCACTATGTTTCCCAGGCTGGTCCCAAACTCCTGAGTTCAAGCAATCCTCCTGCCTTGGCCTCCCAAAGTGCTGGGATTACTAGCGTGAGTCAACATGCCCAGCCCAAGTTCTTGTCTCACTCTGCTCTTAGGTCCACCCAGACCAAGCCTACTATGTGCCAGACACTCTTCTAGGCCCTGGGGATACAGTTGTGAACAAGTCAGAGTATCCACTGCCATGGATTTGGTTATAAATCATTGACTAACTGCCTGGGTATAGGGAAGAATCTAAGCAATTTATCCGGCCCGCAGAGCATTCAAGTTCTTGTCTCACCAACCTCTTCAACGCTGCGGTGTTTCCCCCATTCTGCCGTCCTATGGGCGCCAGCAATTCAGCCCTATTTGCATTTCCCCAAACATGCCCAGCTGGTTTATGCTTCTGGGCCCTTGTATCAGCAGTTCCCTCTGCATATAAGTGCCCCATCCCCAGCACACATTGTCAATCTTATCTGAAAAATCTAAATTATCCTCTGTGGTCCATTCTCTGACCCTCCTAACATCACCCCCATGCCCAGAGCAAAGTTGCAGAGGTTGGAAAGGAAAAACCTATAGGGGACATTAAATAATCTGATAATTCTGGGACATGGCGAATGGGTAGGAAAGATGGGAGTTTTTAGAAAGGAAAGCAGGTTCAGTTCCTATTGCAGAGGACCAGGTTATCTAATTTGGGTAGTATCTGATAGGTAATGAGGAGACACTAAATGTCTTTGAGCAAGAGAACACGATGAAAGTTGTGCTTAAGCATAGCGTCACATTTCTGTTTAAGGATGGATTAGAGAACAGGAGAAAGTGGAAACATTTTAGAAAGACTGTTGCAGTGGCGGGGGTGTGCCACACAGGACCTGAATGGGAGTGAAAGAGGACATGTATGAGAGATATTTTGAAGGATGAGTTAATAAGCCTTGGTAACTGTTATGGGTTGAATTCTGTCCACCCCCAAAAAACAATCATATGTTGAAGTCCTAAATCCCAGCACCTCCAAATGTGACGTTATTTGGAAATAGGGTTGTTGCAGATGTAGTTAGTTAAGATCAGGTCATTAGGACAGACTCTAATTCAATGTGATGAGTGTCCTTATAAAAAGGGGAAATACACAGTGGCCAGTGCTCATAGTCCCAGCTACTCAGAAGGCTGAGTCGAGATAATCGCTTGAGCACAGGAGTTTGAGACCATTCTAGGCAATATAGGGAGACCCAATCTCAAAAAAGGCAGGGGCAGGATTTGAAGACAGCCATAGCTACAGCAAAGACGATGTGAAAAGTTAAAGAGAATGGAAACCATCCACAAGGCAAGGAGAGAGGTCTGGAACAGATTTTCCCTCACAGCTCTCAGAGAGAATCAACATTACCAACAGCTTGGTTTCAGATTTCTAGCTTCCAGAGCTGTAAGACCACAAATGTCTGTTGTTAAAGCCACCCAGTCTATGGTACTTTGTTACAGCAGCCTTAGCAAACTAGTGCAGATGACGGGGCTTTGTTGAGAGAGGAGCCTTACCTGAATTTAGAGATGTTGTGACTGAGAGAATAAAAGTGCCATTCACAGAATAGGAATATCTGGAGAATTAGTTGGAGAAGGAAAATGGATTTACTCTGAAGAGTTAAAGCTGGGAGCTCATTTAAGGACATCATCACAGCTGTGTCCTCCTGTCTCTTTCCTACTTCATTACCTTTTCTTTGGATGTCTGATCATTTTTGTCAACACATGCTGTAGTATCTTCTATATTTATTTTTTCATGAATTTCTGCTTCTGGTAATGATGCACCAGGTCATTACCTCAGGCCCTTTGGATGTCTGATCATTTTCGTCAACACATGTTGTAATATCTCCTATATTTATTTTTTCCTCAATTTCTGCTTCTGGTGATAATGCACTAGGTCATTACCTCAAGCTCCTACTCCTCAGGCCTCCGCTGAAGACAACTTGTCTAGACTGATTCCTCCCAAAGTCAAACTGTGAAATAAGGTCTTGTATAGGGGTTGTTTAGTTTGGGAAGATATCACAAGATCAACATAAAGTATAACAATAAAAAAAGAAAATAAAAAAAGAGTGGGAGAATGAAAACAGTGAAACAGAATGAGTTGTAAGCCACTGGGAATCAGTTCTTCTGGGGACCCTTTAAGCATCATGTACAAGATATACCCTACAATTGTCCTTCAGAAAGAAAACCATTTATCTTCTAGTTTCCATCCGCCATTGGATCAACAGTTGGCCTATGGGACGTTAATCTCCTCATACTTCCAGGTTTTTCATGGATGAGAATGACTGAACAGATTCCCAGGAGTGCCTAATACTGTCGTAGCAGAGCATACTCAAACCAAAAACAAGAGATATTTAGTGCAGGTGAGGCAAGTGGTGTCAGATGATGCCTGCGTGCTGCTGCTGGCTGCAGCAATGGCTGGAGTTAAAAGATAACTCAGGCCAGGAGAGGTGACTTACACCTGTAATCCCAGCAATTTGGGAGACTGAGGCAGGTGGATCGCTTGAGCTCAGGAGTTTGAGACCAGCCTGGGAAACATAGCAAAATCACATTTCAAAAAAATATATAAAAATTAGCTGGGCATGGTGGTGCATGCCTGGAGTCCTAGCTACTTGGGAGGTTGAAGTAAGAATTACCTGAGCCTGGGAGTCCAAGGCTGCAGTGAGCTGAAATCACAGCACTGCACTCCAGCCTGGGCAACAGGGTGAAATTCTGCCTTTAAAAAAAAAAAAAAAAAAAAGTGGGTGAAAAATTACCAAAATCTTTTTTAAACCATCAAGGAGCAAGCAAGAGAGTGAGGAGAAACTGACACAGACCAAGATCCAAGAAAGGAACAGAATCCAGAGATAGCAGACCCAATGTTGCAATGGAGAAATTACAGGCTTTTTCTGCAATGGAGAATTGCAGAAATTGCTGGAGAAATTTTCCATTCTTAAGAAGTAGATTGGCCGGGCACGGTGGCTCACGCCTGTAATCCCAGCACTTTGGGAGGCCGAGGCGGGTGGATCACGAGGTCAGGAGATCGAGACCATCCTGACTAACATGGTGAAACCCCGTCTCTACTAAAAATGCAAAAAAATTAGCCGGGCGTTGTGGCGGGCGCCTGTAGTCCCAGCTACTCGGGAGGCTGAGGCAGGAGAATGGCGTGAACCCGGGAGGCGGAGCTTGCAGTGAGCTGAGATC
>NW_012107586.1:4349467-4349974 GCF_000951045.1 Mandrillus leucophaeus | reverse complement strand
CCAAGGTGTTCCCTGCCTAAACTTATTGCTGTTCGTGAAGGTTGCAGTGAGCCAAGATTGAGCCACTGACCTCCAGCCTGGGTGACAGAGTGAGACTTGGTCTAAAAAAAATATATATATATCTTTAAAAGAACTAAATATGCCAAAATACATGTGGCAAAAACTGATCAAACTTAAAGGAGAAATAGAAAAATTCACTTTTATAGTTGGAGATGTCAACACCACTCTATCAGTAATTAATAGATGAAGCAAGCAGAAAATCTGTAAGGCTATAAATGATCTAAACAGAACTGGTCGACATTTAGAATACACCATCCCAGGGGAAGGAGTTCTACTTGTCTTGACACCATACAGGTGGCTTGAGAAGATGTCCTTTGAAGACCCAGTATAGTTTCTGTGCCCTGCAGCAGCTCAAGTGCTTTAAAGCCGTTTCAAGCTGTATAGTTTGCACACCCATCCCAGTGGAGGGGAAAGGGGATAAGTGTTTCAAGGCAACCTTTTCTGCAC
>NW_012107586.1:4343262-4344147 GCF_000951045.1 Mandrillus leucophaeus | reverse complement strand
GGCCACTGCACTCCAGTCTGGGCGACAGAGCAAGACTCCGTCTTAAAAAAAAAAAAAAAAAAGGAAGTAGATGACCAGCCTGGGCAATGCAGTGTGACCTCGTCTTTACAAAAAATAAAATTAGTGGGGCGGGGCGGCACGCACTGGTAGTCTTAGCTACTTGGGAGGCTGAGGCAGGAGCATTGATTGAGCCTGGGAGGTTGAGTCTGCAGTAAGCCAAGGTTGCACCACTGCACTTCAGCCTGGGTGACAGAGAGAGACCCTCTTTCTAGGGGAAAAAAAAAAAAAGAAGTAGAGAAAACACTGATTTAGACAGCCTGTGGAGCTAGAGGAGTAGATGTCAGAATCCAGGCTTGTGAAAGGAAGAATTCTAGTAAACTTCTCCCTGTTTTGGCCTGGGAACAATAAACAAACTCCAAGCATAAAGATAAAAAAGTAAAATTAGCTGGGCATGGTGGTGCATGCCTGTAATCCCAGCTACTCTGGGAGGCTGAGGCAGAAGAATCACTTGAACCCAGGAGGCAGAGGTTGCAGTGAGCCAAGACTCCATCTCCAAAAAAAAGAAAAAAGATACAAAAGTAGTAACCCTTGCTTAGTCTGCAGTATGGCTCTGAAATTGGAGTAAGGTTATATTAGATTGCTAGTGCTTTCAGGCACCTGCAGACATAAATGAAAATCCATCAAAACCTTAAATTATTTCTACAAATAATTTTCCAAATACTACGCTCTGCACAATAGATAACAAAAACAGACTCACAGTGATTTCAATGAAAAACATTGGTTCCGGCATAAAACATCTGTGCTCGCTATATTCAAACATATGAAGACCAAACTATAATTTTTGACAGGAAACCAGAAACCACAGAGAGTAATATATAAATATAT
>NW_012107586.1:4303606-4342697 GCF_000951045.1 Mandrillus leucophaeus | reverse complement strand
CAAGTGCTTTAAAGCCGTTTCAAGCTGTATAGTTTGCACACCCATCCCAGTGGAGGGGAAAGGGGATAAGTGTTTCAAGGCAACCTTTTCTGCACTTTGCTGAGAAAAGCAAAGGGCCTTCTATGAAGGACAAAACTTGCAGAATTGGGTGTGTGGGAGAGCAAAAAAAAATACTGTAGATTGAAGATCTACATTGAGCATCTTCACAGCCCACAGCCTTCTTCCCAATAGTGTTAACTCTGCATTTTTACAGCATAGCATGTGTGCAGTCTTTGGCTACTACTGGTGTATTATTTGGGGGAGGGAGGGATGGGGAGGGGAGAAAGGGAGATGTATAGCATCATTTTGGTTAACATTTGGGGCCTGATAGGGGAAATGGTGAAGCAATGGAAAAGAACAGACAACTAATGATTTGCTTCTATGTCCAGAATATTTTACCTTAAAAAACAATGTCATTGGCACCATAAATAAGGACTGTGAGAGACTGTTTAAAAGCTGTGAATGTCTGAAACCTATTAGCCAAGGTGTTCCCTGCCTAAACTTATTGCTGTTCCTACAAAGGACTAAGCCAGTTCATAAGTTACCGAAGTTCCCATTTTGGAGATGGAAATTGATAAGGAGGGAAAGTCTTTTATTGGAGAATATACAATACAAGCAGATTATTCTGTCTCAGTGATGCTAATTCCTGAAATTAGAAGACCCTTTCTTTTCCAGTAATGAAGTTATAAATATCAGCTTGTTCATCCAAGCCACTGGCTGAAGTGTTAGGGAAGAGGAAGAGGGTGGTAGAGGAGATAAGACAGTAGGGAAAGACAAGGGCCCATGCTCTTAGTGGGAAAAACTCTTGGAGCCATTTTTAGTGGGGAGAACTCTTGGAGCCATTCCCTTTTTTGAGCGTTGAACTCTGAAACCATTGTTGGCAGGGTTCAGTCACTGACAGCACAAGTTTCACTGAATTGATCCAAGAGTTTAGTGATTTCAAAAGCATTGGTCTCAGGAGAAGATTAAACTTTCATATTGGGCAGTGGTTCACTTTAAAACACAAACACACACACATACAAATTTAAGAAATCCTAAGAAGTAACTGATAGCCAAAATGCTCTGTCTTGAGTCATGAGATCCATCAGTTCTTGATAATTGTCTAGACTTGCATCTAGAGCTACATTGTAAAGTCCTTTTAGGTATGTGTTAGATTTCTGTGTAAACTTTGTTTAAATGTAAACTTCATACTACACTGTCAGTTTTTGTCTTAATAAAACTATAAATTTATATTTAAAAAAATACACCGTCCCAAAACTGTAAAATAACATTCTTTTTCTTCTAGAGATAGGGTCTCACTATGTCACCCAGGCTAGGTCCAATTGTGTGATCATAGCTCACTATAGCCTTGAACTCCTAGGCTTGAAAGATCCTCCTGCCCCAGCCTCCTGAGTAACTAGGACTATTGGGTATGCCACCATGCCTGGCTAATTTTTAAATTTTTTTTGTAAAGATGGGGTCTAGCTATGTTGCCCAGGCTGGTCTTGAATTCCTGGCCTCAAGTGTTCCTCCTGCCTCAGTCTTCCAAATTGCTGAGATTATAAGCATGAACCACTGCTTCCAGCCAAAATATAGTCTTCTCAAGCTCACATGGAATTTTCACCAAGACAGACCACCGTAAAAACACACCTTTACAAATTTAAAAGAATAGAAATTATACAAAATATGTTCTCCAACCACAATGGAATTAAAGTAGAAGTCAATAACAAAAAGATAGCTCAAATATCTGAAATTGTCAAATATCTGAAAAACAACACCCTTCTAAATAACCCATGGGTCAAAGAAGTTTCAAGAGATACTTTGTTTCATTTTATTTTTACTTTTATCTTTTGAGACAGTCTTGCTCAGTCACCCAGGCTGGAGTGCAGTGGCACAATCTTGGCTCACTGCAACCTTTGTCTTGCCTCCTGGGTTCAAACAATTCTCATGCCTCAGCCACCTGAGTAGCTGGGATTACAGGCATGTGCCACCACGCCCGATTAATTTTTGTGTTTTTAGTAGAGATGGGTTTTTGCCATGTTGGCCGGGCTGGTCTCAAACTCCTGACCTCAAGCGATCTGCCCGCCTCAGCCTCCCAAAGTGCTGGGATTACAGATGTGAGCCACTGTGCCCCACCCCAAGAGAAATTTTAAAATTAAACAAAAATGAAAATACAAATTATCACAATTTGTGGGATGCAGTAAAAACATTGCTTAATGGGAAATGTATAGTGATGAATGCGTATATTAGAAAATCAGAATGATCTAAAATCAATGACACTGGCCTAGTGCAGTGGCTTATACCTGTAATACCAACACTTTGGGAGGCTTAAGTGGGAGAGGATCACTTAAGCCTCCCAGATTGTACCAATTGGCTAAATTAATTGTACCAATTGGCTGGCCTAGCCAATTGGTACAATTAATTTAGAAAACAGTTTTATATTAGCCATTAAAGTTGAACATACACTTGTTAGGGCTCATCAATTTAACTCCCAGGTATACAGTGGTTCTTAAATTTCAGCATGCGTTAGAATCACCTGGAGGGATTGTTAAAGTCAGAGAGTCACATTCACAGTTGCTTCTTCAGTAGTTCTGGAACCCAAGAATTTGCATTTCTAAGAAATTTTCAGATGATACTGATACTGCTGGTCCAGAGACCACAGTTCAAGAACTACTAGCTTAGAGAAATGCACACATATGTACACAAGAGACGTGTGTACAGGAATATTCATAATAACAGCCAGGCGCGGTGGCTCACGCCTGTAATCCCAGCACTTTGGGAGGCCAGGGCGGGAGGATCACAAGGTCAGGAGTTAGAGACCAACTTGACCAATATGATGAAAACCTGTCTCTACTGAAAATACAAAAATTAGCCAGGCGTGGTTGCGCGCACCTGTAATCCCAGCTACTCAGGAGGCTGAGGCAGGAGAATCACTTAAACCTGGGAGGCAGAGGTTGCAGTGAGCCAAGATTGTGCCACTGTACTCCAGCCTGGGTGACAGAGCGAGACTTTGTCTTAAAAAAAAATAATAAATCATACATAATAATACCAAACCTGAAACAACCCAAATGTCCATCAGCAGAAAAATGGATACAAGTTTTTTTGGTTTTTTTTTTGAGATGGAATCTCACTCTGTCACCCAGGCTGGAGTGCAATGGCACAGTCTCGGCTCACTGCAACTCCACCTCTCAGGTTCAAACAATTCTTCTGCCTCAGCCTCCCGAGTAGCTGGGATTACAGGCATGAGCCACCACACCTGGCTGAGAATACAGGTACGTGTATCCACACCCAGCTAATTTTTGTATTTTTTGTAGAGACAAGGTTTTGTCATGTTGCCCAGGCTGTTCTCAGTCTCCTGGGCTCAAGTGATCCTTCTGCCTTGGCCTCCCAAAGTCCTGGGATCACAGGCATGAGCCGTTGTGCCTGGCCTCTACAAAAAAAAAAAATTAATTAGCCAGACATGGTGGCTCATGGTGGTGGCTACTCAGGAGTCTGGGTCAGAAGGATTGTTTGAGCCCAGGAGTTGAAGGCTGCAGTGAGCTATGATCTTGCCACTGCACTCCAGACTGGGTGATAGAGTGAGATCCTGACTCTGAATAAGTAAATAAATGTTTAAAAATGTATTAGTCACTGTTAGAGGTCACAACACTACACCGACTTATTATTTTGCAAAAGGGTAAAGAGAAAAAACTAAGAATGTATGTTACCTTTCCAGTTGGAGTTGCATTTTAGTGTAAACTAAACCCAGTTGATGAGAGAAAGCCCTTCTTTACAAAATAAAATAAGTGATAAATGTGAATGGAATGATAGGATTATAAAACTCTCCATTTTGCAACCTCTAATGAAATCATTTAATAAAGGATGGATCACCAATGAATAGTGAAGCCATTAGGTGAAAAGTTGATGAGGAATTATATAGTCTCACAGTGCCAAAGTATCATCCAAGGATTACATGCTGGTCACATTAGAAAAACACAGCTTTACATGCAGAGATCTGGCTGTCTCTATCTTAAATCAGTGATCAATTTAAACATCACTAATAGAACAAGCAGACATCACGTACTTCCTGAAATGATGCAATGAGAGGCATTTTGCTTTAAAAATTCTTTAATTTGATACAATCAAGACTTCATATACAACTTCTAGTTTACAGGAAATACAGGTGATATACAGGTTATACACTGGAGAAATACAGGGAAATACAACATGAAGAAACAATTAGATAAACCCAGAAGAAGACTTCTAAAGAAAAATTGACCTGGTCTATAAACATGACGATGTCAAAAATGGGGGAGGGGAAACAGGAGATAGTGTCTATGCTAATTTACAGAGAATTAAGAAACATAACAAAGGCAGTGGTTGTCTTTAATTGACTGTTATTTTGAACAAAACACCTGAAAAGAAAAGACATTTGGGGGAAAAAAATCTGAGACATTTGGATATGAACTGAGCATTAAATGATATTAAGGAATTATTGTAAATTTTTTAGGTATTGTAACGGCACTTAGGTTATGCAGGAAAATGTCCTTATTTCTTGGAGATGCATAATGAAATATTTAGAAGAGAAATGTCATGATGTCTATCATTCATGTTTAAATACTAAAAAGAAGCAAATATGGTAAAACATCAATAACTATTAAGTGTGGATGATGAGTGTGTAGCTATTCATTATGCATTTCTGTCCTTTTTTAATTTTATTTTATTTTACTGGAAAGCAAGAGAGGAAGGAGATCAAACTTGAACTTAAGAAGCTCACTCCCCTACTTATTGGATGACTAGAGTGGAAGCAAAAGAGCAGTTAGCTGATTATTGCAGTGGTTGTGGTGAAAGAGTACAGTGTTTTAGTTCAGGTAGTGAGGATGGACAGAAGTGGACTGATGGGAGATGTATTCTGCAGGCAAAAACCATGAAATGATTGATTGAGTTGGCACAGGGGGAGAGAAAGGAGAGTCAAAGCTGATGATGAGGCTAGGCCCGGTGGCTCACACCTGTAATCCCAGCATTTTGGGAGGCAGAGGCCGTTGGATCACCTGAGGTCAAGAGTTCAAGACCATCCTGGCCAACAAGGTGAAACCTCATCTCTACTAAAAATGCAAAAATTAGCCAGGCAAAGTGCCCTGTGCCTGTAATCCCAGCTACTAGGGAGGCTGAGGCAGGAGTACGGCTTGAACCCAGAAGGTGGAGGTTGCAGTGAGCCAAGATCATACCAGTGCACTCCAGCATGGCCAAAGAGCAAGACTCTATCTCAATAAAAAATAAATAAAAGCTAATGATGAAAGCTAATATGTATGGAGCATGGAGTATGTACCAGTCCAGTCATCTTTCTAAGTGATCCACATTAGTGTAACTAACGAAATCTTCACAATCTTCGTGTGAGGCAGATACTAACTATCAGTACCTCCACTTTGCAGATCAGGAAACTCGGACGCAGACAATTTAAACAAGGTGCCCAAGGTCATACTCTTAGTAGATGCCCTGCTAGAACTGGAATCTAGGCACGCCTAACCACTTCTTCTTAAGGAAGAGACCAATACCATCAGTGACAATGAGTAAGAGTACTTATTCTACCCACTTTTCTGCTTCTCGTCTTTGGGTTTATCATTCTGGACCCACCTATCTTTCCTGGCCCCCCACTCAACTTGATCCTCTTCGCCCACCCTGGGGCGGGGAGACAGAGGTGGTTCTAGAAGAGGGCCACAGGTCAAAAAGGGGTGGGGCCAAGTGGGAATTCTAGCGAAGCGCCTACTATTTGACGGAGGAGGGATGGGCTGGGTAGGTCCCCCGCTCCGACAGGGCTCTTACGCCATATGTGACGCAAATTAGCTTACGAGTCGGGGGTGGAGGTGTCGTCAGCACCCGCCTGCTGTTGGCCGCGTTGCAGCGAGAGGGGCATGTAGACCCCGCCTCGTAGGGAGGTGGGGAGCGGCAGGCCCCGCCTCGGCCCCTCCGGCAGGCTCCCGCCAGCGTCGCTGCGGCTCCGGCCCGGGAGCGAGCGCCCGGAGCTCGGAAGGATGCGGCGCCCGCGGCGTCCTGGGAGTCTCGGGGGATCCGGGGGTCTCCGGCTGCTCCTCTGCCTCCTGCTGCTGAGCAGCCGCCCGGGGGGCTGCAGCGCCGTTAGTGCCCACGGTCAGGAGGAAACTTGGGCTGGCGGGTGGTGGGGGGCGGGGAGCAGCTTGGGGCCTGGAGCGAAACTCGGTGCGGGTGGGGGTGAAATGTCATGAAGCTCGGGTAGAATATGGGTTGGGGGAGGCATGCGAGATGAGGAAGGTGAGAGGGCGTCTGGGAGGAAAGGGGCGTAGGCCTGGAGGTGGGGCTGGGAATACGGGGGCGGGACCTAAAAGAATTGGGCTCAGGGGAAAATTGCAGGTTGGGGAGAAGGACGCGGGGTGCATGTGGGCAGAGGGACTTAGAGACCGGCTGCGAGACCACAGGAGAAGCCAGTTGCTCCGAGGCGCCTGGGAGGCGGTGACAGGCGCTGAGGAATGGGAAGAGGAGGGGGCGGGGACGTGGCGGGGAGGATGAGGGAACGGTGATCTCTGGGCAGTGGAAACCTGGGCCGCAGGCATAGAGTCCCAGCTGCGCCGAGAGAGAGACCAGGGTTTCTCCGTAAGCCTAGAAAGGCTGATTGCAGCGATTTGATCTCCTGTAACGGGGGACAGCACGGGGAGGGGGCAGAAGAGGATGAAGAGGGGAGGGTCCTCTCCTGTCCCCCTCCCCACAGCCAGGCCTGGTGCTGACTCACATCTGTGCGGACAGAGACAGTCAGCGCTGACTCACGGGCGGGGGGTGGGGGTAGGAGGACGGCGCGTGGGGGAAGGGGCGCAGCCTCGCCGCCTGGCGCCCTCTTTCCCCACCCGGGCTTGGAGGCCCGAGAGGCAGAGTACTTCCTGTGACGCTGTGGGTTGGCAGAATAGAACAGAGGGCTCAGGTCTAGTGGACAGTCCTTGCTCTGTGACCCCTTCCTCTCTGGTAACCGCCTCCAGGCGAGCCCTTGGCGGCGCCAGACTCAGAGCTTCAGCACCGCGGACAGCGCCAGCGGCTCAGGACAGCGCGGGAAGAGCTGCCTAAGAGGCACCCTCCCCAGCCCCACCCATACCCTCTTTCCCCCGACCGGGGGAAGTGTGCTAGGGTTTCCACCTCTTCTGAGTTCCAGGTCATTATAGGGTGCTTTTGGATATTTGGGAAGGAAATTCCCCTTTCAGAATTTGGCCAAAACCTCTCCTACAGTAATTCTATGAGTCTCTCTCCCTGCACCTGGAAGGTTTCTTCCCCATCACTCAGTTAAGCAAACAGGCTTTTAAGGATACAGACTCACAAATTCTTAAAATCCAAAACTAGATCCCATGATTCCTTTTAAGAATTTCAGGCCTGATTCCTGCTCTCCTCCCAGCTTAAGGCCTTCTTTAGAATGAAAGAATAAATTGCATCTGCTTCTCCCTTTCCCAGCCTGTCCACCCATCTGCCCATTCTCTGTGTGTGGGTGTCTGAGCCTCTGCTCACCTGTTCCTCTACAGGCTGTCTATTTGACCGCAGGCTCTGCTCTCACCTGGAAGTCTGTATCCAGGGTGAGTGAGGCCCAAGCATAGAACTCACAAGATGGGGGGGAGGGGTGGGGAGAGGGGTAATAAAAAACTAGAAGGGGAGAGAAGGTCCAGAAAGGAAGAGGGCTACTGGACTTGAGAAGAAGGAAGACTTGCCTGGAAGAGGAGAGGTAGGGGAGGAGGTGAAGAGAGTACTGTTCATTTGCAACCTGGACTTTGGAAAGCCTCTTATTCAAGCTCCCTGCTGACACCACTTTTGTGCCCTCAGATGGCTTGTTTGGGCAGTGCCAGGTGGGAGTGGGGCAGGCCCGGCCCCTTTTGCAAGTCACCTCCCCAGTTCTCCAACGCTTACAAGGTGTGCTCCGACAACTCATGTCTCAAGGTAAGGTCTGGGTGCACCGGAGGAGAGAGATTGGAACTTGGTTAGTTATGGGTGGGGAAGAATATTGTTCTACAAGGAATATTCTTATCACCCCCACTGCTGGAGCCTCATCTTCCCAGATCTTGGTGGAGTGAGAGGTGGAACCCTAGAGATGGGCTATTCACATTTGGACTCTCTGGAGAAGCCCAAAGGAGGCTTCTAGAAGAAGTCACTGGAAAAGGCTAGCTTCCATCTCCTTAGGACCAGTTCCTCTCCCTGGCAGAGCCAAGAACTCTGGAATCCTCAGCCAGGATAATATTCCACTCACCCAATTCTTCATTCAATAAGTATTTATTGAGTACTGACTGTGTAGCAGGCATAGTTTTAGGTATTTGGGATGTGTCAGGGAATAAAACAAAGATCTCTGCTTACTGGAGTTTATGTTTGGGGGATAAGGGGAGGGAACACACTATAAAAGTTAGAAAATACATAGTGTCTTAGAAGATGATAAATAGCATGGAATATTACAGCAGGATAAAGGGATCAAAATGGTGAGGTAGAAAGCTACAGTATTAAATCAGGAAATCAGGTGGTCAAGGTGGACATTATTGAGGCTATGAAATCTGAACAGACTTTTTAAGGAGGTAGGGGAGTTTGTCAGAAGGTTATCTAGTGGAAGAGTATTTCAGGCAGACCAAATAGCTAGGACAAAAGCACAATTCTGAATAACACCATGCAGGCCAGAGGACTGTAGAGGAGTGATGGAGAGGAAGAGTAGAAGGTCCAGTCAGGTAGGTAATGGGAGAAGGAATGTGGATCACTTTAGGGCCTCATAGGGGAATGTGTTGACATTGGCTTTACTCTGAGTAAAGAAGGAAACCATTACAAGATTTGGAGCATAGGGGCGCATGATCTGATTTACACTTTACAAGCATCACTTTTGCCGCTGTAGTGAGACTAGAATAGATGGAGTCAAGAGTTGGTGAGGGGGACCACTAAAAACAGCCACAATAAGTTGTTCTGTCTATGGAGTGCCATTCTTCTGTTTCTTCACTTCTCTAATAAACTGCTTTCACTTTACTAAAACAAACAAACAAAAACTACAGTAACTCAGATAAGAGATGAATATGGATTAGGCCAGGGTGATTGCAGGGAAGAAATGAAGGATGACAGAATTCTACATTTATTTTTAAGGTAGTCAGCATTATTTCGTGAAATATTGGATATGGTTATAAAGAGAGGAGTCGGTCCGGGCGCGGAGGCTCAAGCCTGTAATCCCAGCACTTTGGGAGGCCGAGACGGGCGGATCACGACGTCAGGAGATCGAGACCATCCTGGCTAACACGGTGAAACCTCGTCTCTACTAAAAAGTACAAAAAACTAGCCGGGCGAGGTGGCGGGCGCCTGTAGTCCCAGCTACTCGGGAGGCTGAGGCAGGAGAATGGCGTAAACCCAGGAGGCGGAGCTTGTAGTGAGCCGAGATCCGGCCACTGCACTTCAGCCTGGGCGACAGTGCGAGACTTCGTCTCAGAAAAAAAAAAAAAAAAAAAAGAGAGGCGTCAAAGTTTTTTTGGGTTTTTTTGTTTTTTGGTGGTTGTTGTTGTTGTTGTTTGAGATAGAGTCTTGCTATGTCACCCAGGCTGGAGTGCAGTGATGCGATCTTGGCTCACTGCAACCTCCACTTCCCAGGTTCAGGTGATTCTCCTGCCTCAGCCTCCCAAGTAGCTGACATTACAGGTGCGCACCATGATGCCTGGCTAATTTTTGTATTTTTAGTAGAGACAGGGCTTCACCATGTTGTCCAGCTGGTCTTGAGCTCCTAACCTGAAATGATCCATCCGCGTGGGCCTCCCAAAGTATTACAGGCGTGAGCCGCCACGCCCAGCCAGGAGTCAAAGGTTTTATTTACTGAATAACTGAATAAGTGGAGATGTCACTAATTATAATGTGGAAACTTGCAAACGGATCAACTTTGTGGGGGTGTTCAGCTTTGAATATGTTGAGTTTAAGATGTCTACTCAAGTGAAGTGGGAAGTTGAGTACATGAGACTGGATTCTGAGAGACAGAAGTCTCAACTGTAGATATAAATTTAGAATTCTTTGGCATATAAATGGTAATTAAACTCATGAGGTGGATGAGATAACCAAAAGATTGAATGTCTGTGAAGAAGACCAAGGATCAAGTCCTAGATAATTCTTACATTAAAAGGACCAGGCCAGGTGCGGTGGCTCACACCCGTAATCCCAACACTTTAGGAGGCTGGGGCCGGCAGATCACGAAGTCAGGAGTTCAAGACCAGCCTGACCAACATGGTGAAACCCTGTCTCTACTAAAAATACAAAAATTAGCCAGGCGTGGTGGCAAGTGCCTGTAATCCCAGCTACTCAGGAGGCTGGGGCAGGAGAATCACTTGAACCCAGGAGGCAGAGGTTGCGGTGAGCTGAGATTGCACCACTGCACTCCAGCCTAGGTGACAGAGCGAGACTCTCCATCTCAAAAAAAAAAAAAAAAATGAGGACCAGGAGAAAAAGAGGAACCATCAACTTCCTCTCAGGGAGACTGAGAAGGGGAAGCCAGTGGAGTAGAATTAAAAACAACAGTGTTCATTGTTCCAGAAGCCAAGAGAAAGCGTACCAAGGAGAAGGAGTGACCAACAGTGTCAAATGATGATTACGGGATAAGTAAAATAAGATATGAGAATTGACCACCAGATTTGGACATGCAGACGTCACTGGTGATCCTGATGACAGCAGCTTTGGTAGAATAGTTGGGAATAAAATCCTGAATAAAGTGGATTAAGAGGGAATGGAAAGAGAGGAATTGGATACAGTCAGTACAGACAACTTTTTCTAGAAGTCTTGCTGCAAAGAAATGGAGTGATCCCTAGAGAAGAACGTGGGATCAAGCAGTATTTTTCTTAAGATGGAAGAAATTGCATACTGTTTGCATGGGAATAATGTGAATAATTCAGTAGAGAACAAAGGAAATTATGTAGGAAAGAGGAGAGAATGGCAAGGAGAATATTCCTGAGTAGGTGAAAGGGGACGAAATCTAGAGCTCAGAGGAACTGGCTTTAAATAGGAACATAGACAGCTCATCTAATGTGAATAAGCAAGGAGGCAGGTGTGGATGTTGGTAGATACCAGAATACGAGTTAAGAGCAGCACAGATTTTAAATCCAGAACCAGAGAAGAAAAAATGAGGGTGAAAAGTGGGAAATTATTCCTTCAGAATAACTCCTGACAGCAGAGATTTTTGAGGAAAGAGTCAAACAGGAGAGCTGTCTATGAATAAGATGATGATGATAATGATGATGGTGATGATGATGACAACACTGAAGATGATTATACATGTTTAAAACATGTGGATTGTGCTTTAGAGTTTTCTAAGCACTTTGATTTCCCTGATCACCCTTGATCTCACAACAGCTTCCTGAAATATGTATCATTTCCACTTTACAGAGAAAGTTGAGGTTCAGGGTCAACACAAAGAATAACAACAATAGTAATAATAATTATGGTAATAGCATTTGTTAAAAGTTCACTACATGACAGGCACTATTCTAACTGTTTGATATTTATATGTGTTATTTTAATGATAAGAACAATCCTAGGAGGTGTAAATCCCATTTTATAGATGAGGGAATTGAGGCTTGGAGAGGTTCAGCAACTTGCCCAAGGTTACATCAGTAGCAAAGGCAGGATTCAAACCCAGGCGGTCTGGCTCCAATAGCTGTACCTGAGGGTGGGAAGAGGACAGCTCAGATCACCCACTGAGTTTGTCCCTCTACTCTGACAAATCCCATGAGCTGCAGGGCAGAGGGTACAGTTCTGATCCCCAGTGGTCCCCATTACTGGATCTCTAGACTCCTGAACCAACTTACGCCATACTTTTTGCTGACAGGATTGTCCTGGCATGATGACCTCACCCAGTATGTGATCTCTCAGGAGATGGAGCGGATTCCCAGGCTTCGCCCCCCAGAGCCCCGTCCAAGGGACAGGTAGGCAGCCTTTCTCGACAACTCTAGCAATGGTGAGGCTGGTGAGTCTGTGGTTGTCCTAATGGATGCAGGGAAGGGGAAGGAGGTGGGCACCAAGGCCAGCATGCTGGGACACAGGTAAAGAGGTGCAGGAACGGTCACTCTCTGACATGCTCACATGGCCAACAGGAGCTGAGCTCATCTCTAGGGATCCAGAAAAACAGGGGCATTTTTTAAATGTTTTGAAAAACTTTTACATTGGATACTTTAAAAGAAGCATCAACGTAGTCATCATGGGAGAAATTAGAATTTTGTTGGACTGAAGTTGTTCAATATTCCATTTCATTATTACGTGAATTTCTATATGACAGGAGCTGCCATCATCTTTTTGTGGTTAGGGCCTCTAAAGACATCATCCAGACTCTGTAAAGCAGAGAAAGTAAATGAGGTTTACGGAGCTCAGATGGTGAACACCAGGATGAAGATGGCATAGTGACGGGGGGTGGAGGAGCAGTCCCGAATATTTGGACATACACTTGGAGAGTCAGGTGTGGGGACATGGCACACAAGGCAACGGGGACAGCTGCAGCCACAGTTCATATAGAGAAATTCCTGGCTGCCTTCCCCTGCTCCTGTTTGCCCCTTCTCCATCCCCAGCCTCATGATTACCCAGCCTTTGCAGCTGTTTCAGAGACCCAGCCATGCTCACCAGGAAGGCAGATACCTCTGCCCTCAGCTTGGCCCTCTGGTCCCTCCCCATGCCCACCCAGCCCATCTCTCTTCCCCTGAAGTCACCCAGTTTCCAAAGAGGTCAGGCCTGCTCTTAACTGCTGTGCCTGCCTGGACCTGACTAGTTCTGCCTTGCAGGCTCTCTATGCCCTTCCCCCGGCTCCAACACATACACTTTGCTTTCCTCTACAGGTCTAGCTTGGCACCCAGGAGACCTGGTCCTGCTGGGGAGCTGCTTTTACAGGACATCCCCACTGGCTCCGCCCCTGCTTCCCAGCATCGACTTCCGCAACCACCAGTGGGCAGAGGTGGAGCTGGGGCCAGCTCCTCTCTGTCCCCTCTGCAGGCTGAGCTGCTCCCCCCTCTCTTGGAACACCTGCTGCTGCCCCCACAGCCTCCCCACCCTGCCCTGAGTTACGAACCTGCCTTGCTGCAGCCCTACCTGTTCCACCAGGTAAGCCCTTGACTCTGGTCCCACTCTGACCGCAGTCTCTCAGCCCGGACTTCTGCTCTTACCCAGATTTCTGGTTTTTCACAGTTTGGCTCCCGTGATGGCTCCCATGTCTCAGAGGGCTCCCCAGGGATGGTCAGTGTCGGGCCCCTGCCCAAGGCTGAAGCCCCTGCCCTCTTCAGCAGAACTGCCTCCAAGGGCATATTTGGGGACCACCCTGGCCACTCCTATGGGGACCTTCCAGGGCCTTCACCTTCCCAGCTTTTTCAGGACTCTGGGCTCCTCTATCTGGCCCAGGAGTTACCAGCACCCAGCAGGGCCAGGGTGCCAAGGCTGCCAGAACAAGGGGGCAGCAGCCAGGCAGAGGACTCCCCAGAAGGCAATGAGGAGGAAGGACTAGGGGGTCATGGAGAGAAGCCTGCTTCCCCAGCAGTGCAGCCAGGTAACAAGGTCCTCAGCATCCACCTCCCTGTGAGGGCTGCTTTGGGGGAACCATGGTTGGGCCCTTCCCTGACAATCCATGCATTTGTTAACTTGTCCTTAAATTCATTCATACACTTAAGGAATGTCTACTGACAAGCTGTTCTATGCCAGGCACTAGGAAAGTGGTGGGGACACTGTGGAGAGTGGAATTGACGTGACTCTTTGCAGTGGAGAGTCAAAATGTCCTGAAGTTTGATCTGGGTCCTAGAAAGACCTTTCCCGCAAAGTGTGGACAAGGGCTGGGAAAGGGAGGGTACCCCTTGGTGTCCTGGTGTTTGGGAAGAGTCTCTTAATATGCTAGTCCCCTCCCATCCTCACTCACTCATCAGCATCCCACAAGTTCATCGTGCAATCAGCCCTGAACTCTGTGTCTGACTTCCAGCAGATGCGGCTCTGCAGAGGCTGGCTGCTGTGCTGGCGGGCTATGGGGTAGAGCTGCGTCAGCTGACTCCTGAGCAGCTCTCCACACTCCTGACCCTGCTGCAGCTACTGCCCAAGGGTGCAGGAAGAAATCTGGGTAAGTGTCCAGGCAGAGGGAGGGACCACCATCTCCCAGCTCCATGGAGGCCGCTTGCCCTGCCTCAAGACCACTTGGAGTAGCCTGGAGGGGAAAAGTCAGGCTTTAGGGGAGAGAGTTCCTTTGAGACACAGGGTCATTGCCAGCAAGGCAGGGAGCAAGGGGGTAGGGTGGTGAGCTTAGGAGTTAGATCAGGAAAGACTAGAGGGTGGAAGTAATGGAAAAAGCAGCCAACAGAGGGTGTGAGCAGGAAAAAGGAGGCATCGGGAAGGATGAGTTGGTGACAATGAAGGCTTAAAAACGGGCATAGCCAGTGCTAAGGAGAAGCCAGTAATTGATGTGTAGAGAAATAATTGAACAAAGAGTAGCTTTGAGTGAGATGGCCAATGGCAGAGGCAGAGGGAGGAGTTAATAAAACAATAAATTGGGAGGACGAAGCAAAGAGGAATGAGGCCAGGCTTAGGATGAGACAGTAACAGGGTCATGGTCACTGACTGAGATGAAGACCACAGCAAATGTACCAAGTTCAGGGTCTCTGGCCCTTTCTCCCACTTGTGTTGTGTAGACCTTGGCCACGGCCATTTTTCCAGACTCTTGTTTTTCCTGTCTTGCAGGAGGGGCTGTAAATGTTGGAGCTGATATCAAGAAAGTGAGTCCCCAGCACCTCCTTGACTGATAATCACTCCATGGCAGCACGCCCCCTCGCCAAACCTAAATCTCAAATTCAGGACCCAGAATTTGTATCCTCCCACCCCTCATTTTGGGGGGAAACCAAGGCCCAGAGACCACAAGTTATTGCCTAAGGTCTCCCAACAAGTTGATGGCAGAACTGGGGCTAGAAAACCAAATTCTTAATTCATTCCTCTTTTCACTGCAATCGTTTCAGATCATACTAGGGAAGGAGGGAAGTTTCGAGCAGGGAGCCCTTCCTGAGCTTCTGTAGCTGGAGGAGCTCTGCTTCTTTCTGTTTCATGTGTTGGATTTCTAAGACTTTGTGGCTAAACAAAAGTCTAGAAACCACTGCCTGACTGTTCGTCTTTTGCCCTCACCCCAGCTTCTCTTGCTGCAGGGGTTTTCTGTCTCCAGGCCCAGTCTGTGGATTAGTACAGACCATTTTCTTTTTTTTTCTTTTTTTTTTTTTTTTGAGACGGAGTCTCGCTCTGTCGCCCAGGCTAGAGTGCAGCCGCCGGATCTCAGCTCACTGCAAGCTCCGCCTCCGGGGTTTACACCATTCTCCTGCCTCAGCCTCCCAAGTAGCTGAGACTACAGGCGCCCGCCACCTCGCCCGGCTAGTTTTTTGTATTTTTAGTAGAGACGGGGTTTCACCGTGTTAGCCAGGATGGTCTCGATCTCCTGACCTCGTGATCCGCCCATCTCGGCCTCCCAAAGTGCTGGGATTACAGGCTTGAGCCACCGCGCCCGGCCGACCATTTTCAATCATTCAATCCTTTATCCATTCATGCATCCACTTACTTGTCTCAGATGCTCTGGTGTCCTCTCTGTACCCAGCACCGCAGTGGTCCCTGGGGGTAGAAAGCGAAAAGCAGGTCCTGAGCTCCACTGTGGAGAGCTCCGAGTCCAGGGTACCCCTTCCCCTAGCACTGTCCAGAGGCCACATCTCCACCCTCTTCTAAACAGACAATGGAGGGGCCAGTGGAGGGCAGAGACACAGCAGAGCCTCCAGCCCGTACACCCCCCATGCCTGGACACCCCACTGCCAGCCCCACCTCCAGTGAAGTTCAGCAGGTGCCAAGCCCTGTCTCCTCTGAGCCTCTGGAAGCTGCCAGACCCGCTGCCACATCTGTCCTGCTAGAGAAGAAAAGCCCACTGGGCCAAAGCCAGCCCACAGTGGCAGGACAGCCCTCAGCCCGACCAGCAGCGGAGGAATATGGCTACATCGTCACTGACCAGAAGTAAGGGCTGCATCCTGGGAAGCCTTCCGGTCTGCTGGGAGTTGGGCTGGCCTGCCTGGCCAGAAGCAGAGAGCAAAACGTGCAGATGTGCAGGGACAGGGAACTGGCGGGCTGCTCTGCACCCCTGGAGTGGCCTGCTTTAAGAAAATGACTGAGAGGGTTGCCCCACTTTCCTTCTTCTGCCTTCTCCCATCTCCAGGCCCCTGAGCCTGGCTGCAGGAGTGAAGCTGCTGGAGATCCTGGCTGAGCATGTGCACATGTCCTCGGGCAGCTTCATCAACATCAGGTGAGGCTGGCACCTTGCTGGGGCAGTGGCCGAGATCTAGAAAGCAGCTTGAGCAAGGAGGTGGCTGGAGGGGCTTGGGGGAAGAAGGGCAGACAAGCTCTGAGCTCAGGGATGCTCCCAGTTGTGTTGAAGGTCCAGCCACACCCAGTCTGTTGCTGGTCCCATCCAGCATCTTCCTTGCCTCAGACGCCCCTGTAGGGCGTGCCGGATCTGCTCCAGCCCCATGCTCTAATGGGGAGAGGGCTTCGGTCTGGGGTGGAGAAGGCAGTAACATAGCTCCTATCTGGCAGTGTGGTGGGACCAGCCCTCACCTTCCGCATCCGGCACAATGAGCAGAACCTGTCTTTGGCTGATGTGACCCAACAAGCAGGTAAATATCTCTGCGACCTCAATCCCAGGCTTGGCCCCAGCCCCATTCCTAAGTGGATATATCCAGGCCTGTGACTGATGCCCCCTTGAAATGTTCCCAGCCCACATGGGCCCTGCCTGCCGCTTGGCAGAGCAAGACAGAGGACGGAGACCACATGGGACTGGAGCGAGCCTGACCTTTGTCCTCCCTGCAGGGCTGGTGAAGTCTGAACTGGAAGCACAGACAGGGCTCCAAATCTTGCAGACAGGAGTGGGACAGGTATGCGCTAACTGGAGAATCAGTCAAAGGCCCCCGAGGGCTGATATTGTCCACAAGAGCTGGAGGCAAGCCAGAGGGGAGAACTGGAGCTGAAACCTCAGGTGTCCGTAGGCCCGGCTGGGTGGGCGCGGCCTTCGTTCAAACAGCCCCTCCCCCTGCAGTTCTCTTTCTTACCAGCAGATGGCGCAGGTGTCCCTTCCCTGCAGGACCAGCCGTGTGCAGTAAAAAAGACCTGAGAACTAGTTGAGCCGCTCTTAGCCTGCTGGAGCAAAGTCTCCAAATTCCAAGGGAACACCTTGCACAGAAATGACATTATATTCAAAATATGTTTTGTTTGTTTGTCTGAGACAGAGTTTCACTCTTGTCGTCCAGGTTGGAGTGCAATGGCTGTATCTCGGCTCACTGCAACCTCCGCCTCCTAGGTTCAAGAGATTCTCCTGCCTCAGCCTCCCAAGTAGCTGGGATTACAGGCACCCGCCACCAAGCCCGGCTAAATTTTTTCTTGTATTTTTAGTAGAGATGGGGTTTCACCATGTTGGCCAGGCTAGTCTCGAACTCCCGACCTCAGGTGATCCGCCCACCTTTTGACCCCCCCCCCAAAAATGCTGAGATTACAGGCGGGAGCCACCACGCCTGGCCTATACTCAAAATATCTTTGTCCTCTGCGTCCAACATGGATGCCTCACATTCTACAATTCAATTCCTAGGGTTCTCCATCCGTTTTTAAATATAAACACTCCTGGTGGGGGCCTCTGGCACTGCACTGTAGTTGAGTTGATCTGATGGGGATTGAGAGCCCATCTGGCTGTACCACCATACCCCTACTCTCCCAGCTTTGCCCCAGGAGATGTCCTAACGGGGGGGAGCAGGGTGAGGAGCAGCTCTGAAATCTCCCCGTGCCACTGCCTCCCTTGATTCTAGCCTTGTTCCCACAGAGGGAGGAGGCAGCTGCAGTCCTTCCCCGAATCGCGCACAGCACCTCTCCCATGCGCTCAGTGCTGCTCACTCTGGTGGCCCTGGCAGGTGTGGCTGGGCTGCTGGTGGCTTTGGCTGTGGCTCTGTGTGTGCGGCAGCATGCGCGGCAGCGGGACAAGGAGCGCCTGGCAGCCCTGGGGCCTGAGGGGGCCCATGGTGACACTACCTTTGAGTACCAGGTGTGCAGCCCCAGAAGCTGGTTGAGCAGAAGAAATGCAAGGGGCTTGGGAGTCTGGGTCTTGCGCGGAGTAAGGGTAGGAACTGAATGGGGAGTGAGCCCTCATCCCCGGGAAGGTCCAGTGGGGGCTGGAGAAGCCCCGGTGGGAGGGAGTATGGTATAGGCCTTTATGAACGCATGGGAATTGGGAGCATACGGTGCCTAAGGTTCTTCTTGGTGCTGTGCTTCTGGGGTTCTGGGATTCCACTCTGTCACGTCTGAGGTTAACATAAGCACCACCGAAGCAGAACCACCCTGCAAAGGATCAGGGCCAGGCAGAAGACCCTACCCCAGAGGAGCTGAGTTTCACTGAAAATCAGTCAAGGACAAGCCTAGGAGCCCAGAGCTGAACCCAGGGCCCTGCTGAAAAGTTTCAGGGGACTATTGGACCTCACCTGATTCTTCCTCGACAGGACCTGTGCCGCCAGCACATGGCCACAAAGTCCTTGTTCAACCGGGCGGAGGGTCCGCCGGAGCCTTCGCGGGTGAGCAGCGTGTCCTCCCAGTTCAGCGACGCAGCCCAGGCCAGCCCCAGCTCCCACAGCAGCACTCCGTCCTGGTGCGAGGAGCCTGCCCAAGCCAACATGGACATCTCCACGGGACACATGATTCTGGTCAGGACAGGGCCTGAGCTCAGAGTGGGTGAAGGAATGGGATGGTGAGAGAGGCCAGGCTGGCTGTGTGGGCCAGAGGCAGACCGTGGTGCCCCCACAGGCATACATGGAGGATCACCTGAGGAACCGGGACCGCCTGGCCAAGGAGTGGCAGGCCCTCTGTGCCTACCAAGCAGAGCCAAACACCTGTGCCACCGCGCAGGGGGAGGGCAACATCAAAAAGAACCGGCATCCTGACTTCCTGCCCTGTGAGTGAACCCTACTGGTCAGACTGGCCCAGCCCTCTCTCTGCTGTGAGGTCTGGAGGGCTTGGGGTGAGGGGTTGGGCTTCTGGCTGAGGCTGAGTGGCAGAGGTCCCGCGACGCCAATGACCAGAGGGCCATCTGGGGTGGGGTGTACAGATGACCATGCCCGCATAAAACTGAAAGTGGAGAGCAGCCCTTCTCGGAGCGATTACATCAACGCCAGCCCCATTGTGAGTGGCCCTGACTCCAGCCCCCACCTCTGCCCCATCATTATCCTGGCCCTAGGCACTCCATTTCCCCATGGTCACCTCCCACCCCACCAACCCCCTGGAGTGGTGGGGCCTGATATCCTAGCAAGGAAAGGGGGAATTGCCAGCCTTCTTAGACCCTGACCCACTTGCTTTGACCACACCTGTCCATAGTGGCATTTCCCACACTGGCTCATGGTGTATCTTCCCTGCCTCCAGATTGAGCATGACCCTCGGATGCCAGCCTACATAGCCACGCAGGGCCCGCTGTCCCATACCATCGCAGACTTCTGGCAGGTGGGCTCTTAAAGGGAGGGCTTCTCTGGGGTCCTTGTGGCCAGCCAGGTCCCAGGGAGGTTAGAGTGGAGCTCACCTGGGTCTCTGTCCCTAGATGGTGTGGGAGAGCGGCTGCACCGTCATCGTCATGCTGACCCCGCTGGTGGAGGATGGTGTCAAGCAGTGTGACCGCTACTGGCCAGATGAGGGTGCCTCCCTCTATCATGTATATGAGGTCAGCAGGGCCCCACAGCAAGGGGACAATGGATGTGGGGAGAGTAGATGATGGCCTTTTCGTAACTTTTTCTTCACCAAATGAGCACTCAACAGTCTTTTTAAAAAGCCTTTTATTGGCCCTGCTCATGATTCATACATATATGAATATATATAAACACATATATGCATATACATATTCACATATGTACATTGTGTGTGTGTGTGTGTATCCTGTCTAGAGTCAAAAAACATTCATAGAGACTTATGATAAAGGCACAGAAATAAAACTATAAAACCACCAAAACCGAGGTAAGAAGCTAACAGCTAAGTGTATATTAGACAGGGAAGATAAGTATACCCAAATACTGAGATTAAGACGTACGTTAATTGAGCCTAATTTAGCTCTGAGTTTCCTGGTGGCCAAAGCAAAGAAAGAAATACCCTTTGTATATGTTACTAATGTAAAAGAGAAACAAACTTTTTCATTCGAAGAGAGACTAGGTGGAGGGGTGGAGAAAGAGGGGGAACTGGGCAGAGGCCAAGCAGGGGAAAGAGAAAGATTTCAGACAAACGGGAGAATGTGAGCCCCCACTAAGACAAAAGACCTTAAGAACATAACAGAAGTTTCTCATCACCAGATAAGCCTGAATAGTAATTTTTTCCCCACCAAATAAGCACATGACGGTTTTTTAAAAAGCCTTTCATTGGTCCTGCTGGTAGTTAATGAAAAAAATCCAATAGGAGTATTACAGAATTTCATCCAAGTTTATGACACGTGTAGCACTGACACTCTGGTAGACCCTGCGAGGGAGAGGGAGGAGAAACTCCGACCTCGAGAGGCTCACAACAATAGTTGTGTCTGGGTGGAAAAGCTACCAATGGTCCTGAGCAGTAGATAAGTGACAGGTAGCCAGGGTTCCTGGGACCGCTGGAACTTATCATTTGAACCGTCCTGGGAGGCCGGGGGGTGGCTGGAGAGACCGAGAAGGTCTCGAGGAGCGCGCGCGCAAACGCTGGGACTGGGGCAGCCCGCGGCGCTCAGGTCTGGGCCCCTGCCGGGCAGGTGAACCTGGTGTCGGAGCACATCTGGTGCGAGGACTTTCTGGTGCGGAGCTTCTACCTGAAGAACGTGCAGACCCTGGAGACGCGCACGCTCACGCAGTTCCACTTCCTCAGCTGGCCGGCAGAGGGCACACCGGCCTCCACGCGGCCCCTGCTGGACTTCCGCAGGTGAGCGCGGGCGCCCCCGCCTGGAGGGGCCGCCTGGGCGGGGGCGGAGCCGAGGTCCGCCGGCCAGCTCGGCCTGGAGCCCCGGGTCGGGCCTGGAGCCTCGGCCTCTGACTTCTGGCCGCCCCCTCCAGACCCCAAGCTCCCACCCCTAAAACCAGGCCTGAGGCTCCGGCTGTGCCCGTCCCCGCGGCTCCACCACCCGCGTGGGCCAGCTCCGCGCCGGCCGCTGCTGCTCCGCTCCCTCTCTCTCACGCTCCCGGGACTGGCTCCTTCTCCTCCACCTGCTTCCTCCAGAGGGCCTTTCGCTTTCTGGTTCCCCTCCCTCTCCGGGGTCCCTGCTTCCTGTCTCCTTCCTGGTCCCTCCTGCCCCGCTGTCTCCAGGCCCTGCACTGCGCTGCCTCCCTGCCCCCTCCGTCTCTCACTCCTGCCTGCCCGTCTCCCACCATCCCTCCTCTTCATCCCTCGTTCATCCCTCTCCGTCTCTCCGCCTCTCTTTTTTTTTATTTATGTAGCTTTCATTCTTTTTACTTTCCTCTTTCTTCCTCTTCTCTCTCCCCATCTCTGTCTCACTCTGTCTCTGCCTCACCCTTTCCTTCTCTCTCCATTTCTCCCTCTCTGCCCCCTCCCGTGTTTTTCTCCACCTCCCTCCCCTGTCTGCCAGTTTCTCTCTGCCACTCTGTCCGTCTCTCCCTCTCCCTCCCCCTGCGTGTCTTTCCTCTCTCTGTCCTTCCCTCTCCCTTCTTCCCTCTTTCTCTCTCTCCCTCACAGCTGCCAGTGTCATTTTTGTGATCTGCAGCTAGTATTCTCACTCCAGTTGCATAGTCACAAAAGTGATCATTGGCAGGTGTGGCTGCTGCATGGACAGACAGGACATGTGGCCCGGGGACCACCCCGAGCTGGGAGCAAGGGGGACAGGGAAGAGGCAAAGATTGTCAAAAGGAGTGTGGGAGGATCTCTGGATTCTGGGGGGCTCAGTGGAGCAGGTGGGGACTAGACAGGGGCTACCTGAGGGGCTTACCCTTTTCCAACACTGACACCAAGACAGGTCAGCCCTCCAGCGTCCCCTGCCTTTCCCAGCCCCAGACAGGTACTTGGGAAGCCTGCCACCAAGGGCAGGGGCCCACCCGCACTGCACCCTTCTCCTGGTTCTCTGTCCCTTGCCAAGCTGGTCTAATGTCTCTAGGTACTGGACAGAGGAGCAGAGCTGGGGGTGGGGACGTGGGTATAGTTTCTGAACCTCTGGACAGCAGTTTCTAACTGGGGTCCCTGAGGCCTGAGACACAGGCATCTTGAAAGCAGTGCCAGGGTATCAGAGCTATTTCCTTTTTTCCACATTTAAAAAATCGTGATAGAACTAGTGCATGGATCTGTTTTAAAGCTGCACGGATAAGCTAAAAGATTGCTTTAGGCTGGAATTATGTAAACTCAGTTGGCATTAGACATCCAGAACAAATAAATTGTTGCTTAATAAATGTAGTTCGGGGCCAGGCGTGGTGGTTCACGCCTGTAATCCCAGCACTTTGGGAGGCCGAGGTGGGTGGATCACTTGAGGTCAGGAGTTCAAGACCAGACTGGCCAACATGGTGAAACCCCGTTCTGCTAAAAATACAAAAATTAGCCAGGCATGGTGGCAAGCACCTGTATTCCCAGCTACTCAGGAGGCTGAGGCAGGAGAATCTCTTAAACCTGGGAGGCAGAGGTTGCAGTGAACCGAGACCGTGCCACCACACTCCCACTTGGGCAACAGAGCCAGACTCCCTCTCAAAAAAAAAAAAAAAGAAAAAGAAAAACAGAAAAAATAAATGCAGTTCAGTCAAGTCCCCCGAGAAGGAAAACAAATTAATAAAAGAGACCCTAAGAAAGTGACCCTGAGCAAGCTCCTTGGCCTCCCTCCGTGCCCCTACCTGTGAGATGAGGATGATGACACATGCTTTAGAGCAGAGGTCCCCCACCTTTTTGGCACCAGGGACCGGTTTTGTGGAAGACAATTTTTCCATGGCTGGGAGAGGGGGGTGGTTTGGGGATGAAACTGTTCCCCCTCGGATCATCAGGCATTAGATTCTCATAAGGAGCTGGCAACCTAGATCCCTCACATGTGCCGTTCACCATGGGGTTCGTACTCCTATGACAATCTACTGCAATGGCTGATCTAACAGGAGGCGGAGCTCAGGCAGTAATACTCACTTGCCCACCACTCGCCTCCTGCTATGCGGCTCGGTTCCCAGCAGGCCACAGACTGACACCGGTCCATGGACCAGGGATTGGGGACCCCTGCTTTAGAGGGTTGTTGTAAGATTTGATGAAGTATGTAAAATCTAGCATAAGTGCCTGATACATAGCAAGGGCTCAATTAACTCTAGATGCTGCCTATTATCATTATTAAATGAACAAAAACAACTATTGTGACTACTTTTCTACCCCAGCCCTCTGACATAACAGCCAACGAGCTAGAAAACCATGTGGACTCCTATAAAGCCATTCTAAGTCACCTGGTCCCATAACTGAAGGACTGCAAAGTTCCAAACTTCAATCTGAGAACCCCTAAGAAGATCTTCCCTAGTTCTGGCTTGCAGGGATATCAGGAGTATGCAGGTGACTCCCAAAGCAGAAAGGTCATAAAGGACAAGGGCAGGTTAGATGGGTTCACTGAGAGATGGAGAAGCCCCCTACTCCTCACTGAGACGTGGTCAGGAGCAGCAGAGAAAGGTCTGAGGTCCAAGTGGACCCCAAGCCTGAATGTAATGTGGCCACAGAATGCCTGTGCTGAAGTGAGACTGCTCCAGGGAGATAGACAGTAGCACAATGTCCCGAGTTGAGGGGTTGGGGTTGTCTTCCCTTGGCCCGGGGAATGCTATGCCCAGGGCAGCCTGATGTCACAACTGTTAAGGACCACTGGAGCCTGAGTCGGGAGGAGAACAGCCTGGGTGGTCATAGAGGATGGCAGAGGGGTAGAGCAACGATGTAGCAAGACGGACACCCTTGAAGTCACCAGAAAGCCTATTCCCTTGGACTTGGGCAGAGGCGGCTCTTAATATGATGATGTATTATCATTAATAGTTGCTACTATGTATTGAGCACCTATTGTGTGCCAGACCTGGCACTTAGCTCTTTACATGGGTTATCTCATGTGATCATTGTAAGAACCCTAAGGAGGTTATTCTTCCTATCCTCCATTTTACAGGTAAGAAAACTGAGGCTCAAAGAGGTTAAATCAGTTGTTCCAGGCACATAGCTTGGGCACCTAGCTTGTAAGGCGAGCCCAGTGCCACCCACACCAGCTCTGGTTCTTTGCCTCCAGCCCTGGCTCCTTTCTCCGACCATCTTCCCCCTCTGCCCCCGGCAGGTGGGGAGAAAAGGAAGAAAGAGAGGCCCATGGCATGTGTTTCGGCTTCCCTTTCCCTCTCTGCTGGTGCCCACTGGCCCTCACACCCATTTCTTGTTGCAGGAAAGTGAACAAGTGCTACCGGGGCCGCTCCTGCCCCATCATCGTGCACTGCAGGTGGGTGGAGAGGAGGTCCCTCTCTCTGGTCCAACTCCCTGTGTGCGTCTCCTGTGCACATTGCCTGCCTGTCCCCTTGGTGCTAGCAAACCAGGCATGGGCCAAATCCAGCACACCACCTGTTTTTAGTGGCCAATACCTAAGAATGGCATTCACATTTTTAAATGGGTGAAGAAAAAAGAAGAAAAGTATGTGACACAAACTGTATGTGGCCCACAAAGTTGAAAAATATTGACCATTGGCCCCTATACACAAAAAGTTTGCTGAAGGCTAGAGAGGCCCATCCAGTTCCCTCCTGTTGCCTACGCTTCAGGGCTGAGCCATGGCTCTCCTCTTTGGTTGTCCTATTGCCCAAGTGACACCCACAAGTCACAGACTCCCCTCTCAAGGCCCAAGTCCCAGCGTGCAGGTGCTATGAGCTTTCCTTCATCCTCAGCTCACTCACTCCTTCTCCAAGCCAACCCAAAGGGGTCACCCAGTGTCCTCCCCTCCCCCAGGCCTTCAGGCCTCCTCCATCCCTCCTCCTTTCTGCTGCATTGCAAGCTAAACCTGTCACTAACTCCTGTTTCAGTGATGGTGCGGGGAGGACCGGCACCTACATCCTCATCGACATGGTCCTGAACCGCATGGCAAAAGGTAGGGAGCTTCCCCATGGCGCCCGCAGCCCCCAGGCCCTTTTTAGAGGCTCCCCAGCACACAGGGTTGGGAGCTCAGAAGGAGCAGGTTGTCAACCTCTAGGCTCTGCCCAGCCCTCCAAAGCTCTTCGCCTCTAGGAGGCCCCAGGTTTTCTGGGTCCTGTCCTCCTCTGGACACCCCCTGAGCAGTCCCATCCCCACCCCCATCTCCAGGAGTGAAGGAGATTGACATCGCTGCCACCCTGGAGCATGTCCGTGACCAGCGGCCTGGCCTTGTCCGCTCTAAGGTGACCTTGCCTTCCTGCCCCAACCCCAGCTGCCACCCTTCCCTAGCACCCACTTCCTGGCCACCCCAGGGAAAGCAGCAGCTGCCAACCTCTCCCACCTGCCTCTGTCCCTCCTCCAGGAGGACTCCCCTCCTCCCAGGGGACCTGCCCAGGGCCCCACACCCCCACCGAAAACTCCCCACTTTGAGGGCAGAGCAGAGGTCAGGCCTCTCCGTGACCATCCTGCCACTGCCCTTCCCCAGGACCAGTTTGAATTTGCCCTGACAGCCGTGGCGGAGGAGGTGAATGCCATCCTCAAGGCCCTGCCCCAGTGAGACCCTGGGGCCCCTTGGCAGGCAGCCCAGCCTCTGTCCCTCTTTGCCTGTGTGTGCATCTCTGTGTACCCACTCCTCACTGCCCCACCGGCCACCTCTTGGGCATGCTCAGCCCTTCTAGAAGAGTCAGGAAGGGGAAGCCAGAAGGGGCACGCCTGCCCAGCCTCACGCATGCCAGAGCCCGGGGCATCCCAGAGCCTGGGGCATCCCACGGGGGTGCTGCAGCCAGGAGAAGAAAGGACGTGGGCAGCAATTCTACCCAGAGCCTTCTCCTGCCTACATTCCCTGGCCTGGCTCTCCTGTGGCTCTCCTGTGTTTCCGGGAGCTCCCCCAACATCTATGTGTTCCCCTCTATGCTCCAATGTGGAAGAACAGGGTGGAGGGTCGCCACACCTGGCTCCCCTTGCTTCTCAGCCCCAGGCCTGCCTCCTTGACTCACACTTGGGCGCTCCGCCCTCCCTGGCCTCATGCCCAGCCTCCTCTCACCACCCTCCCACCATGTGCTGCTCAACCTCTCTCCTTCTGGCGCAAGAGAACATTTCTAGAAAAATCTACTTTTGTACCAGTGTGAATAAAGTTAGTGTGTTGTCTGTGCAGCTGCAACCCAGACTCCTACACATTTCTGTCCGCTGGGCATCTGGACTCCAAACCCAGCCTAACCCCGGAACCGGTCCCTGCTGATCTCTCAGAAGGTGCAGAGAGCACAGCGGGAGAACACCAGCTGCCAGTAAGGCCCTCCTAGGCGGGAACGCTAGGTTAGAAAGAGGCTTCCTACGTGGCCAGCAGTCTCCAAGGTGCTTTACATGATGAGTCTCATTTTACAGATGGAAAGACTGAGGCACAGAACTTGCTTGTGGTAACACATAACACAACTTGTAAGATTGTAAGGTGGCTGGGCGCAATGTCGCACACCTGTAATCCCAGCACTTTGGGAGGCTGAGGCAGGCAGATCACCTGATGTCAGGAGTTGGAGACCAGCCTGGCCAACATGGAGAAACCCCATCTCTACTAAAAATACAAAATTAGCTGGGCATGGTGGCTCGCGCCTGTAATCCCAGCACTTTGAGTGGCCGAGGCAGGCATATCACCTAAGATCAGGAGTTCGAGACCAGCCTGGCCAACATGGCAAAACGCTGTCTCTATTAAAAATACAAAAAAAAAAAAAAAAAGGCCATGTGTGGTGGTGGGCACCTGTAATCCCAGCTACTTGGGAGGCTGAGGCAGGAGAATCGCTTGAACCCGGGAGGTGGAGTTTGCAGTGAGCTGAGAGCGTGCCGCTGCACTCCAGCCTGGGTGACAGAGCAAGACTCTGACTCAAAAAAAAAAAAAAAAGAATAAATATAGATAGATGATACATAGATAGATAGATAGATAGATAGATAGATAGATAGATAGATAGTAAGGTGGAGTTAAGAGTTTGCACCTGGCTGACTAACCTCCTCTCTACTACCTCTCCTCTCAGTTCTTTTTTTGTTTTGGGGGTTTTTTTGGAGACAGAGTCTTGCTCTGTCACCCAGGCTGGAGTGCAGTGGTGCGATCTCGGCTCACTGCAGCCTCTGCCTCCTGGGCGCCAGCGATTTCCCTGCCTCAGCTGCCCGAGTAGCTGGGATTACAGGCATGCACCACCATGCCCGGCTAATTTTTTGTATTTTTAGGAGAGACGGGGTTTCACCATGTTGCCCAGGCTGGTCTGGAACTCCTGAGCTTCAGAAAATCTGCCCGCCATGGCCTCCCAAAGTGCTGGGATTACAGGCGGGAGCCACCGCGCCCCGCCTCCACTCAGTTCTTGGCAGCTGCTTTGTGCCTTTCTGCTGCCAGATTGAGGTAAGGCCTGAACAAGGTGATATTAGCAAAGTGCCTGCCACACTTTAGGCAAAACTATAGCAAAACTCTGACAGTGAGTTCAGGCTGGGCCTGTGAGATGCTAGGACAGGCGTTCCCCTGGGAATAAAGGACACACTGTCTCACCGCAGCTCCCAGAACCCTCCACCCTGTATGGCCCCAGAAGGTATACTCACCTGCATGTCATGAGGTGTCCTTGGACAGAAGTGGTGGACATGAAATAAGGCAAAAAGAGCCTTAGGCCTGGCGTTACTTGGGAGTTAGGGCCACTTACCTATGCTGAGACTCAGTCTCCTTAAATAAAAAACAGGGCAAACACCATCTGCCCTGGAGCCGGAGTGAAGGGACCCGCCAGCTGACCACAGGCCGTCCCGCTGTCTCACCCACACTCTGCTGAGGTTCAGCACCAGTGATAGCCATCTCAAGGGCTAGACAGATGTAGATGAAACAGCCATTTGCAAACTTCCACCCGACTCAGGATGGAAGTTTGAAATTCCTCTTTCAGGGTAGGCTGCTTCTTAGCTTTGAGAAAAATATAGTAGAGGCCCTTTGGTGATTGATGCTGAAGCAAGAGCCCGTCCTAGAATGGAAGAGAGGCCTGGGGAGCCACCTGGCCCTCCCTGACAACGGAAAGGTGCTTGTCCCAGCACGGTGGCTGGAGATGAAAGGGAAGGGGTACCTGGCTTTTTCTTCTGTGGGCCCTGGGCCCTGGGCGGGCTGGACTCGTGCCACTCCACGTGCCACTGGCTCACACCTTGGGCTGAGCCAATGAAACCTGCCGAGGGGCTTAGTCTGTGGGCCTCGCGGGGGTACAGTTTAAAGGTTTCACTGTGTGTTCTCAGCTTTCTGTGCTTTTAGTCTTTTTTTTCGAGACAGTCTCACTCTGTTGCCCAGGCTGGAGTGCAATGGCTTGATCTTGGCTCACTGCAGCCTCTCCCTCCCAGGTTCAAGCAATTCTCCTGCCTCAGCAGCCAAGTAGCTGGGATTATAGGCATATAGGCAGGTACCACCACATCCGGTTTTTTTTTTTTTTTTTTTGATATATTTTTAAGTAGAGACGGGGTTTTGCCATGTTGGACAGGCTGGTCTCAAATTTCTGCCCTCAAGTGATCTGCCCGCCTCAGCCTCCCAAAGTCCTAAGATTATAAGCATGAGCCATCGTACCCGGCCTCAGTTAAGTCTTAACTGAGTATGATCCTAGCTGTGCTGTGAAGTGCTAAGGGGTGAGGCCCCTCATAAGGGCAGCATCAGCTGCTAGAGAAAGCTGATTGTGGGCCCCCAAGAGGTGAAAGGAAAGAATGGAGCATTGCCTGGTGTTCCATAACATACTTGGGGAGGGCAGCCTGGTCAAAGAGGGCACTTCTGCCTTCAACTGGCAAGGCCTGCACCTCTAGCTGTAGGGGCATAAAGGGAGGTGTGAGGCCTGAAGTGTCACCCACTGTCCCTTAGAGGCCCTCCTGGGCCACTCCGGAAAGTAGGAACACAAGAACACAACATGCCACCGAGCTCTCAAAACTCAGTTTTATTGACTTCCAGCATTTCCCCCTGGATCTGAGCTCAGCCCAGCTGGTTTTGGTTCGTCTCTGAGGCTCAGTGTTAACGGCGGCTAGCTCCACCACTCCCCTCCCTGGCCACCGGGATCCCCAGGCAGGGAGGAGGAGAGGCGGCTCATCTGTGATGTTGGAAAGAATGGGCAGCAGGGTCAGAGGCCAAAGAAAGCCATACAAGCAGCAGCATGCCTGGAGCTGCCATCACATGCCAAGCCCTGCCACACACACGCCCCTGCGGGTGGCCTTGCCCTCAAAGCTCTCTGCCACCCACACTCCTCAGCTTTCTGGGGCCACACTCTGCTCAGGCGGACATGCTACTCGCCCTGGCTTGTTCCTGGGACCCCAGGCTGCCCATGGGAAAGGAACCTCTCCCAGGTGCTGCACGGCTCTGCCCTGCCCACTCTAACCCTGGGGCTAGCAAGATGTGTCAGGGGAACCAATGCTCAGATCATTCCTCCTTCATCTACAACCCTGCCAGCCCTCCAGGGATAAATCAAAAGACAAAATCTCCCCATCTCACAGCGAGTGACAAGCCGACCTGGGCAACTACATGTCCCAAGATGCACAGCTCAGTAACCACGCACCACCTCCCCCAAGCGGGATCTATCAGAAATGAGGCCGGGCGCACCGCACTCTGGGATTTGTAGTTCCCAGGAGCCAGCACGAAACACCCAAGGAAGAGAGTGCACAGGCTAAGACTACTGCCGCCTCCCACCCGGCCCCCACCCACTACCCAGGCCCCAGCTCTACACTCAGCATGGGTGAGGGGGAGAAATGGAGGGTCCCCTCCCAGCACATGGGGGAGGGCGCTGTCCTGTTGGAACTGTGCAGCGATTCTGGAACCGGCATCCAGCTCAGAACACATCTGGGGAGAGAGCGGGGGCGGGGTGACAGGAGAGAGCATCAGCGGCAAGCTGTGGAGGACGGGGCTCAGCATGCAGACCTGGGCTGGCCGCATGGCCTCTCCCTGAGCCCTGATGTATGGTAGGGAAGCAGTATGGGTGCAGTTCCCACCTAGGCCTCCCTCCTGGTTCCCCCTGGTCCTATCCCACCTCTTCAGAGTCAGTCAGCCTCACCTCTGCCTAGTCCTGAGGGTTAGGGCAGGCTGAGGCAACGGGAAGAAGGGAGGAGGAGTGGGCTCCAGTTCTGAATCCGGACAGCTGAGAGGCTCCCGCCCCACCCAGCTAGCCTCCCCAGAAGACCTCACAGCCCTACCGGCCCCAGCATCTTCCTCGCCACATTGAGGCCTTCTCGGGGAAGGAAGGAAGAAGGGAGTCCTAGCCAGACGGCAGTGAAAGCAAGCGATGCGGCCCGCAGGGAGTTGCAGAGAGAATGGGAGGGAGGAGAAGCAACACCAGAAGAGAAGCAACAGAGACAGTCAGAGCACAACATGGCACAGAAACCAGGGTTGGGGGTCTGCAGCTGGACCAGGAGAGCAGGAGGCTCCACTCCGCCTGCGCTGCTCCCCAGTGGAGCTGCCGGCTCCGGCTCAGACAACCCTAGGCCAAGTCCTCCTTCCTTGACACCATCAGCAACACAGGTGGCAGAGGACCTGGGCACAAAAGGCCCAGCCCAAACCACTAATTCCCCTTGGAGCTCCCCATCCAATAAATGCAACCTGGCTCCTCGGGCCCTTCCACTGTCCTGACACCCCCCACCCTGGGTTTCACCAGGGACCTATCAGTCCTGGGCTGAGCACAGCAAATCCCAAGTCCACAGTGGGGTGCGGGGGGCCTGGGAGGGAAACTCGTGGAGGGAGCATGGAGTTGCAAAGCAGTTCCTACAACTCAGGATACTCCCCTCTGCTCTTCCCACAGTGAGCCAGACCCCCAGTCAAGACCTGGATCAGGTCAGGTTGGGCCTGGTGGTCAGAGGATGAGGCAACGAGAGGCCTTCTCCTCTGGGGATGGGCTGCGTTTGGTTGCTTCACCCCTCGCACCCTCCTGGGTCCCTCCCAAGCCTGGATCTTGGTGCTGGGCCTTCGGCCGCCCCTGCCGTCGGTGCTGTGCCTCCCGCCCACCTGCGGGTTTCTTCCCAGCTGCCTCCATCTCTGACAGGCTGTAGGCCATGGCCAGCTGCAGGTCCTCATCCTCAGAGAGGTCGCTGTCCAAGGGACATGAGGCAGGGGTCTGCTGGACCTGAGTGCCCCCAGACCTGGAAGTGACTGACGGCTGCTGCTCGCGACGGCTAAGCTCCAAGCCCAGTGCCAGGTCATCTGGGACACCTGCAAGAGTCACAGCCACCATGAGGCCCCAACCTGAGCCGGGGTATTACTGCCAGGTTGCCTCACACAGTAACGACCTTGACCACTTAAGAGTCTCTCATTTGGAATTGACACACATGCATTTTGGCACCTAGGGTTGTGATTTTGAGCACAGGGAAGTATTCAGCTCTACCAGGTAGGAGCTCCTACCCTTGGGCAAGTCACTCAACATCCCTACCCCTCCCTTTTCTCATCTAGAAAGTGGGAATGATGGCCGGGCACAGTGGCTCATGCCTGTAATCCCAACACTTTGGGAGGCTGAGGTAGAAGGATCACTTGAGCCCAAAAGTTCGAGACGAGCCTGGGCAACATAGTGAGACCCCAACTCTACAAAATATTTAAAAATTAGCTGGGCATGGTAACACACGCCTGTAGTCCCAGCTACACGAGGGGCTGAAGTGGGAGGACTGCTTGAGCTGAGGAGGTCGAGGCTGTAGTGAGCCATAATCGTGCTGGGCTGGGCACCAAAGCAAGACCTTGTCTCAAAAAAATAGAAAAAAAGAAAAAAAGAAAAAGAAAATGGAAAGATAGTGCCTTCATACTCAAATTGTTCCACTGATTAAATACGTCAGCCCATGTAAAGGGCTTGGTGCACAGTGCTCGGAGTCAGCAGGCAGGAAAGGTGAGCTATGGTGACGGTCCTGCACAGCAAGGTGTTGCAGAGACAGTTCTGCTCTGGGAATCATGCGTCCCGAGTTTGACTCCTGGCCCTTCCCCTTACTTGGAAGAAAAGAGTCTTGAGCCTGGGCTACTTGGAAGTTAGGGTCATTTAACTATGCTGCAGCTCAGGCTCCCCAAACTAAAACTGAGTGGATACCATCTGCCCTGTGTACTCCCCCAGATGCTTGAAGAATACAGAGGATATCGTATATCTGGAAGTGCTTTAAAAATAGTAAAGTGCTTTGCAAATGTAAGGCACCCCACTCACAGTGACGGCGATGGCTTCGTGAGACTCCTCCGCCCCCTTCCCAGCATTGCCATCTCTGATCCTACCAGTCTGGCCTGTTGCCACTCCCTCCCAAGCCCCAAGCGAGTTCTGAGAGCAGCAGTTTGGGGAGGAGGCTGCTGAGGTTGGGGCTGGGGCTTCCTGCCAGGGGCTGGGTGGTGGAGCCACTCCTCACCATTGATTGTGACTGACTTCAGCTGCCCATCCTCCTCCACTTCCACCCGCTCCTGCCCGTTCTCCATGATTCTGTGAGAGATAGCACAGTTCAGGCAACGGAGCAGTGATGGACTCCTGCAGGTGCTGGTCACAGTTCTGGCCACCGCAGTAGAGAGTGCAGACTGGGCCCTGCCCTCAAGGAGCCAATTTTCTATTTGAATACAGCTACCCAGCAGACCTCTTACACCTCTATGGCCCCAGAAGGAGCTCTTACCTGCGTGTGGTGATGCGGCGTCCTTGGACAAAGGTGGTGGACGTAGAAACAGAGCGAAAAGCACCAGCCCCGGGACTGAAGGAGAAAGATGAGGAGGAGAAATCTGGCATCGGGACAAGGGAGAAGGAGGAGAGGTGGTTAGAAGAAGACTGCGCTGCCTATCGTGGTCACCGAGGCGCCAGGCCTCCTCGCAGGGCTGCTGGAGGCAGGGCTCCCAACACAGGAGACAGGCTTGGAAAAGCAACAAGCTCAGTCCAAGGGTTCCAGGAATCGGAGCTTGCAAAAGTGGGAAGGGGCAAAACTTACCAGAGTGCCCAGGGAAGGAGGAAGAGAAGGTAAAGAAAGGGCCTGAGTGTCGGGAACCCCGGTTCTGAAGCTCTGAGAAGGGGCCCAGGTCATCTGCAACAAGTAAACAGATTAGCAATCCTCTGGTAATGACGTTTCCCCCCAAAAGTGTGTGAGCCCTGCTGTTAAGTCTGGAAGTATAAATGCTAAGCAACTGGGTAGGGTTTTTCTTTTCCGCTTTTTAGTTGGGCTTATTTATAATTAAATTCCTTTTTAATGTTGAATTCGAAGACGCTCACTAGTTAATTCTGTCCACAATAAAGAATAAAGGAAGGAAGGAGGGGGCAGAGGGATGGAGGACAGATGGCTCTTTCAGTACAGGCAAATCATCATGACGCGATGACAGGCAGACACAGCTAGGAGTCCAGCTCTGCCATGTGCTGTGTGACTCTGAGCTATTGGCTGTGCCTTGGTTTTCTCATCTGCAAATGGAGATAAAATTGCCCACCTCTCAGGGTTCACTAGAGAATTAGGGAATGTAAAATATTTGGCACATATCAATCATTAAAAAATACCAGTATCTGTTTTATAGATAATAATAATAATATTGTTAACAAGATGCTTTGAGTCTTGCTTTCACAGCTCTTACTGTAGAGGTCTAACAGCGTATTATTGTCGTTGTCATTTAATAAAGTGAGTCTGTGAAGTGTCACTGTTGGATCACGGGGGTTCTGGCACATGTATGGTTCTGTCCCAGCTCTCACTGGACCCAGCTCCACAAAATCTTCTGTCCATGGCATTCCCATCCCCTCTCAGCCTTCTACCTCAGGGCCTCCCAAATGATAGAAGGACAGGCCTGGAAGGGGAATTTGAGCCATTCAGAGGCTTCCGGCGTCCACTCACCAAAGAGCTCTGCAAAAGGGTCTCCGCTCCCGAAGAATTCCCGGAAAACCTCCTCGGGGCTTCGGAAGGTGAAGGTGAAGCCAGGCCCACCACTGCCAGCTTCTGCCCGAGATGGGCCAGTTCCTGGAAAGGCAGGATAAGGAGAGAGCTTAGGGCATGCATCCTGCCCTGACCTGGGGACCTCACCTAAGGCATGGCCAGGAGTCTGAGAAAGCCTCCACTGCAAGAATCTGCCCTGCCCCTCTCCTCCCTGCCCCACCTCCATTCCTGGACCTCGTCACTCCACCTACCTGTCCCCGTCAGCCCTTCCCGGCCATAGCGGTCGTAAATCTCCCGCTTGTGCTCTGCAAAAAGAGACCAGATGATTCCACCCTCCCTCTGGGATGGCCTCCCCTTCCAGGCTAGGACGCTCAAAGGATTGTCCAGAGACTGACACTCTGACACTTGGCGGGGGAAGGCAGGCACAGCAGGGGACCCATGGCACCCCTGCCATAGGTTTAGGCAGCAACTCAGCCTTTCACACAGCCGACCTCTTCTCATCTGGAAAATGGCTGTCATCACAGCACTTAACGCGCAGGGTTGTAGCAAAGATCACATGAGACCATCCACGTAAACTGCCTACCAGTGCCTGACACATAGGAAGTGTTCAATAAATGTTAGCTAATGATTACTACATTATTATTCACCGGGGCTTAGCCTAAATGTCACCTCCTAAGAGAGGCCTTCTACAACCACCAGAACAAAAGCAGGTGCACGTTATTCCCTAACACTCCACCTGCCCCGTTTCTTCCCTCTAGAATACTCTTCACAAGTTGTAACTGTCTGTGTGTGTGCCTGGTGAGTGTTGGTCTTCCCTGCCCCTCTGGGCAAGGACAGTGCCTGCTTGTCCTCCAGTTTCCCCAGAACCCAGAGAGTGCCGGACACTGTCAGCATTCAGTGAATTACATTTTGAATGAATCAATAAAAAGGCCGACCTGGATTCATATTCCAGCTCTGCATGGCCTTGAGCAAGTTACTTCACCTCTCTCAGCCTCAGTTTCCTTGCCTGTAATATGGGGGTGATAGAACCTGCCTCATAGGACGGCTGTGAGAACTCATGGAGATGACACCCACCAATGCCTGGCATGCAGGAGGCTCAGCTCACATGAGTTACCTGCCCTGCTTCCTTCTCCTTGCAGGTCTCATGCCAGTCACTCCTACCAGACTCTGGGGAGCAGATACTGAGCTGTCCCTGTGGGAGGGGGAGCTTAAATGTCAGGCACAGAGGAAACTAGGGTGGCAGAGACATTGCTTTAAGAAAATGTGAGCTGGGGCATGAAGTAGGGAGTGATGTGCTGGGTCCTGCCTGATTCGGGCCCTTACTGTCAGACAGCACTTCATATGCCTCCGCCACCTCCTTAAATTTCTTCTCAGCAAATTCTTTATTATCTGGGTTTTTGTCTGGGTGCCACTGGAGAGCCTTGCGCCGATACCTGCAGAAAGTGGGTGCAGAGGAGCGGGTTGGGGGACAAATGCAGGCACTTCCCACCCGGAACAGAACGACCCGTTTTCCCATTAGCCCATCACTGTCCTTTCACCGCCGTGTCCCAGTCCACCCCAGCTGCTAGGGCTGCCTCTGCTGTGATGTTTTCATCAAGTTCCACCCTCTCTCATCTGCCACCAGTGCTGGGACCACGTGTACAAGCGGATACAATGCCAAGGTGAGAAGGCCTATCCCTAGCCCCTCCCTAGGGCTCGCTGGAATTGGGCTGCAAAGCTTGGGGCACATGTGGCCTCGAAGAGTACAGGGACACCGGCCCCTCCTCCTCACAGAGCCTCGGCATCTTTGCACTGCAGCCTGAGAATGCCCAAATCTAGAGGGAAGAGGGAACCGGGAAGGGGGAGGGGAGGGGAAGGGAGGGGAAGGGAGGGGAGGGGAGGGGAGAGAAGGAGAAGGAGGGGAAGATCCACTGGAGAACAACTCGTAACACAGTGCAGCTCCCAGCGGAACAAACTACTTCACTCTCTGGACGTTCTGCTTGTACTCTACCAGGGGTCTCTTTCCTCCCTGCAGGTGTCACTCGGAGGAAGCCCCCCACCCCAGGGCTTTCTAAGGACCTGGTTCCCTCAGACACCTACAGGTGTCACTCTGAAGTGCCCCATGGTGGTGGCGGGTGGAGGGTGAGAGGTTTTCTGTTGCACACGGAGGCACTTACGCCTTCTTGATGTCATCAGCAGACGCACTTCGCGGCACGTCTAGGATCTCGTAGTAGGATGCCATGGCAACTGGTCAATCGTCAAGCGGGCCTCCTTGGGGCTGCAGGAGAGAAGGAGTCAGGCGGAAAAAACCAAGAGCCCCTCCCTGTGGCTGCAGCAGTCTCCCCCCGGGTGGCGGGAGGCGCTCCCAGTTGGAAGTGGAGCCCACCAGGCTCTGCTTGCGGCCGGTGACTAGGCTCCCTCCCGCAGCCTTATCTGCCCCCGAAGGCCGGGGCCAAGAGCTATCTTGACGCCCAGGCCCAGGAGCCCTATCGGGGCCCCCCAACTCCAGCAGTCCGACCCAGGGCCCCCAGCCTGACCCGGGCCCCCGGCTGCACCTCCTCCGCCGGGAGTCCCGGCCTCTTGCGGCGCCCCGCCCCTGCCCCCCGCCGGGAACCGTCTGGCACCCGCAGCCCGGCTCGCGGCTGCTGCGTAGGACGCGCCCGGCCCAGCTGTGCGCGCAGGCATGCGTCAGCGGCGCGGAAACTACTAGAGACCGGGAGAAGGCCCGCTCCGCCAGTCCCCTGGCGGGGGTGGGGGCCTGCAGGGGCTGCCGGGAGAAGAGGGCGGAGCCAGCTATTTTGGGCACGCACCAGGACGACGTCAGCCCCAGCTGGGACCTGGGAGACTGCTGCCCCGCCTCCATCCAGGCAAGACTTGCTCGCACGGAAGCTGGGGCAGCCCACAAACAAGCCGCCCGGCCCCCAGGTCCCTCTGTCACTTTCTTATAAACATCAGCGATGATCCATGCTTACTCACCCACCTCGAGGACTCGTACTCCTCCCTCCCTCCCCCGACCACAATTCTAACTCCTCCCCCTTCTTCAGCTCCCAGCTCCAGCCCCAGGTCCCCCAGCAGGCTGCCCTCGCTTTCCTGAGTAGGTCAGAACTGCCTTTTACAGCATCTCGTGGCATTTCCTTCATCAGTCTTCTTAGAGCCACAAATTAGCATTTATTGGTTTGATTATTTTTTATTACCATTCACCTCACCCACTAGAATGTCGATTTCACAGGGCAGGAATTGTGTGTTTTTTCTCACTGGTCTATTAGAGCAGCTGTCGGGGTTCAAAACTACCCGTAGGATGAATAAATAATGAACATCTGCAAACCTCTTGTTGACAGTTCGGACACATTTGGGGGAGGTGAGGTAAAGGGGACAGTAGAACGGAATTCCCCAGGTTCAAGTCTTCCCAAACTGATCCTGACTAGGCCTATTCCACTGCAAAATGCTCCCTGGGTTCAGGCCTCATGGGAGGGTTAGGAAACCTTCCAGAATTGTCTCCTGCTTGATCCCATCCAGGCCAATCCACAGGCGTTAGCTGAGCATTTTTCTGCATTCAAGATGCTGCCAGACCGTATAAAGAAGAATGTGGCCCAAGTCCTGCCTTTGCAGAGCTTGAACTTGATAACATACCAGCCCATCAGTGTGGCCCGCTGGGAAACCCAAGGCTTTGGAAACAGTACAACCTGGCATTACTGTGAGACTTGGGAAAATCTCTGAGCACTCTTTTTTTCTCACTAAATATAGGTAGTGCCTAGGGTTGTTTGAAAGTCAAATGACACATGGTACATATTAGGTGTTACTGCGGTCCTCGCTGGCATCGTGATTGGCTCAAGCAATAATGGTTACGTGAGTCCAGAAAAGTGCTTTAGGCTGGGGGACCCAGAAACACTTCGCCAACGAGAAGGGCTTGAGCCGGACGTAAGAGAAGAAGGTGGTGTGAGTGTCCTGTTTTCCTGGCCGCCCACCATCAGAACCTCCTGCCTACATTTGGGGAATTCCCATCGCACGGGCCCTAATGGGAAGCATGCCACCATTTGCCACAAAGCCCCAATGCTTGCTCTCCCTGACTCGGCTCTAGGGTTGCAGGCAGAAGACATGAGCTCCGCCAATCGGATGCTCCAACTGGGACTTTGAATCTGGAGCAAGTCACGGAGAAGCAGGGCTGGTTGAGGAATTCATTTCTGCGGCAGTGGTGGAGGCGATGGGGCCAACAGCGGCCTCTAGTGTCTGGAGGAGGAAATGTCAGTGCTAGTGCCGCAGGTGAGGGAGGAGAGCAGGGGGATCACTGCGGAGGGTGGAGGGGACAGGAGCCTCCTACATAGGCTGTCCTGTGCCCAACCTTGAGTGTGGTGCTGGCTGCCCAGCTTCCCTGGGTGCCTGTCTGATTGCTGACCCTTGTTTGCTGGCCCTTGCATTGATTCCAGTGCCATCCGGTATCTCTGTAATTGTTGGGGGCAGCGAACTTGAAACAATTTGCCAGTTAGCTTCTGCTGTTTACAAGAGTCCTGACTGACACAAAGACTAAGAGTTAGCCTTGGTATAAGAGGAAAGAGTGGTTGGGTTAAGTCACTCCAGATTTTCCAGATCTCTGCCTTTTTCTTCTTACTCTGCCGTCCCAACAGACATTTGTCTAGCACCTACCGTGTATGTCTTGTTATATTAAGAATAAGAATATAGCAGGGCGCGGTGGCTCACGCCTGTAATCCCAGCACTTTGCGAGGCCGAGGTGGGTGGATCACCTGAGGTCGGGAATTCAAGACCAGCCTGACCAACATGGAGAAACCCTGTCTCTACTAAAAATACAAAATTAACCAGGGTGGTGGTGCATGCCTGTAATCCCAGCTACTCGGGAGGCTGAGGCAGGAGAATCACTTGAACCCGGGAGGCAGAGGTTGCGGTGAGTCAAGATCGTGCCATTGCACTCCAGCCTGGGCAACAAGAGAGAAACTCTGTCTCAAAATAAATAAATAAATAAAATAAGAATATAAAGAAGCTTAAATTCCAGTCTCTGTGCTCAAGGGGATAGGACATAGACAAATGACAACCGAGGGAAATTATATGGAACACATCTAGCAGACAAAGGTTTTTTTTTTTTTTTTTTTTTTTTTTAGGTGGAGTCTCGCTCTGTCGCCCAGGCTGGAGTGCAGTGGCACAATCTCGGCTCACTGCAAGCTCCGCTCCGCCTCCCGGG
>NW_012107586.1:4284182-4303511 GCF_000951045.1 Mandrillus leucophaeus | reverse complement strand
TTCACCATGTTAGCCAGGATGGTCTCGAACTCCTGACCTCATGATCCACCCGCCTCGGCCTCCCAAAGTGCTGGGATTACAGACGTGAGCCACCGCGCCCGGCCCAGACAAAGGTTTAATTTCCTTTGTCCACAAAGAAATCCCAACTAATAAAAGACAATGCCATTTTTAAATGGACAAAGGGACAGGCAGCTCACAGAAGAGGAAATACTGGCTTTTAAACATATGAAAAGATGCTCAATCTCGTTCACAAAAAAAACGTAAACCAAAGCTACAACAGGCCAGGCATGGTGGTTCATGCCTGTAATCCCAGCATTTTGGGAGACCAAGGCGGGTGGATCACCTGAGGTCAGGAGTTTGAGACCAGCCTGGCCAATATGGTGAAAACCTGTCTCTACTAAAAATACAAAAAGTAGCCCAGTGTGGTGGTGTATGCCTGTAATCCCAGCTACTCAAGAGGCTGAGACCGGAAAATCACTTGAATCCAGGAGGTGGAGGTTGCAGTGAGCCAAGATCATGCCATTGCACTCCAGCCTGGGCGACAAGAGTGAAACTCCATCTAAATAATAATACATTTTAAAAGAATAATAATAATAAAGCTACAGCAAAATACTTTGGGGTTTTGGGGGGGTTGGTTTTCTTTGTTTTGTTTTTTGAGGTGGAATCTTGCTCTGCCACCCAGACTCGAATGCAATGGCACTATCTTGGCTCACTGCAACCTCCCAGGTTCAAGCAGTTCTCCTGCCTTAGCCTCCCAAGTAGCTGGGAGTACAGGCATGTGCCCGTAATTTTTGTGTTTTTTGTAGAGACGGATTTTCACCATGTTGGCCAGGCTGGTCTCGAACTCCTGGCCTCAGATGATCCACCTGCCTCGGCTTCCCAAAGTGCTGGGATTATAGGCCAGAGCCACCACACCTGAGCACATGGCCCCAACAAAATACTTTGTTTCTCTTATTGGATGATTGACAAAGACCAAAAAGTTGAAAACATTGTATGGGCAAGGCTGAGGGCACAGGCCTTCTTATAGATTGGTAGTGGGAGGGTGGATAATTTGGTGTGACTTTTTTTTGAGACAGAATTTCGCTCTTGTTGCCCAGGCTGGAGTGCAATGGTGCAATCTTGGCTCACTGAAACCTCTGCTGCCTGGATTCAAGCAATTCTCCTGCTTAGCCTCCCGAGTAGCTGGGATTGCAGGCGTGAGCCGCCGTGTCCGACCTGGTGTGACTTCTAAAGAGAGCAAGATTTAAAATGCATAATCTTTGACCCAGAAATCTCAATTCTAAGAATGTATGGTTATACATGAAAAAAAAATACAAGTGTTGCAGCATTCTTTTTAATAGCAAAAGATTGGAAACAATCTAAATATCCATTAATAGCAGACTGGTAAAACAAGTGTTGGTATGATATACGATGGAATATTATATTGTGACCAAATAGAATGAGGCATAGCTAATGGTATTCATAGGGACCATCTTCCAGATTTATTATTAAGTGAAAAAACAAGGTGTAGAACAAAGTGTATACTGAATGTGCATACAAGCATGGTAGTACAGATGGAGCATCCCTACTCCAAAAACCCAAAATCTGAAATGTTCAAAAATCCAAAACTTTTTGAGTACCTGACATGATGCCACAAGTGGAAAATTCCATACCTGACCTCATATACACAAACTGTTTCATGCACAAAATTATTTAAAACATAGGCCGGGCTCAATGGCTCAGGCCTGTAATTCCAGCACTTTGGGAGGCCAAGGCGGGAGGATTACCTGAGGTCAGGAGTTTGAGACCAGCCTGGCCAACATGATGAAACTCTGTCTCTACTAAAAATACAAAAATTAGCTGGGCATGGTGGCAGCCGCGTGTAATCCCAGCTACCCGGGAGGCTCAGACAGGAGAATCACTTGAACTTGGAAGGCAGAGGTGCAGTAAGCCAAGATCACACTATTGCACTCCAGCCTGGACAACAAGAGCGAAACTCCATCTCAAAAAACAAAACAAAACAAAACAAATATTTAAAACATTATACAACATTCCCTTCACGCAATGTGTATCAGGTGTATATGAAACGTAAGTAAATTTCATATTTAGACTTGGGTTTCAGTCCCAAGATATTTGGGATATTTCATTATGTATGCACAAGTATTTCAAAATCTGAAAAAATCTGAAATCCTAAACACTTCTGTTCCCAAGCATTTCAGATAGGGGATATTCAACCTATACATATGTAGACATCTCTGGAAGGAAACACTAACAAAAACATTAACAGTGGTGGCTGCCAAGAGCGGAACAAGATGAAAGAGACTTATTTTTCTTGTTCCTAAATCTCTCTGATACTTTTCGAATTTTGAAACATATGCACCTAATAACTTCAAATTCATACTGATTGTTAAAAATTGAGTTGGGGGAAATAAGACATTGACAAGAAGCCAAGTGCTATCATACAAGGAAGCCCATGCCAGGCGCCAAATGAAAAAATAGAGACAGAGGTAGATGCTGAAAGAATCCAGAAGAGAGAGAGCTCCCTGGGGCTGGGTAGGTTCTGGATGGCTGTGACCTAAGCTGGAAGGAATGGCAACATTGAGACAAGCAGGGGGAGGTGGCGTTCCAGAAGGAGGGAATGGTGACAACACAGCTTTGAAGCCAGGCATGTTCCTGACACATCAGAGACCAGGGAATAAATTTGTTGGGTAGAATCTGAGCTTGGGAACCTGTTTCTTTTGTCTGCCTGCAGAAGGCAATTGTACTTTGGCTTTAGAAGTGTCGGGGATGAAAGCATTTCCCCTGCACTGAGGGAGTCCCCAGGAGCCAAGCTGGGTGGTGCTCCCAGCTGCCCCAGGAGGTCTGGGTTGCCACCTCTCCACACCCACGCCCAGTCCAACCTAGGCCTGCCAGGGCCTGCCAGCAGAGTATTACTAGCAGGAAGACGTCAGGGAGATAGCTATATAACCACCCAGGGTGGACTGGCTGGTTCAGCAGACAGGAAGGGAGATGAGCTGCCTCTCTGGATCCGCAGCCATCTTGGCAGGTGAAGAGCTCACCTCCCTCCCCACCCCCAATCCTGGCCTCTCCCAGGCCCTCACCACCTCCTAGGAGATGTTGGGGGATGTTTTCCAAAGGACACTGATAGCCCCAAAACCTGGCCCCAAAGAAGCCTCTACCCCCATTCAGACCCAGAAGCTGGGACTCTCCCCTCTACATCAGTGCCCTCCTTCCCAGAGCCTGGGCAGGGCAGTGTGAAGCGTCACCCGCTCCCTGCCCCTGAGGCACCTGAGTCACTGTCTGGGCACTGGGGACCTGGCAGGCTCAGAAGATGTGGCGTCTGGAGGGGTGCCTAGAATCACTGTGGGCAGGAAGTGGGGGCACCTAAGAAAAAGGTGGGGGAGCAACATGTGATTTGGCGCAGGCTAACCTGGGTTTGAATCCCGACTCCTCCATTTATCACCTTGGGCGAGTCTTTGAGTCTCAGTCTCCACATCTATAAAATAGGCATTCATTGAACAAGTTCATCCAACAAATATTAATCATCTAATATGCCAGGCAACTGGGGTAATGAGAACAATGAAAAACAGTCCAAGGCCTGTCTGAGAGCTTCTGTTCCAGTGGGTGTCATAACTGTACTAACCTCAGAATTAAACAAGATTGTATGGATACAGGACGTAGCACATAGTAGATGCTCACTAAATGATGGCTATTTCTTGGGGTATGAAGGGCTCCCAGAGTAACACCTCTTCCCTTCCCAAATTTGAAAGCAGTTGATAGAAAGACACATAAGTCAAATATATGGAGATTTAAAAGTCAGCCCTTTTAGCAAGGCATAGTGGCTCATGTTTGTAATCTCAACACTTTGGGAGGCCAAGGTGGGAGAATTGCTTGAGCCCAGGAATTCGAGACCAGCCAGGGCAACATTGTGAGATCCTGTCCTTACAAAAATTGTATTGTATTGTACTGTATTGTATTGTATTGTATTGTATTGTATTGTATTGTATTGTATTGTATTGTATTGTATTGTTGTATTGTATTGTATTTATTTTTTGAGATGGAGTCTGGCTCTGTCGCCTAGGCTGGAGTGCAGTGGCACTACCTCAGCTCACTGCGACCTCTGCCTCCTGGGCTCAAACGATTCTCTTGCCTCACTCAGCCTTAGGATTTAAAGTTTGCCATCTGTTTGGAAGTGGAGGTGGGAAGCTGTGCATGCATAATGCCACAGGACTGATAAAAGGTCAACTGTTTTCATCAAAAAGTGGTGAGTGTCAGGGCCGGGCACAGTGGCTCACCCCTTAATCCCAGCACTCTGGGAGGCCGAGGCTGGTGGATCACCCGAGGTCAGGAGTTGGAGACCGGCCTGACCAACATGGTGAAACCCTGTTTCTACTAAAAACATAAAATTAGCCTGTAATCTCAGCTACTTGGGAGGCTGAGGCAGGAGAATTGCTTGAACCAGGGAGGCAGGGATTGCAGTGAGCCGAGATCGTGCCATTGGACTCCAGCCTAGACAACAAGAGCAAAACTCCATCTGAAAAAAAAAAACAAAAGTGGTGAGTGTTGACAGAGATTACTGGGAGGTAATCTCTACCCTTACAGTCCTACCTTTACAAGCCATTCTCCCTTTGTGGCTGCCACTGCACCATTCTTCTGCCTCAACCAACTCCAGTATCAGGGCTCTCTATTACCCCAAACTCCTGCCTGGAGAAGACAAGCCTCCAGATCTCAGGAGGGGCTAGCGGGCACTAGATTACTTTAAGGATCACTTCGGATCCTCCTGGCCTCACTGGGCTCTTGTTGCAGCTCCATGTGGGGTCCCACCGACTTCACATATGTTCAACTTAACAGCACCTCCTCCTCGCCCAGGGTTTCCTGATGACTCTACAGCCGAAGTGTGTGTAATCCACCAGTGCAGGGGAGTTAATGCTGAATGGGGCGAAGGTTTAACCAGTGGAAGAACAGAGCCAGTGCATAAACCCCACCCCCAGCCCTCACTTGCCCACTCACCCAAGGATGGTTCTGAGATGCCATTTATTCAGCTGCATTTTCTCTAGGGTGAATTCTTCCTCCTTCTGTGCCTTACTTCCCTTGGCCCCCATTCTGTTCGCTGTAATTGCACTCTGTAATGAAATCTAAAATCAGATCTGCTTTCTGGGGAATAGAGGCTAAGACACCAGTGTTCCTATCTCTCATGGAGAAGAAGCCCTCCCCACATGGTTTTTCCCAAGAGAAAAAGACATTCGTGAGACAATAAGGCCACAGCACTTTATGTAGGACAGACAGGCAATATTCCCCTAGTACTCATCCCCCACTTCTTTTCCTCCCCCCGCAAGCTATCCATGCCCACCTCCTTGTAATCCTTCTCCAGGGCAGTCATATCTTCATGGGCCTCAGAGAACTCACCTTCCTCCATACCCTCACCCACATACCAGTGCACAAACACCCTCTTGGCATACATCAGGTCGAACTTGTGGTCCAGGCGGGCCCAGGCCTCGGTAATGGCTGTTGTGTTGCTCAGCATGCACTTGGCACGTTGCACCTTACCGGGTCACCCCCAGGCACCACAGTGGGAGGCTGGTAGTTGATACCAACCTTGAAGCCTGTGGGGCACCAGTCCACAGACTGAATGTTGCTCTTGGTCTTGATGGTGGCAATGGCAGCGTTGGCATCCTTGGGCACCATGTCTCCATGGTACGGTAGGCAGCAGGCCATGTACTTGCCGTGCCGGGGATCACACTTCATCGTCCAGGCTCAAAACAGGCATTGGTGATCTCTGCCACCGACAGCTGCTCGTGGTATGCCTTTTCTGCAGAGATGACTGGTGCATAGGTGGCCAGGGGGAAGTGGATGCGAGGATAGGGCACCAGGTTGATCTAGGACTCCATCAGGTCCACATTGAGGGCCCTGTCAAAGGGCAGAGAAGCTGTGATGGAGGAAACTATTTGGCTAATGAGGCGATTGAGGTTGGTGTAGGTTGGGCGCTCGATGTCTAGGTTGCGACAGCAGATGTCATAAATTGCTTCGTTGTCCACCATGAAGGCACAGTCTGAGTGCTCCAGGGTGGTGTGGGTGGTCAGGATAGAGTTGTAGGGCTCGACCACGGCTGTAGACACCTGGGGGCTGGGTAGATGGAGAATTCCAGCTTGGATTTCTTGCCATAGTCAATAGAGAGCCGTTCCATCAGGAGTGAGGTGAAGCCAGAGCCAGTGCCCCTGCCAAAGCTGTGGAATACCAGGAAGTCCTGAAGTCCTGTGCACTGGTCAGCCTAGATAGGGAAGGGGAGGGGAAATGTGGGGCATGGAGCACAGCTGATGGACAGGAAAGAACCAACTGTGCTGTTTTAAATTCCCAAAAGTTTCACGAACTCCTTGGAAGACTTTTCCAAGAGCACAAAAGAGATCCTCATAGAGAGGGCCCAGGGCCCACCCTTTCTCCTCCCTGTCCCTCTTCCTCTGAAATCTCCTGAGGTCCTTAACACAGAGCTCTGTTGTATGCTGGAAAAGAGGGGTATGATGGTGGGTGGAGTTGGCTGTCTAGGCTGACCAGTGCGCAGGACTCCAGGGCTTCCTCATCTTGTTGTCATAACTTGCCAACTCCACCCACCATCATATCCATGCCCCGCTGATTTAACTTTGGATGTTTCTAGAGGGCTTCTCTACTAAGAACAACAATCCAGGAACCTCATCCCCATCCTTTGTAAAAGTTAAGGCCAATCATAGAGGCTTTGGGCTGACATTCTTTGAATCTCTGCCTTTCACAGGGACTTCCGCCCACATCCTTGTAACACAAGGTGGTATCCTGGGAATGCTTATGGACCCCCACAACTTGGCCAGGCAGCCCATCAACATGTTTGCCTTAATGGACACCCTGCCTAGCACCAGGCCAGCCACTTCAGAGATGCAGGAGACACCAGCTCCAGGCTGGAAGCTACAGTTGGCCCCCTGATCAGAGTGCAGGACCTCTCCTCATTGATCCTGATCCTGTGTGTTTCTCCCAGAGGCTGAAGCTGTCCTTCCCCAATCTGGTGTCCAGACTACCTGACAACAGGAATTCAGATTCACTCCCCCTGCCCCAGCCCTCAGCCCTTTCCTCACCAGCTTCCGAATCCGGTCCAGTACCAGGTCGATGAGCTCCTTCCCAGTGGTGTAGTGGCCTCGGGCATAGTTATTGGCAGCATCTTCCTTGCTTGTGATGAGCTGCTCTGGATAAAAAATCTGGCAGTATGTACCCGTTCAAACTTCATCGCAATGGGCAGAGTTTTGGGCTCTACCTCCCTTTGCGATACAGCTGCTGGAGCCCCAGGGTACCCGAAGGGAGTGGGGTCACCAGCTCCCAGGTTCTGCATTCAGGCTACATTCAGGCTGCTGCTATTACCTGTTTGGATGTGCTTGTGCTGCTTGGATGTGTTTTTCAATAAGGAAAGGGATGTGCAGTGGCCTACAGACTCAGGAGCTGAGTAACAGTGATTCTGTACATCTGGAGTTCTAATTGGCTGCAGCACCTGGGAAGCTACACCACAAATGCCATGCTCTGCAGTTATGGAGTAGGACTTGCTGTGGTACCCAGGGACAAGGTCATGGCTGGGACTGATCATCACTCACCGATCACAGCAGGCTCCAGATCCACAAACGCTGCCTGGGGCACATGTTTCCCAGCCCCAGTTTCACTAAAAAAGGTGTTGAAGGAGTCATCCCCTCCCCTGATGGTCTTGTCACTGGGCATCTGCCCATCAGGCTGAATCCCATGTTCCAGGCAGTAGAGCTCCCAGCAGGCATTGCCAACTGCACACCAGCCTGCCCTACATGGACTGAGATGCACTCACACTGAGTGGGCAAAGGGCAGAGAATGGCCTTCACAGAGGGAAACATCATGCCTGGACATGGTTCCTGCCTGCCTTCCTTGAGTGGCTCTTTGACTGAGGGCCAAGGTTCCTGGACTCTGCTCTGCTTGCCTCACCTCCTGCGTCTAAGCATTTACTGGTGGCATTGAGGAGCAACAGGCATTGGCTCTAGGGGCTGGGCCAAAATCCCTGAGGGAAGCAGAAGATGTGGGCAGTTCTGAGATTATAGACTCTTGCTCAGTGCCTGTCTCAGTGAGGAACACTGAAGTGATCAAATGAATCTAGAAGTGCAAGATAATCAACCCCCAGTGTCCAGAAAGAAATTAGGAGTCACTGGTGAGGGAAGCAAGGGAAAATAGTACAAAGATAAAGTACACGAGACATTAGCTCCAAATTTGGAATAATGGTGCTCTCTGGCAGGCGAAGCAGATAGATGCAATTGGAGACAGATTCTATTTCTCAAGCGTGATAGCTGCTGTTCATCACATTATTCTTTTCTTTTTCTCTTGAGACAGAATCTCACTTTGTCACCCAGAGTACAGTGATGTGATCATAGTTCACTGTAGCAGGCTTGGACTCCTGAGCTCAAGGGATCCTCCTGTCTCAGCCTCCCGAGTAGCTGGGACTACAGGCATGCACCACCATGCCTGGCTAAGTTTTAAATTTTTCTGTAGAGACAGGTCTCGCCATCTTTCCCAGGGGGGTCTTAAACTCCTGGGGTCAAGCAGTCTACCTGCCTTGGCTTCCCAAAGTGCTGGGATTATAGGTGTGAGCCACCGCTTCCAGCCTATCATATTATTATTTATACCTTTTTGCATTCCTGAAATATTTCTTAATTGTTTAATGAGGATGCCTTCTCCAAAAATGTAACACTTCACTGACTATTTTTATATAACACAAGGGCCTGACTTTTCATGATTTTTAGATGACTGAGATTAATCCAGAAATAATCTGTATTCCAGCCCCATTACTTCTCTACTTGTCTTGAGCAAAAGTCTTAACCTCTTGGTCAGTGTTCTCCTTTTGAAATGTGGACAATAATAAGAGCCCCCTCCTAGAAAAACTATGAGAATTAAATGAAAGAATGCATGAAAAGTGCCTGGCCCACTGCCTAACACACACCAGGGTGTGCCGTGCATGTTGGGTTCCCCTTCCAATTTCCTACCCTCAATCCCTGATGTCATAGTAAGAGAAGGTAATGAATTGAGGCTAGGCACAGTGGCTCATGCCTGTAATTCCAGCACTTTGGGAGGCCGAGGCAGGTGGATCACTTGAGGTCAGGAGTTCGAGACCATCCTGGTCAACATGGTGAAACCCCCTCTCCACTAAAAATACAAAAATGGTGCATTCTTATAATCCCAGCTACTTGGGAGGCTGAGGCGGGAGAATTGCTTGAACCCAGAAGGCGGAGGTTGCAGTGAGCCGAGATTGCACCACTACACTCCAGCCGGGGCCACAGAGTGAGGCCCTGTTGCAAAAAAAAAAAAAGATAATGAGTTGAGCTGAGACCTCAAGGATGGGAGAAATCCCAGGACCAATCCTGGGGCTGCCTTAGCTCACCAATCACCTGCCTGGTGCTGCATCTCTGAGCCTGACCAGCCAGTTCTGTCCACAGATCCAGACATCGTCCTGGCCCCCAGAACTACTAGCCCATTGCAAGGTGTCTCTGGCCCCTCCAGGAATGATGTCTCACACTGGAGGCAGCAGGTTTGGGGCAAAGAACTCGGCCTCTGGCCAGGTGCAGTGGCTCACACCTGTAATCCCAACACTTTAGGAGGCCGAGATGGGCAGATCACAAGGTCAGGAGATTGAGACCATCCTGGCCAACATGGTGAAACCCTGTCTCTATTACAAATACAAAAATTAGCCGGGTGTGGTGGCATGCGCCTCTAGTCCCAGCCTCTTGGGTGGCTGAGGCAGAAGAATCGCTTGAACCTGGGAGGCAGAGGTTGCAGTGAGCCAAGATTGCGCCACTGTACTCCAGAATGAGACTCCATCTCAAAAAAAAAAAAAAAAAAAAAAAAAAGAACTCAGTCTCTGGAGTCACACAAACCTGGCCTCAAACCCCCATCTCTCTGCGACCCAGTACTAGCCATTTCACCTCAGCTTCCCTAGCACCTTTTTCATGACTGTAGAAAGAGAAGAATCTCATAGCCAGCAGCCTGTGTTGTTACATTGCTTAGTTCTACTTATTAAGCACTAATAAGATGCCAGGTGAAGGTGGCACTTTATATACATTATCTCATTTAATCTTTACCACATTCACCTTAGGTAGGTAGTTTTATTACCGCCAATTTATAGATGAGGAAACTGACCCTCAGAGAAGTCAAGTAGCTTGCTCAAGGTCATGAGCAAAACCAAGAATATTAAGAGCAGGGACGGCCTGGCACCAACCATGCTCTTAACTGTTCTTCTATCCTGCCTGGTAGGGAGGTGGGTAAAAGATATCAAATGAGCCCCAGGCACAGCCAGCTCTTGACAGATGGGAGCACCACCCTTTCCCTCCTCCTTCTTCTCCCCACTGATCTGTAACTGACATGAGAGGTCAGACAAAGGCACAGCAGATGGGCAGGGTGGAGTGAGGAACCAGAGGGGAGAAGCTTCCAGGGAGGTTGTGTCCCCATGGTGGGAAGGTGGGACCAGAGCCCCGCGGTGAACCTGTGGCAAGGCCCAGGGTCTGGAAATTCTCAGCCAGCAGAGGAAATCGCCTACACTTTCTGCTCAAGTCCTGCTTCTCCCACACTCCCCATGCCTAAATTCAGACCCCCTCAGCAGCCCTGCTCCTCAGCCTAGGCTCAGCCCCACATCCTGGTTACCATCGAACTTTCCTTCCCTACCCCCTGCAATGTCCCCTACACCTGCACACTCGGGGGCCACAGCCACATCTGGAAGTCTCTTTCCCTCTCCCTACCTCACCACATACTGTAGCCCCATCAACATCTGGACTCCCAAGGTACCGTCACGCCAGATATCTTGGGCCCACTGGGACCCTCACTTGCATGCTTTCTGCCTGCCTCACCCTCCCAAAGTGCTGGGATTACAGGCATGAGCCACTGCACCTGGCCTATTACTGTTCTTAACCTGTTACTGTGCCTAATTTATAAAAGCCCCTTCTACTCACCATGCTGCCTGGACAGGGGCTGGCTGGGGTCCTGTCTCTCTGTCTGCTGCAGGATAGTGAGCAGGGATGGATCTGTGAGAGGCCTGCAGCAGCCAGCCTCCTCTTTATACTCTCTGGGTGGCTTTCAGCGGGTGTATGTTGTTAGAAACTGCCTGGGAGGGCAGGGCCTGTTGACTTGGTCACAGAGCACCAGGCAAGGACTGGGCCTGCGCCCAAACAGGGGAGCCAGCTGAGGTGGGCAGAGGAGGGGCCAGGGCTAGTAACTCCACACAGGTATCCAGGCCCCTGGGTACATGGTACCTGTTGTCAGTCACGCAATCCCATTTCCTGGTGGCATAGCCTGCACTTCACAGGTGGAAGACGATTTAGAAATCAAGGCCCTGAGCTCCAGCACCGCCCCCACCCATTAAACCCCCTGCACTCCCCTGCCCTAGGGTTGGTGACGACTGTAAGTCAAGTGTGGGTGGGACTAAGAAGATCTCTACAATGATCCAGAAATGGTGAGTCCTCAGCCAAGAGATCAAGCCTCAGGACATCCTGCTTGAAAACTCAGAATATCATAGAACGAGCAACCTAGTGCTTGGTTTTAATCCCACCTCTAATAGCTACTAGCACTTAACTTCTTTTCTTTCTCTGTTTCTCATCTGGAGAATGAGGAGAGGTAGTATTATGAGGTCTAAACAAGGTAACCTTTCTTAAGTGCTTAGTCCAGAACTGCTGTTGCTCTCCAAGGGCAAAGCAAGAGCAGGGCCTCAAGGCACTTCCTAAACATCTCCTCCTAGCCCATGGCAAGTCGCTGCTGCTCTAGCCTGGCCTTATGTTCCCAGAAAAGGAGTCTCCTGATTGTCTTAGGCAAAATTCTGAAATAAAAAGGCTAGTCTCTAGCATTTGTATCCTGCTTTATGCATTTTTTTTTCTTTTGAGAAGGAGTCTTGCTCTGTCACCCAGGCTGGAGTGCAGTGGTGCGATCTCAGCTCACTGCAACTTCCACCTCCCGGGTCCAAGTGATTCTCCTGCCTCAGCCTCCTGAGTAGTTGGCTTTACAGATGCCTGCCACCAGGCCCGGCCAATTTTTATATTTTTAGTAGAGATACGGTTTCACCATGTTGGCCAGGCTGGTCTCAAACTCCTGGCCTCAGGTGATCCACCTGCCTCAGCCTCCCAAAGTGCTGGGATTACAGGCGTGAGCCACTGCACCTAGTCTTCTTTATGCTTCTTAAGGCACCTTCTCCCCATACCTCCTTTGAATCCCTCAATAACTCTGCGAGGTAGGCAAGGCAGGGCCTTCCTTTCCCAGGATGAAGAAAAGGAAATTGAAGTCCCTAGTGTCCTGCCTGAGGTCACGTGGGGATTAATTAGTGCTGGAATTAGGATTCATCTGGGACTCGGGTTCTGCTTCCCCTCTTTCCACAGCAGCCCCTCCTTGGTCTTTATCTCCTTCCTCCCAGTCTTCAGTCCCGTGGCCAGCCAGGGTCACTCCCTTCTGTACCTGTCAACTCTCTTGCCTCCTGCTAGCTTCAGCATCCTTGTTTGACTAAACCAGAACCCTGGTTAAATTTATTTTGTCCCCAGCTCTGTGTCTGCACTCACCCAGTTAAACAGTGGCCATAGAAAAATCCAGAACCATGCCGACTGATGTTTTGAATGCATGGCCACTAGCTTCAAATGGGCCCTCATGTTGCCCGGAAACCACACCACACAGTAGCCCCCCACTAGCCACAGCTTCACTTTCTGCAGTTTCAGTTGCCTGCGGTCAATCATGGTCTGAAAATATTAAAGAAAAAGTTCCAGAAAAACACAATATGTAAGTTTTAAATTGCACACCATTCTGGGTAGTGTGATGAAATCTAGTGCTGTCCTACTCCATCCTGTCTAGAACATCCCTGTGTGCAGTGTATCCACACTGTAGATACTACCTACCCATTAGCCACTGGGTAGCTGGATCCCTTATCAGATCGACTGTGGCGATGCTTCTGCTCATGTAACCCTTATTCTACTTCATAATAGCTCCACAGCTCAAGAGCAGTGATGCTAGCATATTATTATCATCACTTTATTTCTCTATATCATTATTGTTCTTTTTTCTTTTCTTTTCTTTTTTGAGACAGGGTCTCACTCTGTCACCCAAGCTGAAGTGCAGTGGCGTGATCTCAGCTCACTGCAACCTCTGCCTCTTGGGTTCAAGCAATTCTCTCACCTCAGCCTCCCGAGTAGCTGGGATTACAGGCACACGCCACCACACCTGGCTAATTTTTGTATTTTTAGTAGAGATGGGGTTTCACCATGTTGGCCAAGCTGGTCTCAAACTCCTGACCTCAAGTGATCTGCCTGCCTCACCCTCCCAAAGTGCTGGGATTACAAGCATGAGCCACTGCACCTGGCCTATTATTGTTCTTAACCTGTTACTGTGCCTAATTTATAAATTAAACTTGGTCATAGGTATGCATGTATAGGAAAAAACAGTGTATAAGGTTCAGTACTATCCACAGCTTCAGGCATCCACTGGGGACCCTACAACATATCCTTGTAAGTAAGGGGGGACTGTTGTACAATTCTCCAGTCCCTCTTCCAGATAGCAGCCAAAACCAGAACTAGGTCTGCCAGATTTAGCAAATAAAAGTATTTTATATAGCAACCCTGTCCAGGAGGTAGTTGCTAATGTGAATTTTCAGCCACTGTGTTACATAGTGCAGTTGAAACAGGGGCTTTTTCAGAGCCCCTCTCATCCCAGTAAGCTAGGGAATGATCTCAAGTTGATTAACTCTGGCTTTGGCTACAGACTGAAGGTTAGAACTCTTCTGTCTCCCACCTGGAATAAAGAGGCCCAAAGAGGAGACCCAGCCACCCAACACATCAAAGATAAGAAAGCTCAGCCTTCTACTGGGTTGGCCCATGAAACCACAGACCTCAGGAATTATTGTCCAGATGGAGTGATCTGGGGCCCAGAGGGCCCACTGGGCTCAAAAATCTCTTGTGTAGCACTTAAACTTCTCCCAACTGGCCTTGGGAGTTGGACTCTCAGAGTCAGCCTAGGTATCACTAACCCCAAAAAGAAAACTATGCTAATGGCAGTCAGCTGCCTTACATAAAGAAAAGTGAAAAGACTGAGTTTTGTCATCTTGGCTCACTGTAACCTCCTCCTCCTGGGTTCAAGCAATTCTCCTGCCTCAACCTCCCAAGTAGCTAGGACTACAGGCATGCACCAACACACCCTGCTAATTTTTGTGTTTTTAGTAGAGATGGGGTTTCACCATGTTCGCCAGGCTGGTCTCAAACTCCTGACCTCAGATGATCCACCTGCCTTGGCCTCCCAAAGTGTTGGGATTATAGGTGTGAGGCCTGGCCAAGACTGAGATTTTTACAGCATTTTAATGCATCTGGTTTAAAACATAAGAGGCCGTGAATACTCTCAATTTCTTCAAAAAATGTTGAGTGTTTGCTGTATGCCAAGCACCATTTCAGGTGCTAGGGATACAGTGATGAACACAAAAGTTTATGCTTTTTTTTGTAGGGGGGATGGAGTTTTGCTCTTGTTGCCCAGGCTGGAGTGCAATGGCGCTATCTCGGCTCACTGCAACCTCCGCCTCCCGGGTTCAAGCGATTCTCCTGTCTCAGCCTCCTAAGTAGCTGGGATTACAGGCACATGCCACCATGCCTGGCTAATTTTTGTATTTTTAGTAGAGACGAGGTTTTATCATATTGGTCAGGCTAGTCTCGAACTCCTGACCTCAGGTGATCTGTCCACCTCAACCTCCCAAAGTTCTGGGGTTACATGTGTGAGCCACCATGCCTGGCAAGTTTATGCTCTTAAGAAGCTTACATTCTAGCCTGGGCAACATAGTAGGACGCTGCCTCTACAAAAAAAATTTTTTTTAATTAGCTGGGTGTAGTGGCACATGCCTGTGGCCACAGCTACTTGGGAGGCTGAGGAGGGAGGCTCACTTGAGTACAGGAGGTCAAGGTTGCAGTGAGACAGGATCATGACACAGTAAGACCCTGTCTCAAAAATAAATAAAATGGAGCTTTCATTTTTATGGGGAAGACAGACAATAAACAAACAAGAACATTCCAGATAGCAATAAGCATGTGAAGAAAACAAGGCAGGATAATGGGACGGAAAGATATGCAGGGGCTGCTATTTTAGACTGAACAGAGAAGAAGCCACTCTATAAGAAGATGATATTTGTTTTTGTTTGTTTGTTTGTTTGTTTTTGAGACAGAGTCTCGCTCAGTCGCCCAGGCTGGATGGAGTGCAGTGGTGCGTTCTCGGCTCACTGCAACCTCTGCCTCCCGGGTTCACACCATTCTGCTGCCTCAGCCTTCTGAGTAGCTGGGACTACAGGCGCCCACTACCACGCCCGGCTAATTTTTTGTATTTTTAGTGGAGACGGGGTTTCACCGTGTTAACCAGGATGGTCTCGATCTGCTGACTTTGTGATCTGCCCGCCTCGGCCTCCCAAAGTGCTGGGATTATAGGCGTGAGCCACCGCGCCCGGCCAGAAGGTGATATTTGAACTGAGGGCTGAATGGTGAGGAGTCAGGGAGGCAAGATCTAGAAAATGGTGCTCTAGACAGACAGAATAGGCAAATGCAAACATTCATAGGTAGGAACCAGCCCAGTGTGTCCAAAAACCCAGAGTAAGGAAGGGAGAGAGCTGCAAAAAATGAGATCATAGAGGTGAGGGGCCTTGGAAGGAGAATGGCTTTTATATAAGTGTAACGGGAGGGTTTGAAGCAAGCGTCATTGCCTAGCTTGTGTTTCAGAGAGATGACTGCAACTGCTGTGTGGAGACTGCATTAGAGTTTCAAGCCTAGAGGCAGGAAGCTAGTTCAGAGGCTTCTGGAGGCATCTAGGAATAACGGGATGGTAGCAGGGGGTGGTGAGAAGTAGCTGGGTTGGCAGTAAAGTGAAGGACATACTAGTGTAGGCGGTGGCAGAGCTTCTCAACAGCCTTGCCTGCCCCTGCCCCAATTCTTCGCTGGCAAGGTCCTGATTTTATTTGAGTATTCACCCTTGCTCAAGGGAGACGGCTTTCCCCCAGACCTAGGGGTGTGTACAGATTAGTCCAAACCATCCATGGCCATTTAACTCCTTCCCTCCAGTGACTGGTTTAGGCAAGAGCTAGTGAGATAGAAGGGGGAAGTCTGCTAGGGCGCTTCAAGGAAAGGTTTTTCTCCCGATAAAAAGAGATGTGGGAGGAAGCCCCCCATTTCCTGCCTTAAGACAGAGTCATATAAGGACATGATACTTAGAGCTGCTGTATCTTGTGTTCCTGAGGGAAGATGTCACCCGCTCTTTGAGGATGACAGAGCAGAAAGTTAGAAACACTGGAGTTATTGGTGACATGACTGAATCAACCCTGGAAAGGCCCTATACTCAGATTTCTTGTGGAATAATAAATACCCTCATCGTTCAAGCCACTGATAAGTTAGGCTTTCCATTATTTGCAGCCAAGAAATTCTAACTTAAAAGACGGAGAGGGGAGAGAGAGGAAAATGATCCTAAAATAAAGATTTTATCTATTTATTTATTTATTTTATTTTTTTAAATTTATTTATTTATTTATTTATTTTTTTAGACAAAGTCTCACTCTTTTCCCCCAGGCTGGAGTGCGATGGCATGATCTCTGCTCACTGCAACCTCTGCCTCCTGGATTCAAGCAATTCTCCTGCCTCAGCCTCCTGAGTAGCTGGGATTACAGACACCTGCCACCACACCAGGCTAATTTCTGTATTCTTAGTAGAGATGGCGTTTCACCGTGTTGGCTAGGCTGGTCTCGAACTCCTGACCTCAGTGATCCACCCACCTCAGCCTCCCAAAGTGCTGGTATTACAGACATGAGCACCTGGCCAATCCTAAGATTTTAACTCAAGTACTTGAGAGGAAGATGATCACTCAGACTGGGAAGCCTAGAACAGAAGCAGTTTTGGCAGGGAGTGGGGTGAGGGTAGAAAACAGAGTTCCATGTTGACTGTGTTATGTTTGAGTTGTCTAATGGGCTTTCAAGTGGAGATGTCAAGAAGATAATTAGTCATATGAATCTGAAGTTCAGAGGAGAGGTTGGAAATGGAGATATAAATTTGAGTCATCAGCATATATATGACATTCATTTCTTTTTATCCTATTTCACTATTGTATGGGAGTGTATATACTCTAGTTCTATTCCTTTTTAAATAATTCCAAAAATGTTACAATAACTTTTTATTATGAATATTAAAAATATACCTAAAAGTAGAGATAATATAATAAAACCTCATATATTCATCACCAGGCTTCAACAATTGCTCCTTTGGGGAGAAAAATAAATGAAGGAAATAAGAGAACCTGAGACTGGGTTATGGGGAACACCATTTAAAGTTAAACTATCAGAGGCCACCAAGAAGGAGGGGCCAGGACAAAAGCTAGGAGCCAGTGCTGTCATCGAAACCAAGAAAAAAGAATGTCAAGAAGGAAAGAAGAATCGACCACGTGAAATGCTGCTGTGAGTGGCTGAGAAAGATGAAGATGGAGATGTGTGGCCTCTGGATTTGGCAAGAGGCAGGCCACTAGAGACCTTGGCAAAAGCGTCTCAGCAGGGCATGTGAGTCAAGTCTGCAGGGAGAGTATTGAAGGGTGAATTCATGGATATGTGATGAATAGGGCTACCCGTTTTGTAAAGGCTGTGCTGTGAGAAGGAGGATGGCTGGGAGATGCTCCAGTCTGGAAAAACTGAAGGGTGAACATCACTAAGGCTGTGACTCTACCTCTTCCAGATGGAGTCAGTGCAAACATTTTAAACTTTGAATACCTTGCTGCTCTGCTCCAAGATAAAGGTGAGACGCTGGGAAGGGGTCAGAAAAGATGGAGATGATAATGGGAAGGGAGAAGAGGGAGAGAGACCCAGAGGGAGAGTACACATGTAGGTAGATGGGCTGAAAAGTAGTTCAACAGGAGAGTGAATTCGAAAAGTAATTCAACATCTGGCAGCATTTTCTAGATTCTGTACATGTCTGTGAATGTCTAAAAGTTTTTAATCTGGTAAAATGGACCATTACCTGCATACTCACCCAGAGTTTATGGCCCTAATTCTGGGGATCTGTATACATCCTGAGGACACACATACACACACACACACACACAGACACACACAATCAGAAGCAGAATCTGTATTTCACTAACATACCCTGGGCATTTCTTTCTTTCTTTCTTTTTTCCAGATGGAGTCTCGCTCTTGTTGCCCTCGCTGGAGTGCAGTGGCATGATCTCGGCTCACTACAACCTCTGCTGCCGGGTTCAAGCAATTCTCCTGCATCAGCCTTCTGAGTCGCTGGGATTACAGGTGCCTGCCACCATGCCTAGCTAATTTTTTTTTTTTTTTTTTTTTTTGGCAGAGACGGGGTTTCACCATGTTGGCCAGGCTGGTCTCAAACTCCTGACCTCGCGATTTGCCTGCCTCGGCCTCCCAAAGTGCTGGGATTTCAGGTGGGAGCCACCGCTCCTGGCCACCTTGAGCATTTCTTCCTGCACCCATGTCTTCTCCATTTTGTCAGCTAGAAAGCATGCTCGAGGGTTGTAAACTCTTAGCTACAGTGGCCAGGGTATCATAAATGTGTAACGTGGGCTGATCGTATGAAGTTAAAGGACAACAGACACGTGTGTTCTGTGTCAGGGAGACACAGAGAGTGATGAGGACTGTGGCAAACTGGAGGGAGCTTGTAATCCATCTTAAGATGGTAGCTTCTGCACACCTCTGTTGTTGTCATATTATTTTCCTACTGTTACTGTAACAAATTATAATAAAAATCATAGCTTAAAACAACACAAATTTGTTATCTGCCAGGGCAGGAGTTCCGAAGTCCAAAATGAGCCAGGTGGGCTGGGCACGGTGAATCATGCCTGTAATGCCAGCGCTCAGGGAGGCTGAGGCAGGCAGATCATTTGAGCTCATGAGTTCAAGACCAGCCTGGGCAACATGGTGAAATCCCATCTCTACTAATACAAAAAGAAGAAGAAGAAAAAAAAAACTAGCCAGGCGTGGTGGTGCACACCTGTAGTCCCAGCTACTCAGGAGGCTGTGGTGGAAGGATGGCTAGAGGACGGGAGGTGGATGTTGCAGTGAGCCAAGATTGTGCCACAGCACTCCAGCCTGAGTGATAGAGCCAGACCTTGTGTCCAACAAAAACAAAAACAAAAACAAAAACAAAACAAAACAAAACAAAATTGGGCCGGGTATGGTGGCTCATGCCTGTAATCCCAGCACTTTGGGAGGCCAAGGCAGGTGGATTACCTGAGGTCAGGAGTTCGAGACAAGCCTGGCCAACATGGTGAAATTCTGTCTGTACTAAAAATACAAAAATTAGCCGGGCATGGTGGTGCACACCTGTAATCCCAGCTACTCGGGAGGTT
>NW_012107586.1:4225714-4283552 GCF_000951045.1 Mandrillus leucophaeus | reverse complement strand
CTGCCTCAGCCTCCTGAGTAGCTGGGAATTATAGGCTCCTACCACAATGCTTGCCTACTTTTGTATTTTTAGTAGAGACAGGGTTTTACCATGTTTGCCAGGCTAGCCTCAAACTCCTGACCTCAAGTGATCTTCCCACCTTGGCCTCCCAAAGTGCTGGGATTATAGGTGAGAGCTACTGAACCCAGCCATAATATCTATATCTATATCTATCTATCTATCTGTATATATATATACACACACACACATACACACACACACATGTATGTATATATATGTATATATATAGCTGGGTGTGCTGGTGCCTGTCTGTAGTCCCAGCTACTAGGGAGGCTGAGGTGGGAAGATTGCTTGAGCCTAGGAATTTGAGAGCAACATTGCAGTAAGCCATGATTGCACAGCAATCCAGCCTGGGCAAGAGAGCAAGATCCTGTCTCAAAAAAAAAAAAAAAAAAAAATGGGTCTTACAGAACTAAAATTAAGGTGTTGGCTGGGTTGCCTTCCTTCTGAAAATTCTAGGGGAGAATCTATTCCTTCACTTTTCCATCTTCTACAGGCTGCCCATATTCTTTTACTCATGGCCCCTATCCCTCTTGAAAGCCAACAATCACATCATTCTGACCTCTACTTATTTTTGACCTCTTCTTTATTTCTTAATTTTAATTTTTTGGTAGAGACAGGGTCTCACCATGTTGCCCAAGCTGGTCTCAAACTGCTAACCTCAAGTGATTCTCCCACCTCAGCCTCCTAAAGTATTGGGATTACTGGCATGAGCCACCACACTAGGTCTGACCTCTTCTTCTTTGACTCTGACCCTTCTGCCTCCCTCTTTCATTTATAAGGACCCTTGAGATTACATTGGGCCCACCTGGGATAATCCAGGATCATTTCCCTATCTCAAGATCTTTACCTTAATAACATCTTCAAAGTCTTTTGCCATGTAAGGTAACAGTCATAGGTCCTGGAGATTAGGATGTGGATATCTTTGTGGGGGGGGTGGGGGGACGTTCTTCTGCCTACCATCTCTGAAGTGAAACAATTCTTCTGACACACGTTTAGCAAATGCTAACCAGATGTGCTAAGCACTATGGTAGGCACTAGAAACAAAGATGAATAAGACACAGTCCTTACTTGCAATAGTTTGCTATCTATAAAAGCAAGATGGACATGTACACAAATAACTACAGCATGATGTACTATATGCACTAAAATAAATGTCACAGGTACTTACACAGTGCCTTGATGTGAATATGTACATCTCTAAATTCATCTGATACTCACAATCTAAAGTTGTTATTCCCAGTTTTCCAAATGAAGAATCTGCACCTGAAGGTCAAAGAGGTTTTGGGTTTTTCCTAAGATAGCTCAAGTCTCTTACTACATTCATTCTGCTAGGATAGGAGAGCACAAGGAAAAAGAGGTTCAGGGAAGGTGTGCAACCTACTGCCATGTGTCCTGTAGTCACCACGGACGCTTCCTTTGTAGAGACCATGACCTTATTCCCCAAAGCAGCCTCATTATATGCCCCTGTCAGTTTTCTTTTTATGAATGAGTCTTGTTCTCCCAACCAGAAGGCAAGTCTACTGGGAAGAGAGACCTTGTCATATTTCACTATATTCCTTTCCATGCCTTGCCTATTTTGTTGCTAGAGAGTTGCCATCACGAGTTCTTTCATGGTATTGTGTTGTGTTGTCAGGTGATGGGGGAGGGTCGGGTGAATCCTTTCCAAGCGATGTAGAGCCGGGAAGACAGGTTTCTTAAGATCTGCAAACCAGCAGCACCTGGGGCACTGCCAGATGACTTTCCCCAGTAAAGGGAGACAATTAGAAAAGGCAAGGCAGGCCGGGGTGGTTGCTCAGGCCTGTAATCTCAGCACTTTGGGAGGTTGAGGTGGGTGGATCGCTTGAGCTCAGGAGTTTGAGACAAATCTGGACAATATGGCGAGATTTTGTCTCTACTAAAAATTAAAGAAAAAAAGTCTGGGCGTGGTGGCTCACACCTGTAATCCCAGCACTTTGGGAGGCCAAAGCGGGCGGATCATCTAAGGTCGGGCATTGGAGACCAGCCTGACCAACGTGGTGAAACCCTGTCTCTACTAAAAATACAAAAATCAGCCAGGCGTGGTGGTGCATGCCAGTAATCCCAGCCACTCGGGAGGCTGAGGCAGGAGAATCGCTAGAACCCGGGAGGCGGGTGTTGCGGTGAGCCAAGATCATGCCATTGCACTCCAACCTGGGCAACAAGAGCGAAATTCCATTTCAAAAATAACAATAATAATAATAAGCTGGGCATGGTGGTGCACGCCTGTGGTCCCAGCTACCGAGGAGGCTGAGGTGGAAGGATGTGGTAGAAGGATGGCCTTGAGCCGGGAGATGGAGGTTGCAATGAGCTGAGACTGCACCACTGTACTCTAGCCTCGGTGACACAGCAAGACACGGACCAAAAAAAAAAAAAAGAGAGAGAGAGAGCGGGAAAGCAGAAGTTGCTTGAAAAGATAGGGTGGGGAGAATGGAATGAAATGTAGAAAGAAGTGCTTCTGCGGAGACCTGGGGCAGAGTGCTGAGACCATTAACGTGCAGGTTGCAGATCCTGCTCTTGGCTTAGAGACAGAAGAGACCGCGAAAGAATCATCCAAGATATGAGAATCTCGATTTTCTTCTTTTCTCTTCAGAGTCAACAGATATTTTGATAGCTTACAACAATGTTTCCACTATGACATCACTGTCTCCTTTTCACCCACGAAAATGTCAAGGACTCAGTGAGGTTAAGTCACTTGCCCAAGGTCACACAGGGTAGCCTGGAAGAGAATCCAGGTCCTGAGGTCTCCGGGTCAGCACTCCCACAGTCTGGCAGCAGGAGAGCGGGCAGGTGCCCGCAGCGAGGGCATCATAGTGACAGCGCTGATGACGGGGCCACTAACCCGCGAGCCGCCGGCAAGCCGCGGCAGATTCCGGGGTCGGCCCGGGCAGACAGGCTGCGGGGCTCGACTCTGCGGGAGGGCCTAAGGCATCGGCACTCTGGGGCTCAGGCTGTGCAGTTCTGGGTCCTCGGCCGCCCACAGGCGTCGGCGAAAGCCTGCCGCCCGGGCCGGGGACCAGGAAGCGTCAGGCAGCTGGCAAGGGTTCCCCGGGGACGCGCCACAACCTCACAGCCGGCCCGAGTCTCCTGGGAGGCGGGGCTGGAAGGGTATGGGTGAAGGCCAGTTGAGGCCGCTTGGGAAGGACAGCCTCGCCTGCTCCCGACCTAAGTCGGAACATCTGGATGACCGGTGCCTCCAGGACGCAGGTGCAGGTGAGACTCGCCCTGCCACAGCACCCTGCGTCTCCGCGGAGGCCCTAGGGAGCCCAGCGAGTAGGCTTAAAACGAGGAAAGAATGGTTAAAGCCCGAGTCGCGACTCTTAATCCCAGCCCGACAGGTGAGGAACCAGTGCGCAGCTTGGGTAGGGTACGCGGCCAGGCTCCTCCCCTCGGGGGGCCTCTTACCCCTCCTGGGAGGCGTGGCCTGCCGGCCGCCCAGCCTCTAGTGGGCGAGCGGGGAACGCGGGCCCCGCCTCCCGCCTATAAGGGCGGTGCGGCACTGCAGCTAGCGCAGTTCTCACTGAGACCCGTCACCCCGACTCAACGTGAGACGCACCGCCCGGACTCACCATGGTGAGTGCGGCCCCGCCGGGGTCGCGCCCGTCCCCTACTTGCCCCTCTCCTTTAGGGAACTTTCCTTCCAGGCATGCTCGGGGACCTCCACCAGGCGTTCCAGGTCTCCAGGAGGTGCGAGGGTTTTGCATCCTCCCTCCCCAACCCCCTCCTGGTGACTCTGGCCGAGCCGTGTAGTTCACCTTCGGTGGCTGGGGTTGGGGCTTGGGGTGGAGTGCAACTCTTCAGTAACAGAGAGGAACCCTTCTGGCACTCTGCTCCTGCCTTACCGAGCATTTGTGTCCCGACTCTGTATGAGAGTCACACGGGCCTGCGCCCCGTCCTTTCCGCGGGCGAAAGAAGACGCGCTTGGCTGCCCTCTTGCATCCCCAGTCCCCGGTCCCCAGCACTGACCGAGCACGTGCTTGGCATTAGAAGGTGGAAGGGGGTCGGGTTACCTGGTGCCACATCCCCCTTTCCTCTGTGTGTGCATTCCAACTATCCACAGAATCACCCCCCACTCGTGACTCAGCACCCCGCTTCTGAGCTGAGAGGGGTGGTGGGAACGGAGTTCAGCCTCCTGAAGCGAGCCGGCCCTCTCCAGCCGGAGCCCGGGTGCGCGGATGGGCAGAGACAGCTGGCGCTGAGCACTGCGCGGGCCGAGGCCAGGTTGGGGGGGAGGGGGAAGAGGTGCATGTAGGGGGTGGTATTTATAGCCCAGGAGCGGGGGCCGAAACCCAATCCCCGCTTTGGGCTGGGAAATAACTGGAAAGACTCCACCGGGAGAGCGGATGTAGGGCTGGGCTGCAGGATGGCGCCCACCCTGCCCGGGACAAGGCGGGTTACTTCTGGGGCCTAACCACAGGTTCCACTTCCTTTTCTGGGTATTTGGAAACCGTCACCCCGCCATTTCGGTGTGGGAAGGGCGCGCGGGACCTGCCGGACTTTAGTGCTTTAGGGGTTAATTTGGGGCTGACAGGGACGGAGCCTAAGGCAGTGAGTGTCCCAGTACCCTTAAACCTTATTGCTGGCCCCTGCTGTCTGAACTTACAAGCATTACCGTCGCTATTTCCGTGCGGGCTGACACGGGAGATGAAAGTGGTGAAGACACCCAGGGTGTGGGGGTGGAGGTGGGGAGAGGAACCAGATGGGATTGATCCCCAGAGCCAGATAGGATTTAAAGGTGAGGGAGGAGGGCATCCTGATGGCGTGTGGTCAGTTGATGCCAGATTGGATGGTTGAGACACCTCTGCAGCTTACAGGAAAGAAAGAGGGAGAGGGTTCTGTGAAGTCTAGCTGTTCATACTCAAAGCAAAGAATCAAATGGGGAGTCCTCTAGCTGTAAACCCATACCTCTAGGAAACCTTTTTTCATGTGGAGCCACAGAGCTCACTTGACAGATTCCCCACTGAGAAGTGGGCTAAGAGGTTGGCCTGCCCTGCTGGGTGCATCCAGGTGGGGAGTCCTGTACCTGGGAGCCCGGGCAGGCTGCTAGCCTCTTCTCACCTCTGCCCAGCCCCAAGCCTCCACTTTTGCCAACTGAGTCATCCTAGCTGGTAGGCGATAGGGTGGAAGAGAGACTTGCGAGGTGAGGTGAGGACTTGTGGATGTGGGGCTCATGTTGTGTCCCCTCTCTCTATCCCTCAGCGTGAATGCATCTCAGTCCACGTGGGGCAGGCAGGTGTCCAGATGGGCAATGCCTGCTGGGAGCTCTATTGCTTGGAACATGGGATTCAGCCTGATGGGCAGATGCCCAGTGACAAGACCATTGGTGGAGGGGACGACTCCTTCACCACCTTCTTCTGTGAAACTGGTGCTGGAAAACACGTGCCACGGGCAGTTTTTGTGGATCTGGAGCCTACAGTCATTGGTGAGAGAAAGTGGAGACAAAACTGAAGGGGGTGGAGCATGACTCAAAGCTTCTCCCTGGACAGAGAGGGTATTTAGACCAGGCATTCCTGGTCCTGAAAATTCCTAGCCGTATTTGAAGCTGCAGAAGGCAAGCTGATCTCAGACTGGCCTGGGCAGCCGGTCTGGGTTTCTCTCACACACTGATATCTCAGGCTGGCAGGAGGATGAGTCCTCCATGCATCTGGCCACAGCTACCACCCTGGGGGAGGAAGGTCCCTGCTGAGCATAGTTTTGTGGTTTTTGCTCTTCCAGATGAGATCCGAAATGGCCCATACCGACAGCTCTTCCACCCAGAGCAGCTCATCACTGGGAAAGAGGATGCTGCCAACAACTATGCCCGTGGTCACTATACCATTGGCAAGGAGATCATTGACCCAGTGCTGGATCGGATCCGGAAGCTGGTGAGAATTTGTCTTGGGAGGGAGGGAACTTTTGAGACTGTGCTAATGGTCAGGAGTATTTTTTTCAGATCCCTTTCAGGGAGTCATCTCTAACTGTACATGGTCTCAAATGTGGTGCTGCTATGGCATCCTCAGTATTTGCCCTGACTGCTGATGTATCTTGCACTTTATGCAGCCGGGTGATAAGGGTCCCTCAGGCCCCTCCCCTACCTAAACAGTTATTTCTCATTCTTGCCTTTCAGTCTGACCAGTGCACAGGACTTCAGGGCTTCCTAGTGTTCCACAGCTTTGGCGGGGGCACTGGCTCTGGCTTCACCTCACTCCTGATGGAACGGCTCTCTGTTGACTATGGCAAGAAATCCAAGCTGGAATTCTCCATCTACCCAGCCCCCCAGGTGTCTACAGCCGTGGTCGAGCCCTACAACTCTATCCTGACCACCCACACCACCCTGGAGCACTCAGACTGTGCCTTCATGGTGGACAACGAAGCAATTTATGACATCTGCCGCCGCAACCTAGACATCGAGCGCCCAACCTACACCAACCTCAATCGCCTCATTAGCCAAATCGTCTCCTCCATCACGGCTTCTCTGCGCTTTGACGGGGCCCTCAATGTGGACCTGACAGAGTTCCAGACCAACCTGGTGCCCTACCCTCGCATCCACTTCCCCCTGGCCACCTATGCACCAGTCATCTCTGCAGAAAAGGCATACCACGAGCAGCTGTCGGTGGCAGAGATCACCAATGCCTGTTTTGAGCCTGCCAACCAGATGGTGAAGTGTGATCCCCGGCACGGCAAGTACATGGCCTGCTGCCTGCTATACCGTGGAGATGTGGTGCCCAAGGATGTCAACGCTGCCATCGCCGCCATCAAGACCAAGCGCAGCATTCAGTTTGTGGACTGGTGCCCCACAGGCTTCAAGGTTGGTATCAACTACCAGCCTCCCACTGTGGTGCCTGGGGGTGACCTGGCTAAGGTGCAGCGTGCCGTGTGCATGCTGAGCAACACGACAGCCATCGCTGAGGCCTGGGCCCGCCTGGACCACAAGTTCGACCTGATGTATGCCAAGAGGGCGTTTGTGCACTGGTACGTGGGTGAGGGCATGGAGGAGGGTGAGTTCTCCGAGGCCCGTGAGGATATGGCTGCTCTGGAGAAGGATTACGAGGAGGTGGGCATCGACTCCTATGAGGACGAGGATGAGGGAGAAGAATAAACCAGCTGCCTGGAGCCTGTTCACTATGTTTATTGCAAAATCCTTTCGAAATAAACAGTTTCCTTGCACGGTTTCTTGTCCCCTCTGAGTGCTTGAGCTTCTGCTGCCTTCCCCTTCATGCTGCTGCTGCTCTCACTGTTTGCTGTTCATGACCCTTATCCCTTCCGTCGAACGTGAGACCTGCAAAGGGGCTCTTGCCAGGCCCAGGAAGCATAACCCCAGGGACTTTAAATCGAAGCCCTAGGGGTATTCAGTATAGGGAGGAAATGAGGACCAAATCCAGGCACAAACTGTTGAAGGATGAGTCTTCAGTTCCTTTTCAAGTAGGAGTTTAATCCAGTGGTTTCTGTCTTTGAAAGTTAGACTGCTACCCTGTTCTTCCTGCTGCCTCTACATTTACCAACTCTGGAAGCAAGGCTTGGCCCAGACTCCTCTGTGCATTATGAAGGTTTGGGAGTGGGGCTGGGCTGGCCCAGAGTTCCTGGGCATGGAGCCACATCATAAGCTTGGGGGATGGGAGGGAACACAGGCGATCTCCTAGAGTTGTTTGTGCCACTGCACCTCTGAGCAGCTTTGCATAGCTTCCTGTCTTGCTGCTTTGCTGGAGCTGGGGCTGTGCCATTAAAAGTCAGGTCATCTCCCCTCTGTTTGTGATTTCTTTCTGGCCTCAGCCTCCGTGCTAGCTGGTGGGAGACTCCTGCTAGGGCCCTGGGGAAAGCTTCAACTTTGCTAACAGGAGCCCCAGGCCCCATGCTGATGTCAGCCTATGGGGTGGACATGGTTGCGGGGAGGAGGCTTGGATCGCAAAAGAGCAGGAGATGCCAACCCTGCCCTTGCCTTTCTTCCCTGGTGTTTCAGGGAACAGTGCTCTTCCCTAGGGAACAGGTTTGAAGCCCAGCTAAGACAGGGCCCCTGTTTACTCAGCAGAGTAGGCAGGAAGTGGCAGCTGGATACTGCCACACCACACTGCCTCATTAATCATTAACCATGTATGAGCTTGAACGATCAGGGAGACATGGGCCAAAAACAGTTGCTGCTGCCACCTCCACTCCCCTTGCCCCTAGGTTGAGGATGGGAGACCTGTAATCTCCCTGTAGCAAAGCTTCCTCAGGTGTCTCCACCCAGAGGCCCTTGCCTGGCAAACCGGCTGGGCTGCTCTGACTAAGCTACTCACCCCAGGAGTAAAGGAAGGAAAGAACTAGTTGAGTGCTTTTAGGGGGCCCTGGTTCTTGACACAGGCAAATGCCAGCTTGAGCCCAAGCAGCTTTAAGTTTTGATCTAAGACGAGCTAGAACTGTCCACGGCTAACCAACCTCCTGTGGAATGAAGTCACACCATTGCTGACTCTGCAGCAGTCCTCCTCCTTCCCAGGCAGTTCTCCTGGAAATGGCAACCAGACTTTGGGCCCCTTGCACCTCTTCTCTCACTCTAGGAACACTGAGACTAAGATCCACACCAATCTGCTTCCACTTTATTCTTGTTTATACATTCTCCTGCTCCCAGATTTGGAGGCAGAACACTATGTGAGCTCAACAGTCCTGCTCAGAGCCATGCTCCGTATCCCACCATTTCCCTTTTCCCAACCCCCACCCACTCCCACTCAGTAAGGCCCCTTGCCCAGGTTTTGCTCTTGGAAGAAAGCAGAAGAGCAGATGCAGGACTAAGATGATTGTCCTGACCCCGCTACCCCCAAGTGTAAGAGCAGTCCTGGATGGAATGGGTAGAGATTCCAATGAGGGATGGGAACCCTCTTTCCGAGGCACGAGGGGCCATCTTCTCAACCTGCTGCTTTTTCAGATTTGGGTAGTGTGCTGGCCAGGAGCTGGGGGCTGCAGCGCCTCCAGCTGACTGAGGAGGAGAGGAATGTGAGGACGCTGATGCGGGTCCACGGTCATCATGGAGGCCAGGAGCTGCCGCAATGCTGAAGAATGCCTGTGGAGGGAGGAGTGCAGGGGGACTGGATGACACCTATCTGTCAACCCAGCTAACACCAGGGGGCAGTCTGAAGTACTTGATGCCCCATTCGTTGCTTGCTCACCTGGGGCTTTGTGGGATGCTGAGTTGGTTCTGCACAGCAAGGGCCACACTGTCACCCTTTTGGAACACCATGTCATAAGGGCCTTCTCCAAACATCATGGCATATAGCACGCAGCCTAGGGACTGAGCATAACTTGGTTAGTCCCTAGAAGGGGACCAATGGAGATGACATCGCTCCCCTTACTTCTGTGGTAAAAGACTACATAAGCTAAAAAGAATAAGCTGACCTCAGCCACATGGCACCACCAGGGCACAGAGAAACTGCCAGTCGGTTGGAGGCCTCCGCAGCCCCTGCTTAGCTTAGCCCCTGCTCTTCAGTACTGACACTGAGCTGTACTCACCTTGTTCGGGGCAGGGATTATACCACATCCGGTGCAACTGGGTACAGTATCAGTGACAGTTCCCAGGAAGGAAGTTGAAGTGGATGGGGACATACTGTGGTTCCTGGGGCCCCATGCAACAGAAACCAACGACCTACTCTACTCCACAGCAGGTACAGAGCCACAGCCCTCCCTACCCAGATACCCACCCACATGCTCCTCACCCAGACATCAGTCCGCTCATCGATGACACAGTGACTCTGCACAGAGAAGAGCTCTGGGGCTCGGTAGGAGATGGTGCACCGCTGGGCTGCCCAGTCCTGGAACAGTGATCCCAGAGCTCAAAAGTGGGGCACTCGTCATGGTCATGTGACCAAACTGGGGCATGCACCAGAAGGGGTGGGAATGGGGAACAGGTGAGAAAAGGAACCTGGAGATTCTTTTACCTGCAGGGTCAGAGCCTGGCGGGAGCCCTCCACATTGATGCATGCTTGATTCATAGAACCCAAGTCCATTAAAACTGGCTGCCCCTCATCTCCGAGCAATATATTGGTGGGCTTCAAGTCCCTGTAGGGAAGTAGAAGTGACCTATGAGCATCTCTGGACAGGAAGGCTGGAATCCCAGCAAGCAAAAGAATCATACAGGCTGTTTCTTGGGAGAACAAAAACCTCCCATTTCTCTTGGTAAGGCTCTTCCTCTGGGCCCCAGCAAGCATACAGGGTCCTCCCACTGACCTGTGGGCATAACCCTTGGCATGAATGGCCTCAAGGCCTCTGCAGATCCCCAGCAGCAGCCAAAGGATTTGATCCTCGGTCAGGAAGTTGCCTTTGTCCTTCAGCCTTTCTATCTCATTCCACAGCGTACCTCTCTGCAACACAAGTTTCCCTACAGTTGGAGATGTTTTTGGAGCCTCTGCTCCTTAGGCCTGATCCCTTCCCTATGTCAAAGCCTATCAGCCCTTTCATGATACACACCTCAAACTCAAAATCTAAAGTGGCCAAACCCAGGACATGGTCCCTGCTTCCTAACATGCTGGACTGCTCACATAGCCCACGGGTAGGTGGCTCTGTTGCAACCCCCTCCATAACCAGGAGTCTTTCTGACCTTGAAGAACGGTAGCAGCAGCCAGGCCTCATGCTTAGCACCCCGCTCCCTCAGACAGTAAGCCACGAGGCGAAGGATGTTGGGGTGACTGAAGAGACGATGCATGTCGGCTTCTCGCTGGGCCTCCTCTCGGTCCTGCTGCTCGTGACACAGGATTCGCTTCAGGGCGTAGAAGTGTCCATCATGTAACCCTTCCACTAGGTCCACATAGCTGAACCCACTGTGGGCCAAAGGGGTCAATGAAGGGTCATGGTCATCTCCCACATGGCTAAGACCAAGTGAAATTTCCTGGTGGGGAGTGGGGTGTCCTTCCCATTTAGCAGAAACCCTCCCAAGATGTGGCTCTAAGAGAAATCTGAAGAATATTACACTGTGAGCTCCTCAGGAGCAGAGATACAGAAATCTTTGACGTCCTATGGTCGGAATAGAGACCTCTGCACGTGACAGATGCTAAATAAATAATAGCCAACACTTATCAAGTACTTAAGAACCACGCACTGGGTGAGACATTTTATACACATTATCTCATTTAATCCTCACAACTCCATCAGTGAGGGATGATAATCATCTCCATTAAACATATGAAGAAAACATGGTTTATCAAGGTCACATGAGGTGGATTTAGCAGGCCTGGCTCCAGAATCCACCTTCTTGATACTGTGTAGCTAGGCTCTGTCAGGTGAGAGAAGATAGGGATAGGGATAAAACCCCTGTGCCCCAAGCACGTGCACACCGCTTTCCTTCAATGACCTAGACCTTGAGGCCTAGTTAACTGACTTCCAAACACTCACCCCTCCCCCAGTTTCTGGATGAAGAGGTAGCGCTTGTTGTCAATGATGACAGTTCCCCGAGAGCAGACACACAGCGCGTGGCCCATAATGTTTCAGTCATCCTCTTCAAGGACAGTCTGAGGCTACCGAAGAGCTCGTCCAGGGTGAGTGGGCTCTTCCAGGAGATGCGCTGGGGGCCAAGCGGATCATGCTGGAAAGAAAACAACGGCAGGGTCTCACACAGGTCCGGCACAATCTAGACGACTCATGAAGTACCAAGGCGGAGAGCTCAGGCCCAGGTCTCTGGAACCTACACTATTGTCTAGAGAAAATGGGCCTTGCTCCTTCGCCAGCTTCAAGCGGGGGGGGGTCAGGGGCCTTATGGCCTCAGGACACACAGCGGCTACCGGGCCACTTCCTCCAACCCCAGCCCACCTTTGGGCAGGCCCCGCTCCCACACCCGTCGCGCCGCAAAGACAGAGCACAGCGTAGTTTCAGAGGACATGCGAAGCTCACGCCCACTCCTGGCAGGGCCCACCCCCGGCCTAGGAGCCCAGAGTCCGGAATGGGCCAGCCTGCACTCCCCGACTGACCTGGCTCGGGACAGAGCGAAGCGCCACCGACCGGAAGCAGTGCTGACATCATCAGTCCGCGGCGGCGTAACGGCCCGCGGTATCTTAGCAACCGCTGGGCATCTGGAGGATGTGGGGGCGCGGAGCTGAGAGGCCCAGGGCGAGCTAGGTCTAGGGGTGGACGGGTCCCAGGACCCTGGTAAGGGTTCTCTACTTGGCCTTCAGTAGGGGTCAAGACGCAGGCATCTGCGCCAAAGGGGAGCAAAGCCGGGCTCGGCCCGAGGCCCCCAGGACCTCCATCTCCCAATGTTGGAGGTAGGAGGCTTCATACCTCCGGCGCTCTGGGGCAGAAAGCGGCCACTACACTGCAGCCCGGAGGGGATTCCAGGTAGGGGCGGGTCTGGTGGCCTGGTCTCCTGATCCCTTACAACCTTCCGGGCTCTGGCCTGTATCCCACTACCTCTACTCTCAGTGGTTAAGAGCTCAGGCTTGTGAACCAGACTTTCAGTTTCTAAATTGAGTGTTAATAGCATACTAGGTGTGTAACCTCGGGCAAGTTACTTAACCTCTCGGATCCTTACTTTTAGTAGCTGTAAAATAGGTATAATAGTACCTAATGTTAAGTAGCTTAACTGTGAGGCCAGACTGACTAGTTCAAACGCCAGCTCTGTTAACATAGTTGTGTGACCTTGGACAGGCTACTTAATGTTTCCCTCCTTTCCTCTCCTCCTCTGTAAAATGGAAATGATAATTATCTACTTCATGGAGTTGTTTGAAGATTAAATTAGATGTACAGTGTTTAATACAATATCTGACACATAGCCTTCAGTACATGTCAATGAACAGTAGTTATTATTACCCTGATCTTCACATCCCATTCTTGAGATTGTAAAGTCAAAAGGAAAGGAAATTCACAAGTTTCCAAGCCTTGGCACAAAGCAGTTGTCCTTAACATCTGTTGCTGAGGCAGGCAGGGTAAGCTGGAGAGGGGTGCACTTCCAAAGAAGGTGGAATGGCCAGGAGGGAATTGCTGTTTTGCTGAAACAGTGCTCTCCAGGAAAGAGGTCCTTCTCTGACCTGGTTCCTTCCTTCCACACGCCGGATCACCCTGAAGATTTTCCAGCAGTTTCCCTTGATTCCGAACCTGTTTTAGCCCTTTGGTTCTGACATTCATTCATCCCGATTTAACCTACTCTGTGCCAGACCCTGTGCTAGAAGCTGAGGATTTGAGATGAACAGGGCACTCCCTGTCTTCACGGCCCCCAGTCAAGTAAAGCCATGCTTCTCGATTTCAAAGGTGCCTAGGATCACCTGGGAATCTTGTTAAAATACAAGTTCTGATTCTATAGGTCTGAGGTAGGATCTGAGGTTTTGCATTTCTTTTTTGTTTGTTTGTTTTTTTGAGATGGAGTCTCGCTCTGTTGCCCAGGCTGGAGTGCAGTGGCAGGATCTCGGTTCACTGCAACCTCCGCCTTCCGGGTTCAAGCAATTCTCCTGCCTCAGCCCCCACCCCCACCCTCGGAGTAGCTGGGAATACAGGCGCGCGCCACCAGGCCCGGCTAATTTTTGTATTTTTAGTAGAGACAGGGTTTCGCCCTGTTGGCCAAGCTGGTCTTGAACTCTGGACCTCAAGTGATCCACCCGCCTCAGCCTCCCAAAGTTTTGGGATTACAGGCGTGAGCCATCGTGCCCAGCCAGATTCTCCAGTTCTAACAAGCTCCCAGGTGACGTTGATGAAGCTGGTTCGTGAACTGCACTTTAACATGATGTAGAGGATTTTACAAACTAGTAGAGTAAGGGGGTGGCTGCAGGCTGGAGAGGAAGTCCAGGCTAACCGCCTGGCAACTTGAGGTGATCTCCGCCCCCTTGTTCGCTGAGGTTCCCTCCCAGGAATCCGACACGTGACGGTCTGTCCGCCGTCTCAGTCTAGAGGAGCGCTGTAAGCGCCATGGCTCCCAAGAAGCCGTCCTGCCTTCGCTCTCTGCTGCTGCCGCTCAGCCTGACGCTACTGCTGCCCCAGGTAAGATGAGGCGGCGAACCAGCCGGCCGGGTGCGGTGACGTGGGATCAGATACGGCGGATGAGAGAAAGTCCAAAGTAACAACCAAACAACCGGCAGGGGTAGTTCCATCTCCTCTGCTCTTGGCAGGCGCTGACCCTGGACGCTCCCTCGACCCAGGCCTCTGCTGAGCAGCGTCTCTTTCTCTTTGTAGGCAGACACTCGGTCGTTCATAGTGGATCGGGATCATGACAGGTTTCTCCTAGATGGGGCCCCGTTCCGCTATGTATCTGGCAGCCTGCACTACTTTCGGGTACCGCGGGTGCTTTGGGCCGACCGGCTTTTGAAGATGCGATGGAGCGGCCTCAACGCCATACAGTTGTAAGAAGTGCTCGCAAGAGCCGTGGAGGGATGGGACCTACTCTTTCTACCGCCCCCTTAGAAAGGAGGTCGGGACAGGAAGACTGCCAGGACTCCTAGGCCAAGGGTGGGAAAGGGCAGGCCAAGACCTCCTTCCAACGGCTTCCTGGAGATTCCCTGCAAGGCCTGGGCCCTTAGGCCTCCCTGGCATCTCTCCACCTTGGGCCCTATTAACCTTTTCCTTTCTCAGTTATGTGCCCTGGAACTACCACGAGCCACAGCCTGGGGTCTATAACTTTAATGGCAGCCGGGACCTCATTGCCTTTCTGAATGAGGCAGCTCTAGCGAACCTTTTGGTCATACTGAGACCAGGACCTTACATCTGTGCAGAGTGGGAGATGGTGAGTTAGCTGGAGAAGGGATAGAACCAGTTATCCTTGTGCAGTTCCTAGACTACTCCCGTCTGCCCACACCCTAGGGCCATCTCCAGCACTATACTCAATTCCTTCGCTTCCTACCTTCCCCACCACACCCCACAACAAAACCTACATGCTTCTTTGTTCTCTTTATGTTTGTCTCAGGGGGGTCTCCCATCCTGGTTGCTTCGAAAATCTGAAATTCGTCTGAGAACCTCAGATCCAGGTGAGTTGAGACAAAAGATTTAACACAGAAGCAAGTAAGTAAAAAGGGCCATTTGGGTGCCAAAAGCAGAAGACACCATTCCCAAATTGGAGGTCATCATTCATTTACCAAGTGTTTCCGTCACACCCAGCAGGATGCTAGAAACTGGGGGACCAGACAGACCCCCATCCTTGTGCTGTAGAGCTTATAATATAGTGGAAGAAACTGATTTAAAAAAAAACAAAAAACGGCTGGGGGCGGTGGCTCATGCCTGTAATCCCAGCACTTTCAGAGGCCAAGGCGGGTGGATGACCTGAGGTCAGGAGTTTGAGACCCACCTGGCCAACATGGCAAAATGCCGTCTCTACTAAAAATACAAAAAATCGGCTGGGCGAGGTGGTGGGCGCCTGTAATTCCAGCTACTTGGGAGGCTGAGGCAGGAGAATCGCTTGGGCCCAGGGATTGGAGGTTGCACTGAGTCGAGATGAAGCAACTACATTCCAGCCTGGGTGACAGATCAAAGAGACTTTGTCTCAAAAAATAGAAAATCCTATCAGCTGTATCATCACAAACATTAAATTTAAGTGCTTTTTATCACCCCCATTGCCTCCACCCTGGTCCAAACCATCTCTCTCAGCTGGTTTATTTTATAGCTTCCTAACTGGTTTCCCTTGTTTGCCCTCTCTCCCATACAATCTGTTCTCAGTAGAGCAGCCAGTGTGATCCTGTTCAAATATAAGTTTAAAGATACATCTCAGATCTTGTCATTTCTCTGCTTAAACTTCTCCAGTAGATTCTCATCTCATTCTGAATATGAACCATAAATTCCTTAATATGGTAGGTCCTACACAATTGGCCCCAGTCACCTCCTCGACATTATTGCGTTTCTCCCCCGTGTTCACTCTGCTCCAGCCACAGTGGCCTCATTGCTGTTCTTCAGACCCACCAGGCCTTGGGCTTTGAGGCCGTTGCATGTGGTGCTCCTTCACCACAAGCTTCCTGCAGAAGTCACCTTGGGGAGGCCTTCCTGGTTTCTCTTTTCTCTATATATACATACATATATATATGTATATATGTATGTGTATATATATACACACACACACACACACATATATAAAATTTTTATTTTTTTTGAGATGGAGTCTTGCTCTGTTGCCCAGGCTGGAGTGCAGTCACGTGACCCTGGCTCTCTGCAATCTCCGACTGCCAGTTTCAAGTGATTCTCCTGCCTCAGCCTCCCAAGTAACTGGGATTACAGGCACCTACTACCTTGCCTGGCTAATTTTTTGTGTTTTTAGTAGAGACAGATTTTCGCCATGTTGGCCAGGAGGGTCTCAAACTCCTGACTTCAGGTCATCCACCCCCGCCTTGGCCTCCGAAAGTGCTGGAATTACAGGCATGAACCACCACACCTGGCCACTCTCTCTATATTTTAGGCTCCCCATATACCACCATTCTTGTTTGTTTGTTTTGAGATGGAGTTTCGCTCTTGTTGCCCAGGATGGAGTGCAGTGGTGCAGTGTCAGCTCACTACAACCTCTGCCTTCCGGGTTCAAGTGATTCTCCTGCCTCAGCCTCCTGAGTAGCTGGGATTACAGGCACGCGCCACCACGCCCAGCTAATTTTTTTGTATTTTTAGTAGAGACAGGGTTTCACCATGTTGGCCAGGATGGCCTCACTCTGTTGACCTTGTGATCTGCCTGCCTCAGCCTCCCAAAGTGCTGGGATTACAGGCATGAGCCGCTGCACCCAGCCTTACCACTGTATTTTATCCTCCTTCCTTGCTAGGGAATACAATATTTTATGTTTTATTATTTTATCTTTTTGAGATGGAGTCTTGCTTTGTCACCCAGGCTCGAGTGCGGTGGCATGATGTAACCTCACAGCAGCCTCCGCCTCCCAGATTTAAGCAATTCGCTTGTCTCAGCCTCCTGAGTGACTGGGGCTACAGGTGCATGCCCACCATGCCCAGCCAACTTTTATATTTTTAGTAGAGACGGCATTTTGCCATTTTGGCCAGGCTGGTCTCAAACTCCTGACCTCAGGTGATCCGTCCACCTCAGCCTCCCAAAATACTGGGATTCCAGGCATAAGCCACCATGCCAGGCCATGTCTTTTTTTTTTTTTAAGAGACAGGGTTTCACCACGTTGTCCCACTGGTCTCAAACTCCTGGGCTCAAGTGATCCACCTGCCTCAGAGTCCCAGAGTGCTGGGATTGCAGGTGTGAGCCACCACACTCAGCCAGGAATAGAATATTTTAAATTATTGTGTGCATGAAGCAAAGTTTGTGTACATTGAACCATCAGAAGTTAAAGGGTCAGATGTGGAATTTTCCACTTGTAGTATCATGTTGATGCTCAAAAATTTCAAATTTTGGAGCATTTAAAATTTCAGATTAAGGGTACTCAACCTATATAATAATGTTTTAATTGCTTATTTAAATCACCCGCATTGTCAGTTACATCAGGGTACAGGTCAGACATTCTACATTTCTGTGAACTCCCATACTACTTTGTACCAATCTCAGGTATAAGCTGATTACATAATAAGAGCTCTAGGCTATGTATTTAACATTTTTCCTATGTTTATTTTTTGTGTAGATACCATTAAATTCACATAAGCATCTTACTTTTTTCCTCTGTCGCCCAGGCTGGAGTGCAGTGGTGCAATCCCCACTCACTGCAACCTCCACCTCCCAGGTTCAAGTGATTCTCCTGCCTCAGCCTCCAGAGTAGCCGGGATTACAGGTGCCCACCACCACACCCGGCTAATTTTTTGTTATATTTTTAGTAGAGACGGGGTTTCACTATGTTGGCCAGGCTGGTCTTGAACTCCTCATCTCGTGATCCGCCCGCCTCGGCCTCCCAAAGTGTTGGGATTACAGGCATGAGCAACCACACCCAGCCTACATTTGTTTTTAAGAGACACTACTTTAAGGTTTCCTATGTTCAAATTTCATTGACAGGCAAACATACAAGGTGCTTAGGGTTAGGAATTTCTTGACAAGAGTCATTGCTTCCCATATTTAGTGGTGAGCAAGTGTGATGGTAGCCCCTAACGCAGAAGCTCTGCTCCTTCTTTTAGACTTCCTTGCCGCAGTAGACTCCTGGTTCAAAGTCTTGCTGCCCAAGATATATCCATGGCTTTACCACAATGGGGGCAACATCATTAGCATTCAGGTACAAAGGGGAAGTGACTGGGGCAGGGGAAAGAGGTACAAGGGGTCCTTGACCTCAATCCCATAGCTGGGTTCCACTTTCCCTCCCCTCTGGCAGGTGGAGAATGAATACGGTAGCTACGGAGCCTGTGACTTCAGTTACATGAGGCACTTGGCTGGACTCTTCCGTGCACTACTAGGAGAAAAGATCTTGCTCTTCACCACAGATGGGCCTGAAGGACTCAAGTGTGGCTCCCTCCAGGGACTCTATACCACTGTAGATTTTGGCCCAGGTCTCATGCAAGGGCTGGGAGTGGAGTCTGGGGAGGGGACACCTCTTCCACGATATTTATCTTTTTTTTTTGCCTCCTTTTCACAGCTGACAACATGACCAAAATCTTTACCCTGCTTCGGAAGTATGAACCCCATGGGCCATTGGTGAGGGGCCAGAGGGGAATCAGGGAATCAGGGATAGGAATGGGTCCAGCTTATTTCCATCTCACTCACAGCTTCTTTCATTTCACACTCTAGGTAAACTCTGAGTACTACACAGGCTGGCTGGATTACTGGGGCCAGAATCACTCCACACGGTCTGTGTCAGCTGTAACCAAAGGACTAGAGAACATGCTCAAGTTGGGAGCCAGTGTGAACATGTAAGTAAAGACACTGGGGGCAATATGAATCTGTAGCTGGGAATTGGGGATGAAAGTTAAGATTCAGTGAGTCAGCTTTTACCTGTTCCCCCACCCTCTCTCACTTCAGGTACATGTTCCATGGAGGTACCAACTTTGGATATTGGAATGGTGAGTCCAGATGGTCCCTGGGATGGAAGCAGGGAGGTAAGAAGGAATTAGAATCTAAGGGCCAGATGGATTAGGATGTCTAGAAGCTGAATATGGCCACCACTGCCCCCTCTGATGGCAAAATTCTCTGCATGAAGCATGCTTAGTAGTGCCTGTCATCTGAAATAGATGTTGAATTAAATTGGCTCAACTTCAGGTGCCGATAAGAAGGGACGCTTCCTTTCAATTACTACCAGCTATGACTATGATGCACCTATATCTGAAGCAGGGGACCCCACACCTAAGCTTTTTGCTCTTCGAGATGTCATCAGCAAGGTACCCTACCACTTCATTAAGCTCCAAAGGCTTTTATTAATTTGGAGGGAGTGCCCACATTGTAAAGGGATCCCATAAATTGGTGGTTATTGTCTGGGCCACAGAGCCCTCTGAGCATCCCACTGAAGCATTTCCCATTCACCCAAATGGAACTATGTGTGAAGACACACAGGTGTGCAAAATTACTGAGCCTCCATGACCCCTGAAGCCCTTCCCTGGGCCCCAGGTTAAGAACTCTGCCCTAGAGTCTTGGAATAGGTATTGTTTTCTGTGGTTTTCCTATGGCTCCTGAGAGAATTTGGGCTCAGTTCCAGGAAGTTCCTTTGGGACCTTTACCTCCCCCCAGCCCCAAGATGATGCTTGGACCTTTGACTCTGCACCTGGTAAGTTCCTCCACATCTTTTCTCTAATATCACACCTTTTTTTTCTAGGTAGCCTATTCTTTTTTGTCCTCTATCCAGAAACTTCCCTGATATTCTGATTCTTCTCCCTTATTCTAATAGGTTGGGCATTTGCTGGCTTTCCTAGACTTGTTATGCCCCAGTGGGCCCATTCGTTCAATCTTGCCAATGACCTTTGAGGCTGTCAAGCAGGTAAGGCATAAACCCACATCTGGTGGAAATGACAACCTCCCTCAACAGCTACAGCCAAAAGTTCCTTGGCTATAGCCACAGTGTCCTCTTTTATTTGTTTGTCTGAAGTACTCATTCTTCCACACCCAGGACCGTGGCTTCATGTTGTACCGAACCTATATGACCCATACCATTTTTGAACCAACACCATTCTGGGTGCCAAATAATGGAGTCCATGACCGTGCCTATGTGATGGTGGATGGGGTGAGAACCTAATTCCAGGCCGTAAGCCCCGAACTCCTCCCTTCCCCAGGAAGCATTAGCCTTAAGTTCCCCATATTTACACTTTTCCATCTGCCTGCTCACATTTGCAGAGGGTTCCAGGGATAAGCTGGGATGAGCAAGAGTTTTAGGATAGAGTTCTAGAATAGATGGGTGATAAATGGCTACATTCTCTCTGCCCTCCAAATAAGTATCCTAATGTGGTTTCCTATGCAGTGGCTAAGAGCTAACGCTGAGCCTTGCTATCCTATCTCCTATCCACAGGTGTTCCAGGGTGTTTTGGAGCGGAATATGAGAGACAAACTATTTTTGATGGGGAAAGTGGGGTCCAAACTGGATATCTTGGTGGAGAACATGGGGAGGCTCAGTTTTGGGTCTAACAGCAGTGACTTCAAGGTGAGCTAGCTTTGCCTAGTTACATCCCAGGGCTTGATTAAGGATAGCTTGGCCTCAAAGCTTAGTGAATGATGACTTTTCATTTTCCTTCCCTACAGGGCCTGTTGGAGCCACCAATTCTAGGGCAAACAATCCTTACCCAGTGGATGATGTTCCCTCTGAAAATTGATAACCTTGTAAAGTGGTGGTTTCTCCTCCAGTTGCCAAAATGGCCATATCCTCAAGCTCCTTCTGGCCCCACATTCTACTCCAAAACATTTCCAATTTTAGGCTCAGTTGGGGACACATTTCTACATCTACCTGGATGGACCAAGGTATTGCTAATGGTGGTGGTTTGGGTAGCGGGGAGGTAAAAGAGAAAAATCACAGGAGGGGAGCAGAAAGTATCCTCTGATTAGAAACCCAAAAGGGTATGATTCTACCCCTGGAGAGCTGACCCTTTCTTTTCCCCTCTTTCCTGCTCCCTATTCCCCAGGGCCAAGTCTGGATCAATGGGTTTAACTTGGGCCGGTACTGGACAAAGCGGGGGCCACAACAGACCCTCTACGTGCCAAGATTCCTGCTGTTTCCTAGGGGAGCCCTCAACAAAATCACATTGCTGGAACTAGAAAATGTACCTCTCCAGCCCCAAGTCCAATTTTTGGATAAGCCTATCCTCAATAGCACCAGTACTTTGCACAGGACACATATCAATTCCCTTTCAGCTGATACACTGAGTGCCTCTGAACCAATGGAGTTAAGTGGGCACTGAAAGAAAGGTAGGCCGGGTGTGGTGGCTCACGCCTGTAATCCCAGCACTTTGGGAGGCTGAGACGGGTGGATCACCTGAGGTCAGGAGTTCAAGACCAGCCTGGCCAACATGATGAAACCCCGTCTCCACTAAAGATACAAAAATTAGCCGGGTGTGATGGTGGGCTGTTTGTAATCCCAGCTACTTGGGAGGCTGAGGCAGGAGAATTGCTTGAACCCAGGAGGTGGAGGTTGCAGCGAGTGGAAATCGTGCCACTGCACTCCAGCCTGGGTGACAGTGAGACTCCATCTCAAAAAAAAAAAAAAAGAAAGGTAACCCTTGGACCTGGGACATGGAGTGGGCAGGATCCCTTGGTGCTGGCCATGGTGACCATAAGGAACTAAAGGCCACAATGCCTCTGAATGTAAGTACAAGTACACGTTCCTTGCCAAACTTTATTGTGATTAAAGTTCCAGAGACAGTACCAGCTCCACATGCCTCTGTGGCCCTGTCTTTGCCCTGGTTCCCGAGTGTCCTTCACCCCCATCTTCCAAATAACCTCTGGTTTCATGGGGATGAGAAAACCTAGGGCTGTTGTGAATGTGCCCTCAGGTCCCTGAGTTGGCCCCAGGTAGAGCTGTAAGAGATCAGGAAGAGGGCCTCCCTGCCTGACGGCGATGATCCTGGAGGCAACGTGTGGAGCAGAAAGAGAAGTCGAGATAGTGAAAGGGAGTGAGGCCTTGGAGGGATGCCCCACAACTCCAGCAGCGTCTGAACAAGAGGAAGAAAAATGGCTGGACAGGTACCCCAGAAACTTTCCAATCCACGCTCTCCCCATCCCTCCTCCTGCCATTTCTGTTTTCACTGCAGCATCTGCCAGAACATCTCAAATCTCAACAAGCCTTCTGAATACTGTGCAGGCACTCATTTCACCTGCTCCCAATGGTCCCTGCAACATTACAGTACACCCACTCCCTCATCCCCCGCCCCATACCGAGTATTGACGATTGCAGAGTCAGGGATTGGAGGGGTAGGGGCTCCCAACTGGGCAGCGAGTCGGCGATCTGCAGCCAGAGCTCTCTGAGGGAGACAAGTTGTGTTAAGGACAAGGCCCCAGTGGTGAGTAGGGCACCAAGAGGTGAGAGCTGCACGCTGGGGAAGGGGCTAGACCAAAGGAAGCCTTTCCATGGACAAGAGAACCTCCAGTCTCACTTTCTCTTGGTCACTGAGGGCGGCAAATCGCCGCTGCTCTTCTCGTTCACGCTCCTCCTGCTCCTGCTGCCTCCGCTGCTGTTCCTCCCGTTGCCGCCGGGCTACCTTCTGCTCCCTTTTCCGTGTAGCCTGCCGTGCCTCCATTTCTGGTGTCAATGGTCCTGGTACCTGGAGGATTTCAAATATAAGACCCTATAAGCTATCCTTGGTAAAACTGCAAGAAGTAGAAAGGATCTAGCCAGGAACGGTGATGCGTTCCCACTCTGCTTGTCCCTCCTATTCCAGCTGACCTGAGCCTTGTTGTAATCATAGGCATCTGGATTCTTCTCCATGAACCTTCGGAACTCATTACGTGTTGATTTGTCAGCTGCAACAGTATAAGGTGGCCGGGCCCGAGAGTCCCTAGGTGCAAAAACTCCAAAAATGGGTTTAACTTGCCTCCTGCCTTTCCTAACATCACCCAACCAGACCAAGAGAGTATTGTCAAGTAGCCAGTGCCAACTTTAACCTCCAAATTATCCTCTCTATACCCAAAATCACTCAGGATGGGGACCTTTACTTACTGCACAGTGGGGTCGGCACCTGCTTCCAGCAGCAGACGAACCACTGAGCCTCTGCCAGCTGCAGCTGCTGCATGCAGGAGAGTAAAGCCACCGGAGCCCAAGGGGGCACTGAGCAGAGACAGAATTCCAGGGTCTGCAGGGCTGGGTGTTAGCTGGAGCTTCAGCACTCCAACATCTCCAGCTCGGCAAGCAGCAAGCAGTGCATCCCAGAGCTCTGGCTGACCAGGGGCTTTGGCCTCATCCAGCAAAGGACCCAAGGGGGCTGCAACTGCCTGGGATGACTGTGCAGAAGGCTCATCTTCTTGAGGTTGCTGGAGAAGAGTCCGATGTGCCCCAGCCTCCTGGTCTCGGCTTTTCTCCTTCTTATTCCTTTTTCTCCTTCTCCGCTTGGGCAATACTTCAGACTCACGAAGATCCAGAGTCCCCACAGTCAACTCTACTAACTCCAACTCTACCTGAAAGCCATCTTCTCCCTCTGACCCTGAACCTAGGGAAAAACCTGACATGTGAAATCCATCTAGGGAGTTCTCAGAGGGTGGAAGCAGATGCATAAGAATTAAAGCCTGAAATGAAATTGTTTTTGTCACCCAGATAAAGTAGCACATCAAGAGTTAAGTCCATTATATCACATGCAGAAATGAGACTCTCAGCCCAGACAAGAACAAGTCGCTGGACTCTCCCTGTGAGCAGCCTTAGGATGCTACACAATAGAGGAAAACATGGAAGCAGCCCTCAGCCTCAAACCACAGCATCCAATCAAAGATAAACTACGTGAGATCCATGCAACACATGCACGCATCTGCTCCACGCGAAGACTTTCTTAGCTCTGGGGAAACATCCATAACAAAAGAGATAATAGGCCAGGCGAGGTGGCTCAAGCCTGTAATCCCAGCACTTTGGGAGGCCAAGGCGGGCGGATCACGAGGTCAGGAGATCAAGACCATCCTGGCTAACACAGTGAAACCCCGTCTCTACTAAAAATACAAAAAATTAGCCGGGCTTAGTGGCAGGCGCCTGCAGTCCCAGCTACTCAGGAGGCTGAGGCAGGAGAATCACGTGAACCCGGGAGGCGGAGCTTGCAGTGAGCAGAGATCGTGCCACTGCATTCCAGCCTGGGCGACAGAGCCGAGACTCCGTCTCAAAAAAAAAAAAAAAAAAGATAATAGATTTGGAAAGGTCACTAAACATGTCTCAGTAATTGCTAAGATACAGACACTGTGTGGGTGTGTGTTTAAATAAGGAAATGGGTCAGTTATGAGAGTAGGGAATTTGCCACTGCATTTTTAGGACAGAAACTCAGATCTGACAGTTGCCAGATAGTAATCAAACCCTGTTTGGGAGATTCCTCATTCTGCCCAAGTGCTTCCTTTTCATCACTGCAGATCTTTCTTATTTCTTCCTCAGTAGGCTTCTTTCTCTCCTCTCTTACTGTTTTCCAGTGTGTCTGAGGTAAGTGCAGTCTGACTGCTTCCCGAGGGTCGTCTTCTGCCATAAAACAAAAGATCTTTCTCAACCTTATCTGAGGAGAAGCTAGTGCAGATTTCTCTCAATGCAGATGTAGCTGGGCTGCAGTGCAAGGCTTAGAAAGTCCTCTGGATATACCAATGAGAATGGAGGCTTAGGTTGGAGAGAACAGGAAGGTCTAGGGAATTGGGATCTGGAGCAAAGGCTCACCATAGATATGCAAAGTGGTCAGCTTATGGAGCACACGCTGTAGCTCTTGGAAGGTGGGTCTGCGGGTGGCGAGGGGGATATCCCAAAGTCGGGGATCCCCCCTTTGCAGGGGTGCCCCCTTGCCTCCAAAGAACAAAGACCGGCCAGAGCGGGGAGCACGCAACAGTATTGTACCAGCCTCCTCCAGCGCCTTAGCCCAGCCTGGCCCTGCCAGCATGTCACGAACATCCTAGAGAAGAGAGTAACTCAGTCTTGCATACCTTCACTTGGTATTTTTAAATCTCCAACTAAAAAAATGGCCCACAGAAGTGCAAGGAGCGGAAAGTAGAGGATAACACGGAGAAACAATGAGAGGACTAAGGCTCCTGGGGAATCCCTCATCTACCTTTGTCTACCTATAATGAAAATTGGAAGGATATGAGTCAAACACCTTCCTACTTAACAAGTGAGTTGAACTGAGATGCAAAGAGTATGGATCCGTACCACCCGAACTAAAAGGCTTAACTCACCTTATATAGTGTGGCTTCATTGTAGCGCCTCAGGTTGGCTCCAGCAGAGCGTGATGGCCCACCCCGGGCATCCCGAAGCCCCTGGGCTGTGCCCCGCTTGGCCCGCACCGTATAGCGGTGAAAGGTTTTGTGTGTCACCACTTCTCTTCTGTAGACAGCACAGACTCAGTACTGGAGACCAGCTGGTGCTCCCTAGCTAACAGGATCCACTCCATCCTTACCCCCATGCAGCACCCTCTCACCCTTGAAATATGGCACCAGCAAAGTGCCCAGCTGCAGCCATGAGCACCACGCAGTCTCTGGGACCTCTACTTTGCAGGTTCTGTAGCAACAATTCTGCCTCTCCTGGGGGATCCTTGATGACAGAGAAGCATCAGAAACATATCTGTTGCATTCACTGAGAGCAAGAAACCAAGGGCCAATTTTCACAAACATTATCTCATTTAATATTACCACTCTGAGACTTGTTTCCATTTGACAAACAAGGAAATTTGAGGCTTGGAGAGGTAGTTAAAATGAAGTGGTAGAATCACAATTCAAACTAAATTGGTTTGTTTCCAAACTTAATTCCCTTAAACTTAATCCTTCCACAATTCAGGCCAGTTTCAGTCCAAAACTATATTGTCAAGCGTGATACCCACACCCAACAGGAAGGAAGAGAAGCAGGGAGAAATGCACTAGGCTGAGGGAAATCTAGGCTGGGTGTACAAAAAGTTGGGGTTAGCCATACAAGCTGCACTGTCACTTGCCTGATGAGGGCCTAGGACACAGCGGTAGGCATAAAGAAACTGGCCCTGGGCATTCTGGAAAAGAACACGATGAGAGTAATAGCCTTGGGGTTGGCTAAACTTCTCAAATGTAGCCCTCTCCTGATCCAGTGTCTGCAAGTCCTCCTCACTGGCTGAGTCTGAGTCTTCTGATCCCGAGATGCTAGAAAGATCTCCTGAGGACAGACAACACAAGACACAAAGTTTGGTACCCCATCTTTGTTCTTTCCTCAAACTCTAAACTAGTGCTTTCTTATACCTCCATGTCCTACTCCTACATAGGTCCCCCTACCAATCATCACCTGCGGAGCTCTGCTTTTCAAAGTCCAGGGCAGACAGGAAAGGCTTGTCCTTGAGACGTTGCTTTAGGTTAAACCGATGCCAGTCAAGCTTATAATGTTCCCTCTAGTACAAAGACAAAGAGTGAGATAAAGGTAGAAATACGCCCCAGCCTGGCCTTGTGTACTGGCCAAGACCAGTTATAGAATTCTAGGAAGTACGACCAGGTAACACCAACTGCCTCAGTTAAAGCATGGACCTTTATGAAGACAAATCAAATGTCTACCTCTCCACACCCACCATTACACTTTTGCTTCTAACATCTAGCTCTGCACCTGACCTATTACCTGTTCTTGGTGGTTCTGGAAGGTTTGGTCACAGGATGAACAGAATAACTTGTCTGAAATATCCACAGGACCCTGGAGTAGCTTTATTTCTGGGCTTTCTCTCTCCCCTGAGCCTAAATAAGGGAAGAGGAATTAGACATAGAAAGGGAGCCCAAATCCACAGTGACAAGAATTACATTCAGTGTGTGATATACAAAGCAGAGGAGGATACAAGAGATGGCATGATACTGCCTTCAAGGAATTTACACTCTAGTAGTCATGAAATAAACAGTACAGCAATCACTTAATGCAATAAACATGCTTCTGAAAAGATGTATGTAAAATGAATGGAAATAAAATTGGCCATGCCTGTAATCCCAGCACCTTGGGAGGCCGAGGTGGACAGATCACGAAGTCAGGAGATCGAGACCATCCTGGCTAACACAGTGAAACCCCATCTCTACTAAAAATACAAAAAATTAGCCGGGCTTAGTGGCAGGCGCCTGCAGTCCCAGCTACTCAGGAGGCTGAGGCAGGAGTGAGACTCTGTCTCAAAAAAAATAAATACATAAAAAATAAAGTAAAATGAATGTAAATAAAAGCTGGCCCTGGGCATTCTGGAAAAGAACCCGATGAAGGTAAAAGCCTTGGGGTCGGTTAAACTTCTCAAATGCAGCCCTCTCCTGAGATCCAGCGAATGCAAGTCCTCCCCACTGGCTGAGTCTGAGTCTGAGTCTTACAGATTGTTTAGGCGAATCCTAAAGAAAATAATTTCGGTTCAGTTTAAAATTATTTTTAACTGTACAAAAACCACTTCCCAAATGCTATTTTTTAAAGTTTACATTTCCAATTAGTGTACAGTTTGTTTAAGAAGAGGTGCAAGAAAAGATTTAGCCAAACTAGAGTTACACAAAACAGGCCCAACACGGTGGCTCAGGCCTGTAATCTCAGCACTGCGGGAGGCTGACACAGGCAGATCACTTGAGGCTAGGAGTTTGAGACCAGCCTGGCCAACATGGTGAAACCCCGTCTCTACTAAAAATACAATAATTAGCCGGGCGTGGTGGTGCGGGCCTGTAGTCCCAGCTACTCGGGAGGCTGAGGCAGGAGAATCACTTGAACCCGGGAGGCGGAGATTACAGTGGGCGGAAATCGTGCCACTGCACTCCAGCCTGGGCGACAGAGCAAGACTCTCAAAAAATAAAGCTATACAAAACAATAATACATTGTTTTATATTCAGCAAAAAGGAATAATTTGAGTGGCGCCCGGTTAAATGTGGAATATATCTGAGAACTTTATCTCTACAAAGTTTAAAATGTTTTTGAAAGGAATGGTGTTAACGTGAGGAGACATATGCGATGGCAAAAAGACTTGTTTGAAAACAAGGGCTGTGCTGGAAATTACCCAGAGATTAAATTAATTTAATCAAGCAGAAAAATCAACTGGCCTCCTAAACTCGGGACCAATAAGAATGTGTTCCCTGAACGAGCAATACGCTCTAAGGAGCCCTGTCACGTTTCACTGAAACCTTCCCGGATACCTGAACAGGAAGTACGCGGAGCCCGGGCCAGAGCCTCCCCAGGCGCGTGGCTCACCAGGCTCAGGCCCTGAAGGATCGGAGCATCCGCGCTGAGGTCAAACAGGGAGATCGACGCAGGAGCCCGGGCTGCATCTGGAGCCGGCGACATGGCTGAGCAGAAATTACTTAGCAGCAGCTCCTGGAGTAGAAAGCGTGTCAGAAACAGAGCTCCTGCAAATGAGATCCTACTGCTGCATCTCCTGCCTGCCTGACTTCGTTTCTCCTGCACCGCAAGTCTTCTCGTCCCTCATCCCGCTACCAGCGGTGAGATGAATATCTTGACCCCAGTCCGGTTTCTCAAACCCCCAGGCTCGGCCCACAAAAGAATGAAATGGGCATCCAGCTCCCAAATCGAGTCCAACAGAGTTAAAAATCACTGAGGTTGCCTAGTCGAACTTTCTTCGTTACCCATGCGACCAGCAATGACTGGCCCACGTAAACTCGCCCACGCCCTTACAAGCCGCACCAAACGTCCCGGGAGCTGAGCGACACGCAAGTCCTCAAGTCGACAGCCGGATTTCTGCAGCACAACAATCCCCGTCACTACGGAGCAGCGAAGAGGACAACCGGCGGCGTCCGCACCTGAGCCCCGCCCCACGTACAGCACACTATTGGGCCGCTGACTGTCCAAGACCCGCCTCGAGCCTTTAGTCTCATCCCTGAAGCCAAGAATTGGCAGTTGTGTCTCCACCCCCCGTGCTTATTGGCCAGCCTGGCTGCGGGTGACAGTGAGTGGCAGACACCGGGCCTAGCGCTCCGGATCGGGCCGGGCCGAGCCGAGCCGAGCCGGCGGAGCCTCTGGAATCACACGGGTAGCTGTTTCTGAGGTGAGACGTGAGACGGTTATTGGAATCTCAGGGCCCGTGTCTGGCCTTGCTCAGGGGTGCCTGCGGAGCCCTAAGTGAGCTCGCGGCAGGTAACGGGGGAAGGGGCGCCGCCGGCGGGGCGGGGGCGTGCAGCCGGAATGTTTTGATTGCGGGCGCGCGCAGACGAGGGCGCGCGCGGGCGCCGGGGCCGCGCGCGAGGTTGTCCGCTGTTGGGAGCTGCCAGCCCTTGGCCTGGGGCCGGGCGACCCTGGGGCGAGGTGGACTCCGGTCCACGGTCGCCGCGGCTGGATGTGGGGAGGCAAGCCAGCCCACCCGGGCTATCAGCTGTAGGGCTAACTCGATCCCTGCAACATCCGCAGGAACCCCTGAGCCCAGGCCCAGCCGGCCGGGGCTCCACGGGCCCTGGTCCATACGGACCCTGTGAGTGGTGACTTCCCTGAGGGCCAGGACTCTCACTAGCCCAGGGAATCCCACCGGGGCCAGGCTGGGCCAAGATCCACGGCCCCCAGGGGCTGCACGGACAGGTGAGTACCACGACCATGCCTGGCTCCCAGGACCTAGGGAACCCACAAATTCACCTAGGATCGGGGGTCTACACTGACCCAGTCAAGGTTTCCCATCCAGCAGGTTTGCTCACCGGCTGGATCTTTGGTGCTAGGGAAGTAAGAAGAGGGTGACCAGAAAGGTCCTCTTCAGGAAAGACTCTCTTGGGGTTTTGTGGACCTTGAGAAGTATGTCATTTCTGAGGCTAAGGTGGGGCAATGGAGAAATAGTCCAGAGGGGCCCCTGGCCTCAGGTCTGTACCCACTCATTCTCCATGGGGTCCCTAAGTTATTTCTTGAGACTCTGGAGTTGGAAGAGTGGCCCTGTTTAGCGCAGCCAGAGGAAGTGCTCATAGTCCTGGGCTGGAAGGGTGCTTCTTCCTCACTGCAGCCTTCCTGCCCCATGCTTGGCCTCCTCTTCATGGGGTGTGGATGGGTGGGAGGGTTGGGTTCCTTTTTATCCCCACTCCCCACTCTCTGGGGCCTGACATCTTCTCCTCCAGCAGCTGCAGAGCATCGAGGGCTGGAGTGGAGCACATACTGTCCATGGAGCTGGTAGGGCCATGTGCTTTTCTCAAACATTTGTTTGCAAAGTGCTTCCAACCTGCTAGTCTCTTGGGAGACCAGGGTTTCCAGGATGGGTGGGGGAGGGACTTTTCTGTCCGTTAAATAGAAGATGAAACAGCCCCCAACAAAGGGGCAGATTCTGGCTTTGGGCCAGGAAGGTAGCAGTAGATGCCCAGACTGGCCAGAGTTAAGGCCCCCCCAGCCCTGAGCTTACTGCCTTCCTTGTGTTACTGCTTCTCTGCCTCTGAGCCAAGCAGGCTGGTAGTGGAGACAAAGCCCAAGGGTACTTTCTTACTCCTTTTTGCACTAGGCAGGGCAGCCCGTGGGCAGCAGCTGGAACTGAATCAGGGTCTCTTCTTCCTCATTGGCAGGTGGTCAAGGTGGACAGGGGGTGGTGGTGATGGCGCAGTTTGACACTGAATACCAGCGCCTAGAGGCCTCCTACAGTGATTCACCCCCAGGGGAGGAGGACCTGTTGGTGCACGTCGCTGAGGGGAGCAAGTGTGAGTTCTTGGACATGACAGCCATAGGGAGAGCTGATGGAAGACCATGGAGGGAGCAAGGGGCTTGTGTTCTCCCAGAGCTCTGACATCTCTGTTCCTATCCCACAGCACCGTGGCACCATATTGAAAACCTTGACCTCTTCTTCTCTCGAATATCCTTTGTGTTTCTGAGTTGGAGCTCTGGGACCGTTAGTGTCTCTCTAAGCCGGGTCTCTGGTGGAAGGTGGGGGTAGGTTTGACTCTAATACCTGGAATGGGGAATGGAGCTCATCCTGAGGCTGAAAGAGGCTGGTGAAATCATCGTTAAGTAATGATAGCCCACATTTACCAAGATCCGTGTGCCCGTGTCTACTTTGTGGTGTTAATTTGTGGAGCCTTTCTAAGGGTAAGCCTCCATTTTTTTTTTTTTTTTTTTTTTTTGAGATGGAGTCTCTGTTGCTGCTAGAGTCCAGGGGCAATCTCAGCTCACTGCAACCTCCACCTGCCGGGTTCAAGCGATTCTCCTGCGTCACTCACTCTCCCATGTAGCTGGGATTACAGGCACCTACCACGATGCCTGGCTATTTTTTGTATTTTTCATAGAGACAGGGTTTCACCATTGTTGGCAAGGCTGGTCTTGAACCTCCTGACCTCAAGTGATCCACTCACCTTGGCCTCCCAAAGTGTTAGGATTACAGGCGTGAGCCACCACACCCAGCCGAGCCTCGTTTTTGATGGGATGTTAATAATCGTAAAAAGTAACATCTTTTGACTCATTCTGTGTCAGCTCTGTGTTAAATACTTTACATGCATTATCTCAGACCTAATACTCCTATGAGATAAGTGTTATTCATTCCTAATGTGCCACTGTGGACAGACAAAAGTTGAGAGGTTAAGTAACTTGGTAAAGTCACACAGCTAGAAAGTCACAGAGCCAGGACTTAAGCTTGAGTGTGTTGATACCAAAGTCTGTGCTCTTACCTGCTATCTTTACTGACCACTTTTTCTTAACAATTATACGTTTATAATCTGCACCAGAAGAATGGCTTCACATGTATGCTCATTGGGGAGATCTTTGAGCTCATGTAAGTATAAGAAGGGACAGATGATGTGGTGAAAGAATACGTCTTAGTCTTTCCTCTCCTTGTACTCACGCCTGGCCCAACCTGCCAGTACAACTCAGTCCTAGGCTAAAACTTTGTAAACCTCTGTAGTTCAGGGACTGGGTGTGGCACCAAAACTTACAGCTTCACCTTTCTTTTTTTTTGAGATGGAGTGAGTCTCACTCTGTCGCCCAGGCAGGAGTGCAGTGGTGCGATCTTGGCTCGGTGCAGTCTCTGCCTCCCAGGTTCAAGTGATTCTCCTGCCTCAGCCTCCTTAGTAGCTGAGACAACAGGCATGTGCCACCATGCCTGGCTAATTGTTTTTGTAATTTTAGTAGAGATGGGAGTTCACCAAGTTGGCCAGGCTGGTCTCGAACTCCTGACCTCAGGTTAGGTTATTCACCTACCTCGGCCTCCCAAAGTGCAGGGATTACAGGCATGAGCCACCATGCCCGGCCAAGCTTTCTCACAAGAAAAGCTTTCCAAGGCTTATCTCTTCCATGAAGAGAACCCAGGCCTTGGTTGGGCGCGGCAGCTCATACCTATAATCCCAGCACTTTGGGAGGCCCTAAAAATACAAAAATTAGCCAGGTGTGGTGGCGCACGCCTGTAGTCCCAGCTACTTGGGAGGCTGAGGCACAAGAATCACTTGAACCTGGGAGGTGGAGGTTGCAGTGTTGCAGTGAGCTGAGACTGTGCCACTGCACTCCAGCCCAGGTGACGGAGTGAGACTCTCTCTCAAAAAAAAAAAAAAAAAAAAAGAACTCAGGTCTTGACCTTGATCATCTCAACGCTCCAGTGGAAAGCACATTGTTCAGTCAGGAGGTCTCAGAGATGCCAGCCACAGAGAAAAGCCTCTGTTCTGCCTTGGCTGTACCATGGCCTGCTCCTAGGCAGAGAGCCTCCTGGGAGAGAGAAGCCATATAGCATTGCCAAAGGGGAAGGGGCTAAGAAGCCCTCCTTCAATCAGAAAACTCCCCCAAGGGCTTTTAACTACAACCTCAGAAGGCAATCAGGGACTGGAGATCAGAGACCCACAGGATGAAACCTTCAAGAGTCCAGAAGTGGTGGCTGAGGTTACCATGAGGTGAGGAAAGCAGGCTGCAGCTGTGGCAGCTGAGGCTAAGAGCAAAGAGTGGGCCTGAGACAGTTCTGTGGGGCTGAGGAGCAGAGAGGGCCCACTGGGAGTTCTCCAGGCCCTTCCAGTTCCCAGTCTTGTTCTGCTACCTCCAGACTCTTCTCTTCCCACTGGGTTTCACTGGGTCCTCTCTGGCTCTCAGACTGCACTCCTTCTTTCCAACTCTCCAGGCAGTTCCTCTTTGTGGTTGCCTTCACTACCTTCCTGGTCAGCTGCGTGGACTATGACATCCTATTTGCCAACAAGATGGTGAACCACAGTCTTCACCCTACTGAACCTGTCAAGGTCACTCTGCCAGACGCCTTTTTGCCTGCTCAGGTCTGTAGTGCCAGGTAAGGGCTGCAAGTCAGGAGGACACCATAGCCTTGAGTTCTGCTAGCAGGTGGGTAATAGAGTGGAGTCTGAGGCAGCAACTCATACTCCAGAACTGACTCAGGCTCAGTCTTGCAAAAATACTTCAGGATAGCAGCGTCTCTGCCAAGACTCCTTCCTCAAGGGCCACCTCTCCTCCCCTTCTTTTTTCCCACCAGGATTCAGGAAAATGGCTCCCTTATCACCATCCTGTTCATTGCTGGTGTCTTCTGGATCCACCGGCTTATCAAGTTCATCTATAACATTTGCTGCTACTGGGAGATCCACTCCTTCTACCTGCATGCTCTGCGCATCCCTATGGTAAGACTGGGAAGTTGGGCACTTAGCCCATAGTCTAAGATGTATTGGGAGGTATGGGTGTATACCTGGGCATCAGTTGTCCTTATCTGTCATTGGCAGGTCAGGAAGTGTCTCTTAAGCTCACAACCCCTGAACCTCACTTCTAATACAGGGCAAAGGGGTCGAGGTAACAACTCCACCTTCCATACTTTGTCTCTCCCCACCTCACCCTGCAGTCTGCCCTTCCGTATTGCACGTGGCAGGAAGTGCAGGCCCGGATCGTGCAGACTCAGAAGGAGCACCAGATCTGCATCCACAAACGTGAGCTGACAGAACTGGACATCTACCACCGCATCCTCCGTTTCCAGAACTACATGGTGGCACTGGTTAACAAATCCCTCCTGCCTCTGCGCTTCCGCCTGCCTGGCCTCGGGGAGGCCGTCTTCTTCACCCGTGGCCTCAAGTACAATTTTGAGCTGATCCTCTTCTGGGGACCTGGCTCTCTGTTTCTCAATGAATGGAGCCTCAAGGCCGAGTACAAACGTGGGGGGCAACGGCTAGAGCTGGCCCAGCGCCTCAGCAACCGCATCCTGTGGATTGGCATCGCTAACTTCCTGCTGTGCCCCCTCATCCTCATATGGCAAATCCTCTATGCCTTCTTCAGCTATGCTGAGGTGCTGAAGCGGGAGCCGGGGGCCCTGGGAGCACGCTGCTGGTCACTCTATGGCCGCTGCTACCTCCGCCACTTCAACGAGCTGGAGCACGAGCTGCAGTCCCGCCTCAACCGTGGCTACAAGCCTGCCTCCAAGTACATGAATTGCTTCTTGTCACCTCTTTTGACACTGCTGGCCAAGAATGGAGCTTTCTTCGCTGGCTCCATCCTGGCCGTGCTTATTGCCCTCACCATTTATGACGAAGATGTGTTGGCTGTGGAACACGTCCTGACCACCGTCACACTCCTGGGGGTCACCGTGACCGTGTGCAGGTGGGCCAGGGCCGCGGGCGGGAGCAAGCCATCTAGCATTCCTGGGAAACGCTTACATCTCACCATGACCCTGATCCCACTAGGTCCTTTATCCCGGACCAGCACATGGTGTTCTGCCCTGAGCAGCTGCTCCGCGTGATCCTCGCTCACATCCACTACATGCCTGACCACTGGCAGGGTAATGCCCACCGCTCACAGACCCGGGACGAGTTTGCCCAGCTCTTCCAGTACAAGGCAGTGAGTGGAGTTGGAGTTAGGGCCTGCTAGAGACTGGCTGGTAGCTTGGTGGTGAGGGCTGGGCTCCCTCCTGCTCGCTTGTGACCTTGGTCCCGCCCTTTTAGGTGTTCATTTTGGAAGAGTTGCTGAGCCCCATTGTCACACCCCTCATCCTCATCTTCTGCCTGCGCCCACGGGCCCTGGAGATTATAGACTTCTTCCGAAACTTCACCGTGGAGGTCGTTGGTGTGGGAGATACCTGCTCCTTTGCTCAGATGGATGTTCGCCAGCATGGTCATCCCCAGGTACTGGGAGAGGAGGGAGCCAGGTGGCCAGGGATAATGCTGGAACATACAGTGTCTTTGGGAAAACCGCAAAAAGACACCTCTTCTGAGTTACACAAAGGCAATCCTATACCAGGGGCACACTGCTTAGGAGCCTGGACTGGATTTCAACCAATTTGCACCCTTGGCCAAGCTCCCTTAAGAAAGGCACAACACAAGTAACTGCTCAGCATGCGGCCCCGCCTGGGGTAGGGGGCACCAGGGCCCCTGGGAAAGATTGACAGTGCACTGTGGTTTCCGTCCTCCAAGGGTAAGACCTCTCCACTAACAGGAAAGGTGCAGGAAGGCTCCTGGCAGAGAACAGTCCTGCTTACTCTGCTCTTCCTTGTGCAGTGGCTGTCTGCTGGGCAGACAGAGGCCTCAGTGTACCAGCAAGCCGAGGATGGAAAGACAGAGTTGTCACTCATGCACTTTGCCATCACCAACCCTGGCTGGCAGCCACCGCGTGAGAGCACAGCCTTCCTAGGCTTCCTCAAGGAGCAGGTTCAGCGGGATGGAGCAGCTGCTAGCCTCGCCCAAGGGGGTCTGCTCCCTGAAAATGCCCTCTTTACGTCTATCCAGTCCTTACAATCTGAGTCTGAGGTGTGTTCCTGGGGACTGGGAGATGATGGGCAGAGTGGACTTCAGGAGCTGGGAGTTGAGGACCGGGCATGGGGTGGAAGGCTTCCTTCTGTCTCTTCAGTATGCACCACTGGGGCCTGAGATACAGAATACTACGGGACCCCGGAGGCCTTTTTCGTTCCTTAAGAATTCTACCTACCCCTTTCTTTCATAGCCCCTGAGCCTTATTGCAAATGTAGTAGCTGGCTCATCCTGCCGGGGCCCTCCACTGCCCAGAGACCTGCAGGGCTCCAGGCACAGGGCTGAAGTGGCCTCTGCCCTGCGCTCCTTCTCCCCGCTGCAACCCGTGCAGGCGCCCACAGGCCGGGCGCACAGCACCATGACAGGCTCTGGGTGAGTAAATGGGGGCCAAGATGGGAGGGCATGGCAGCCCTCAGCAGCTTGTGTGGGTCTTGGAAAAGTTCACAGCTGCTGTCTGTCTGTACTGGGAGAGACAGGGTGGATGCCAGGACAGCCAGCTCCGGGAGCAGCGTGTGGGAAGGACAGCTGCAGAGCCTGGTGCTGTCGGAATACGCGTCCACAGAGATGAGCCTGCATGCCCTCTATATGCACCAGGTGAGTACGCAGCTGAAAAACAGAGTGGAGGGTTTAGATGCGGAGAAGTAAGACTGGGGTTCCAAACCCTTCTCTGCCATTTACCTGCTCTGCCACCCCCAATCCCATATCTACTTTCTTAATATCCTTTTTAGCTAAGCGTGCTCTCATCCAGGGCCTTCACACGCTTGCAGTTTCCCCTGCCTAGAATCCACTTCCCTAGGATATCCAGATGGCCTCCTCCTCCTTCTTCGCAGGTCTCTGCAGCTGCCGTTTCCCTGAGACTTTCTCTGATCACTCTCAGTAGGCTTCCTTGCCCACCCTTCTGAGTCTTCCTGTCTTAGTTTTCTCCATAGCATTTAGCACCATGTGACATACCGTGCTTTTTCCTTATTTATTTACTTATTCTATATCCCCTCTACCAGTATATAAGCCTCACAAGGGCTGGCATTTCTGTCTGTTTTGTTCACTGCTGTCTCCGCACACCTAAAAGAGTGCCTGGCCCTTAGACCATCAGTCGGTTTGTTCTTGAATCAAATGAATAGGTAAAATGAGGGCCATTACAACACAGGCTTCTTCGGGGGATCTGCTGTGAATGTAACCTGCAAAGATGAGAGGTATATTACACACTATTAACATAATAGGTGCTCTGAGGCAAGGATTCTCAGGGAAGGGATAAAGCAGGAACTGACTGATAGCAGGTTGGAGGGCAGCTGTTTCAGATGGACATCCTTCTGTCCCCCACTAATGAGCTCCCCATTTCTCCAGCTCCACAAGCAGCAGGCCCAGGCTGAACCTGAGCGGCATGTATGGCACCGCCGGGAGAGTGATGAGAGTGGAGAAAGCGCCCCTGATGAAGGGGGCGAGGGCGCCCGGGCCCCCCAGTCTATCCCTCGCTCTGCCAGCTATCCCTGTGCAGCACCCCGGCCTGGAGCTCCCGAGACCACCGCCCTGCACGGGGGCTTCCAGAGGCGCTACGGCGGCATCACAGGTATCTAGTTGGGGGTATAGAAGGAAACAGGCTGCAGGGAAGAGTAGTTCTTCCAGGGCCTCTCAAGGGGAGGAAAGAGGTCTAAGGGACCAGGCCCAAAGACTCACCCCCCCAAGCAGCCCCCAGCCTGTTCCTCATTCTTGTGTTCCTTCTGTGAGTATACTTACTCTTACTTGTCTCCAGATCCTGGCACAGTGCCCCGGGCTCCCTCTCATTTCTCTCGGCTGCCTCTTGGAGGGTGGGCAGAAGATGGGCAGTCGGCATCAAGGCACCCTGAGCCCGTGCCCGAAGAGGGCTCGGAGGATGAGCTACCCCCTCAGGTGCACAAGGTAAGGGCCCCAGGGCCTAGGAACAAGTGCCAGAAGTAGTAACTTACAGGGTGAGGTAACAGCCTTTCAGGGGAAGGAAGGTATGCCCCACCCCCACGCAGAGATTCTGTACCCTCCCCTCCAAAATACACTACCCCTTCTTTTCTCAACTGCTCTGCAGGGCTTAGTTTTTCCTTTCCTTACCTCCCCAGGAATCAACCTTTCCTGTCCCTTTATCTCTAGGTTTCTATGGGGCTAGCAGGTATCAACCAGTAGCTGAAGACTATCTCTGTTACCAACCCTTTCTCTCCACAGGTATAGACAAAGCTGAGCAGGGTTCCTATGGCCCAGGATGGAGGCCACCGCTGCCCTGCCATCCCATCCCGTCTTTCCGCCATGGGAGGGCTCCTCTGAGTGTTGCCTGGCCCCACGTGTGTGGTGTTTGTGTGTCTGTGCCTGGCCAATGGAGGTGCCAACACTGGGCGCTTGCCACAGCCCCAGGAGAGGAATTTGGGGCCTAGGAACCGAGGGCACACAGGACTCTAGCCTCATCCCCAGGACCCCCTTGGCTCAGAGTGTGGTGCTAGAAACCGGTCCCCAGCCCAGCCCCAGTACTGCCACCTTTACACCTACCCCTGCAAGTCTCCAGAGGGCTGCCCACCACAGAAGCTGCCAAGCAGGGAGAACCTGTGCCAACTGTGGAGTGGGGAGGTTGGGCCTGGACCCTCAACCCCTGCAACCTTCCCTAGCCCCCTCAATAGATGAGCAGGTCAGGCTGTGGCCCTTACCTCACCCGCAGTTCTCGCCCAGTGCTGCAACCGGCTCGCCTCTCTCCGCTTCCTGCACATCACTGGCCTGTGTGTGCTGCTTGCTCCTGTTCTGTTTGCTTGCTCCCGTTGCGTTCGGCTTTTGCTTTGCGTTGGGGTGAAGGCCCTAGCTTCCAGCTCCCCTCAACGCTATCTTTTGACACTAAGAAAGGTGGTTTCTAAATTGTAGGAGCAGGATGGAAATACTTTGCTGCCCTTTCCAACTTTTAGGATGGGCCCCCAGGAGACTAAGGTCTTCCTGGGCCCTCATTGCTGCTTATCGTACCCCCCATCACCTGCACATGGGACAGACCGGGCTGGAGGGTGACCTCAGCTGTGTACGTCCCAGCAAGAGAGCTCTGGCCCGCATCTCGCTGTCCCCTGGAGGGGGATGAAGGGCGATGCCTCGCCCGAGGCTTTGGGCTGCTGCACTGCATGCTGGGACTGCTCCTACTCTGTCCCACCCCTCACCCAGCTGTGGTCCGGCTTTGGGAGAGTGGTGAATTAAGCTGCCCGAACTCGGAGCGGAGCAGGGTACGGACCGTGTACAGCTTGATAACCCTTAATAAAAAGGGAGTTTGACCAGACTTCTTCTTGTCTCGCGCGGCTAGAATCCTGGGAACAAGAGAAATGGGATGGACTCGGCCGGGGTCTAGAAGAAAGTTATGTTTAGGCCGTTGCTCAGATACGCTGAGCTAGGCGGCTGGCGGAAGGGCAGCTTTCGACCCACGGTTCTGTGGAGGTCTGTTTCCAGCCCCAAGCCACGATTCCGTGGAGGTTTCCAGCCGAACGTGGTGGTCAGATTTCCCGCTCTGAGCACGTAAACAAGCCGGCTCTGCCCCTCTATTTTGCATTCCTCGCGTGCACCATTTCCCCCGCCCCCCTTCGGAGACATTTGGCCAATGGGAACCCTGGTAGGGGCTGGGGGCGGTCGTGTGGGCGGGGCTACAGCTGTGGAGCTCGGTGCGAGTCCAAAACCGAGCATTCCCGTGGGCCTGCAGTCGGCGGAAGGGTCCCAGGCCCAGAGCGAGCGGGGCCGGGCTCAGACGGCGTACGTGCCCTGCGTGAGTGCGTGGCGGCGGCGCGTGCGCGAGGGGAGTGGGCAGTGAGGCCTGGTCCACGTGCGTCCCTTCCCGGGACCCCCGCAGCTTAGCGCCCAGCGGCTACGTGAGCCGAGCACCCGGATGTCCTCGCCGCTCTCCGAGTGATCAGTCCCGTCCTTTGGTCCCGCAGTGCCCTTAGCCCCGGCCGGCGTCCACGCATTGCCATGGTGACTGTGGGCAACTACTGCGAGGCCGAAGGGCCCGTGGGTCCGGCCTGGATGCAGGATGGCCTGAGCCCCTGCTTCTTCTTCACGCTGGTGCCCTCGACGCGGATGGCGCTGGGGGCTCTGGCCTTGGTGCTGGCTCTTCCCTGCAGACCCCGGGAGCGGCCCGCTGGTACTGATTCGCTGTCTTGGGGGGCCGGCCCTCGCGTCTCTCCCTACGTGCTGCAGCTGCTTCTGGCCACATTTCAGGTGGCGCTGCCCCTGGCCGGCCTGGCTGGCCGGGTGGGCACTGCCCGGGGGGCCCCACTGCCAAGCTACCTACTGCTGGCCTCCGTGCTGGAGAGTCTGGCCGGCGCCTGTGGCCTGTGGCTGCTCGTCGTGGAGCGGAGCCAGGCACGGCAGCGTCTGGCAATGGGCATTTGGATCAAGTTCAGGCACAGCCCGGGTCTCCTGCTTCTCTGGACTGTGGCGTTTGCAGCCGAGAACTTGGCACTGGTGTCTTGGAACAGCCCACAGTGGTGGTGGGCAAGGGCGGACTTGGGCCAGCAGGTGAGGGATTCTGTAGGGAGGGGGAAGCCTCTGCAGGCCGGGCCTGGGAGAAAGCACTGCCTGTCCAGTCACACTGCTTCCAGGCTTTAGGATGCCTCTAAGCAAAGGGAGAAGGGAGGGGCTGAGTCCTGCGGGGAGCTGATAGCCAGCTGGTGGGGTGTGCCTTTGCTGAGTCATTGTGGTTTTGCTTTTTTTTTTTTTTTTTTTAAGCCTGTAAGTGCTGCATGTGTTCCTGACACCAGTCCCTGGCCCTATTATAAGTAGTAATACAATGAAATTTTATTCTCAGTGATACTCTCTCCACTTATATTTCCTTCTAGGTTCAGTTTAGCCTGTGGGTGCTGCGGTATGTGGTCTCTGGAGGGCTGTTTGTCCTGGGTCTCTGGGCCCCTGGACTTCGTCCCCAGTCCTATACATTGCAGGTTCATGAAGAGGACCAAGATGTGGAAAGGAGCCAGGTACACCTCAGTTTCTTTTTTTTTTGGAGACAGGGTCTTGCTCTGTCACCAGGCTGGAGTGCAGTGGCGTAATCTCGGCTCACTGCAACCTCTGCCTCCCAGGTTCAAGCGATTCTCCTGCCTCAGCCTCCTGAGTAGCTGGGACTACAGGCGCATGCCGCCATGCCCAGCTAATTTTTGTATTTTTAGTAGAGACAGGGTTTCACAGCATTGGCCAGGATGGTCTCGATCTCTTAACCTCGCGATCCGCCTGCCTCAGCTTCCCAAAGTGCTGGGATTATAGGCGTGAGCCACCGCACCCAGCCTCTTTTTGTTTTTAAGACAGAATCGGCCGGGCGCGGTGGCTCAAGCCTGTAATCCCAGCACTTTGGGAGGCCGAGGCGGGTGGATCACGAGGTCAGGAGATCAAGACTATCCTGGCAACATGGTGAAACCCCGTCTCTACTAAAAATACAAAAAACTAGCCGGGCGTGGTGGCGGGCGCCTGTAGTCTCAGCTACTTGGGAGGCTGAGGCGGGAGAATGGCGTGAACCCGGGAGGCGGAGCTTGCAGTGAGCCGAGATCACGCCACTGCACTCCAGCCTGGGAGCACAGCGAGACTCCGTCTCAAAAAAAAAAAAAAAAAAAAAAAAGACAGAATCTTGCTCTGTCGCCCAGACTGAAGTGTAGTGGCGCAATCTCAGCTCACTGCACCCTCTGCCTCCTGGGTTCAAACAATTCTCGTGCCTCAGCCTCCCAAGTAGCTGGGATTACGGGTGTGTACCACCACACCCAGCTAATTTTTGTATTTTTAGTAGAGATGGGGTTTCATCGTGCTGGCCAGGCTGGTCTTGAACTCCTGACCTCAGGTGATCCACCTGCCTCGTCCTCCCAAAGTGCTGGGCTTACAGGCATGAGCCACTGCACCAGGCCTCACCTCAGTTTCTGAATCCTAGAGTCTCTTCATTTTATTCCCTGTCATCATTCCTTCCCTGCAAAATGAAATGCTTCTTTTCCAAATATCAGTTTGCAACTTAGTTTTTCTGACCCCATCAAGGATCACTTGTGGGTCTGAGATACCTGGGAGCTATAACCCAGTATGTTTTTCCCTAACGGGTTTCTGGCTAGTGCACTTGCTTGATTTCTGAGCTCCCCTCCTATGTGTTTCACCATCCTAGGTTCAGTCAACAGCCCAACAGTCTACCTGGCGAGATTTTGGCAGGAAGCTCCGCCTCCTGAGTGGCTACCTGTGGCCTCGAGGGAGTCCAGCTCTGCAGCTGGTGGTGCTCATCTGCCTGGGGCTCATGGGTTTGGAACGGGCACTCAACGTGTTGGTGCCTATATTCTACAGGAACATTGGTGAGCAGGAGGAGCACCAGCTCAGTGTGCTGGTCCTTCATCAGTTTGGTGGCTGGGGTGGTCCTTACCTAGGGAGGTGGGACAGAGCTGGGTGGTCAGAAAGAGGCTGTGGCTGGTACCTGGGGCCATTTTGCCTGAAGAGAGTCCTGGGTGCCATAAGTGGGCTCTGACTCATTTTCTCCACAGTGAACTTGCTGACTGAGAAGGCACCTTGGAGCTCTCTGGCCTGGACTGTTACCAGCTACGTCTTCCTCAAGTTCCTCCAGGGGGGTGGCACTGGCAGTACAGGTATGAGAGACTCCGCCCTCACCCTGCTAGGTACAGTCCCTTCCCACAGGCATTCCCTCACCATCCACCTCCATCAGCATTCCTCCCCAGCCCCCATGTGCTCTCAGACCTTTCACTTCCTGGTGCTGGGCTGACATCCCTCAGCTCCCAGGCCCTACTGAGGCCTCCCCTGGCTCCCTACAGGCTTCGTGAGCAACCTGCGCACCTTCTTGTGGATCCGGGTGCAGCAGTTCACGTCTCGGCGGGTGGAGCTGCGCATCTTCTCCCACCTGCACGAGCTCTCACTGCGCTGGCACCTAGGGCGCCGCACAGGGGAGGTGCTGCGGATCGCGGATCGGGGCACATCCAGTGTCACAGGGCTGCTCAGGTGCCACCCCAGTGGAAAGGGCATGTGGGAGGGTGGAGCCAGAGAAGCAGGGAGAGGGGCCTGTAGGAGGAAGAGAACAGACCTTGCCTGAGGAGCTGCCCCTCCCACCTTAGTGTTTTTTAAATCATAGGATTATTGTATACATGCCCTCCTAATAACTCAGGTAATGCAGGCAGAGGGCAAATCTCTTTCGAGCTGCCCTCACTTCTTCAGAGCTTCCCACTGTTTAGTATGTTGGGTTCTGCTCTTTTTTTGAGACAGAGTCACGCTCTGTCACCCAGGCTGGAGTACAGTGGTGTAATCTCTGCTCACTGCAATGTCTGCCTCCCAGATTCAAGCAATTCTCCTGCCTCAGCCTCCTGAATAGCTAGAATTACGAATGTGCACCAGCGTGCCTGGCTAATTGTTGTATTTTTAGTAGAGACGGGGTTTCACCATGTTGGCCAGGCTGGCCTCGAACTCCTGGCCTCGTGATCTGCCCGCCTGGCCTTCCAAAGTGCTGGGACTACAGCTGTGGGCCATCGTGCCCGGCTGGGTTCTGCTTTTTTGCATTTTTACATGCATACTATATATGCAGACTCACATAACTAATATGGTATCGTGGAGGTTTTTGCTAAAACAAATGGTATTGTGACATAGCCATCATTCTCAGAGTTGCTTATTACCAGAACATTATGGAGATATGTTTTTCTTTCATGCCTGAAGGTCTCCCTCATTCATTGTAATTGATACAGAGAATTCTGTAGTTTGGGCATGGTTGATTTAGCCACCCACCTCTTGAGGGTAGAATCAATTAAGACTGGTTCCAGTCTGTTGCTTGAAAATAAAACACTACCCTGAAATGTCTAGAGGCAGGGTTGCTGGGTTTAAGCCCCCAAACCTTTCTTATTCACTTGACCTGCCCTCCTAGCTACATGGTGTTCAATGTCATCCCCACGCTGGCCGACATCGTCATTGGCATCATCTACTTCAGCATGTTCTTCAACGCCTGGTTTGGCCTCATTGTGTTCCTGTGCATGAGTCTTTACCTCAGTAAGTGCTGCTGGGTGACACCATCTCCGTGAACTATCCAGAGACTCCCTTGGCCATGAGCTCTGTCCCCACTCAAGTGACCCATCTATGGGAGGTGTTGGATTGGTGGACTTGAATGGGCTCCTGGTGCTCCTCATGTGATGGGCGGGTCTCTTCTATCAAATCAAACCTTAGCTCAATCTAGCTGAGGGGGCTGGGGAAGGACATTCTTGTCACGTTAAGTCTGCACTGTGGACACAGGTCAAGGAAGCCTCATTTGTGTAACAAGATGCAGCTTGCTTTCATTTGTTTACCAAAAGCGTTTTCTACACATGAGGCTTTGTGCAGGTTGCAGAGATGCCTCCCTGTGGAATCTGGGTCTCTGGGCTTGAGCATAGGTTTAGTGTGTACATGGCAGGTAGTGGACATTGACATTTGGTCTCTGCTTTTGGGGATGATGTCCTATTCTGCTCCCCATCCTGTCACCCTCCAGCCCTGACCATTGTGGTCACTGAGTGGAGAACCAAGTTTCGCCGCGCTATGAACACACAGGAAAATGCTACCCGGGCACGAGCAGTGGACTCTCTGCTAAACTTTGAGACGGTAACAGAGGCCCCAGTGGCAGTGGTGTAAGGTGTGGAGATGTGGAGGAGTGTGGCTAGGACCACTGGGGCTGACAGAGAGCTGGGGGTGTGATGTTTGTGTGATGTTTGAAATAAGGAAGGAGGACTGAGAGTTGGGAGGAATGACCCGAGTGCCATGTGTTGTGCCCATGCCAAATAATTTTGGTTTGAATTCATCAGGTGAAGTATTACAACGCCGAGAGTTATGAAGTGGAACGCTATCGAGAGGCCATCATCAAATATCAGGTGAGGATGCTAGTTTGAGGCCTCCAAAGAATAATGCCCTGGCCTGGTAGAATTTTCAGGGCCAGGAGTAATAGTCGAGTGTTGGGGTGGGTTTGGACTCACTGATGGCCATCGTGTATAGGACATTCCTCTTCCTGTGTTATTGCCCTCAGGGTTTGGAGTGGAAGTCCAGCGCTTCACTGGTTTTACTAAATCAGACCCAGAACCTGGTGATTGGGCTTGGGCTCCTCGCCGGCTCCCTGCTTTGTGCATACTTTGTCAGTGAGCAGAAACTACAGGTGAGGCAGGATCTTGGATGAGAGAGTGGGGCACAAGGAAAAGGGGGCCTGGGGCCTGTGTCTGGGCCACCAGGCTCTTGGCTAGGAAGTGGGCAGGGTGACACAAGAAGAGCAGCCTGCAGGCCTCCCGTGATGTGGTCCGCTTCCTTGATCGCCACAGGTTGGGGACTATGTGCTCTTTGGTACCTACATCATCCAGCTGTACATGCCCCTCAATTGGTTTGGCACCTACTACAGGTAATCTGAGCCCTGGCCCTCACCTGTCCAGGGCACATTACTATTTCCTGGCTACTCAGAGAAGTCCTAACCAGCACCTTTTTGCAGGATGATCCAGACCAACTTCATTGACATGGAGAACATGTTTGACTTGCTTAAAGAGGAGACAGAAGTGAGTGAAGGGAGAGGAGTAGGGTTTGGGGAAGGAGGAGCTGTGTGGTGTTTCTTGTGCTTGGAAAATACAAAGCTGAGAACCTCAGCACCCATGGGTGGTGCCCTTCCAGGTGAAGGACCTTCCTGGAGCAGGGCCCCTTCGCTTTCAGAAGGGCCGAATTGAGTTTGAGAACGTGCACTTCAGCTACGCCGATGGGTGAGGCCTTCCTTTGCTTTTCTGTGCTTTTCTGCACACTGCCTTCCTGCTTCTCACTGCTCTGAATCCCTGCTTTTGGAAAAGAGCCTGGGCAGGGGAGGGGCAGGGCCTACTAGCAGCTCTGGTGATGGAAGGCGCCTACTGAGCAACCACCCTTCCTTGCAGGCGGGAGACTCTGCAGGACGTGTCTTTCACTGTGATGCCTGGACAGACACTGGCCCTGGTGAGAGGAGACTCAGCCACTTGGCCCAGATGCCTCAAGCTTCCCTCATTCAGTGCCCATGGTAGCTCGTGACCCAGGGTGTGGAGTCAGAGAGCCCAGTCACGACAGGCAACAGGATTGAATGGTGCAGCCTCCACGGACATCGGTGACCTCTTGGAGAGGGAACCTTAAAAGCCAGTGGGCCTCAGCCGGGTGTGGTGGCACACGCCTGTAATCCCAGGACTTTGGGAGGCTTAAGTGGCCAGATCACCTAAGGTCAGGAGCTTGAGACCAGCCTGACCAACATGGTGAAACCCCATCTCTACTAAAAATGCAAAAATTAGCTGGGCGTGGTGGTGGGCGCCTATAATCCCACTACTCGGGAGGCTGAGGCAGGAGAATCACTTGAACCTGGGAGTCGGAGGTTCCAGTGAGCTGAGATTGTGCCATTGCACTCCAGCCTGGGTGACAGTGAGATTCGATCTCAAAAAAAAAGAAAAAAAGAAAAAAAAGCCAGTGGCCCTGAGATTTTTTCCACTGTTTCCATTGCAACAGGTGGGCCCATCTGGGGCAGGGAAGAGCACAATTTTGCGCCTGCTGTTTCGCTTCTATGACATCAGCTCTGGCTGCATCCGAATAGACGGGCAGGACATTTCACAGGTAAGGTTGCTCAGGAGAAGACTGTAGTTTAGGGGTCTGTGTGTGGAGGAATGATAAGGGCTGGGTGTCCAGAGAGTAGATGTCACCCTTGCAACAAAATAGGGCCATTCTAGCATGATATAACCTACAGTCACACAAGTAAGTAGTCCTATGAAGGATTTGTGTGGTGCCATAAAAGCTACAAAGGTGGCTCATGCCTGTAATCTCAGCACTTTGGGAGGCCGAGGCAGGTGGATCACTTGAGCCCAGGAGTTCAAGACCAGCCTGGGCAACATGGCACAACACCCTCTTTACAAAAAATACAAAAATTAGCTGGCCATGCTGGCGCACACATGTAGTCCCACCAGGAGGCTGTAGTGAGCTGTGATCATGCTACTGCACTCCAGCCTAGGTGACAGAGCAACGCCCTGTCTCAAAACAAAAAACAAACACACACACACAAAAACAAAGGTACAAAGATCTTCTGTAGCCAAGTGTGGTGGCTTACACCTGTAATCCCAACACTTTGGGAGGTCAAGGCAGCAGGATCATTTGAGTCCAGGATTTTGAGACCAGGCTGGGCAGCATATCCCGACAACCCCATCTCAACAAAAAATTAAAAATTAACTTGACATAGTGGCAAGCACCTGTGGTCTTAGCTACTCAGGAAGCTGAGGTGGAAGGATTGCGTGAGCCCAGGAGGTCAAGGCTGCAGTGAGCCGAGATTTTGCCACAGCAATCCAGCCTGGGTGACAGAGTGAGACTCTATCCCAAAACCAAACCAAACATTGGCAGCAATCTGGTGAAGCGGGAAGAGAAGATGGGGAAACACAGAGGAGTGATTTGCCCACACGGCTAAGGTCTGGGGCAGTGATGGTGGGATTCTTAACAGGGCCTCTTATCCCATGTGCTTCTGGCCAGCCCACCCTCCCTCCCAGGCCTTGGGGGTATCTCATAAGGCAGATTGTGTGGTCTTTTGGCCCTAGGTGACCCAGGCCTCTCTCCGGTCTCACATTGGAGTTGTGCCCCAAGATACTGTTCTCTTTAATGACACCATCGCTGACAATATCCGTTACGGCCGTGTCACAGCTGGGAATGATGAGGTGGAGGCTGCTGCTCAGGCTGCAGGCATCCATGATGCTATTATGGCTTTCCCTGAAGGTAAGATTCCTTTGCAGAGAGTCCCCTCCTCCCCTCCTGGTGTTGTCCTGTTAATCTCTGACCCCTGTTCCCTCCGTTTCTTGTTTCTTCCACGTAAGAAACGTGTGGTGGGTAATATCCACAGGGTACAGGACACAGGTGGGTGAGCGGGGACTGAAGCTGAGCGGTGGGGAGAAGCAGCGCGTCGCCATTGCCCGCACCATCCTCAAGGCTCCGGACATCATTCTGCTGGATGAGGTGCGCCCTGGGTCTCCTCCCCTCCTTCCTCCCTTGTGTATGCTCAAGCCATTCCTGCTGGGCACTGTCCCCACCTAGAACAGATATCATGAATCCACATCTCACAAAACACACTTTACAGTTCTCAAGCCCAAACAAGGCTCTTGTATATTCTTGAGGCCTCAGCCAGCAGCCTGCCTCGTCCTTCCACTGGGGTTTTGAGTGGCAGGAACAGTTTTACCTGGACCCTCTCTACAGGCAACGTCAGCGCTGGATACATCTAATGAGAGGGCCATCCAGGCTTCTCTGGCCAAAGTCTGTGCCAACCGCACTACCATCGTAGTGGCACACAGGTACAGGACTACAGGCCTGGGGCGGCTGGTGGTGTGGCCAATTTGGGTGGGGTAGTAGGCAACTCATCTTTGACTTCTCAGGCTCTCAACTGTGGTCAATGCTGACCAGATCCTCGTCATCAAGGATGGCTGCATCGTGGAGAGGGGACGGTAAGAGACATAGATCAAAAGGACAGGTCTTCTGAATTGAGGGCTCCAGGAAAGGGGGTGTGAAGTCCCAGAGGCTTCTGGAGGGGACCTCCCTTGCCCATCCCATCCTCTCTGCGGGCTGGCGGCAAGGACCCTTGGGGTAAAACTGATGGTTGGGACTCACACTTTCCTCCTCACCCCAGGCATGAGGCTCTGTTGTCCCGAGGTGGGGTGTATGCTGACATGTGGCAGCTGCAGCAGCAGGGACAGGAAGAAACCTCTGAAGACACTATGCCTCAGACCATGGAACGATGACAAAAGTTTGGCCACTTCCCTCTCAAAGACTAACCCAGAAGGGAATAAGATGTACGCCCCTTCCCTAGCTTATTTCATCCTGGTCTTGGGGTGCGGTGCTAGCTATAGTAAGGGAAAGGGACCTTTCAGAAAAACACCTTTTGGGGAAATAAAAATGTGGCCTGTGTGAGGATCACTGTGGCTTTGTGGGGTGGGGTACTGCAGTGGGCCTCTACCCGTATGTCAGGTGAGCATTGTTGATGCGACTTTTCTGTTTGAGGTTAGAGAGGAGAGAGAAAGACACCACTTGTATATCCTATCAACTGCCAAGATCCTTTATTTTCTCCAGGACCCTTCCTGCCCACTCCATGTCAGGGCAGCTCCAGCAAAAGGGAGATGACATGATGATAGGACTGAGAGCAGGGCCTGGCCAGCATCCACCGAGGGCCCAACCAGGCAACAGTTGTTAGCTGCTCTCTCCCATGCAGCTGGAACACTAGCAAGGCCTTCCAGAGGCTCCCAGGGCGACCTCCACATCACTCCCGCTTGTCTCTGCCCTCCAGGCTACTCCGGGCCGCCTCTCCCTGTGTACCCTAGAGGTGTGAGGGCCACAGTCCTCCTCAGGTGAACCTCCCTCCTCAAGCCCAGGGCCCTAGCACAGGCTGCAGTTGGATGGCTTCGAGCTGCGGCTCTGGGCCTGGAGCAAGGAGAGGGGAAGGAAGGGAAGACAGGGTGCAATGTCAAGGAAATGAGGGGACGACCCTCATTTCAGAGCTCAGCACAGGCTGGAGTCATACTGAAAACCAAAGGACAACCACCATTCCAAAACTCTGCACCACTCAGAAGAACCCCCATCCCTGACTTCTTCCTCCCTCCCCCTGCAGCACCCATCTTCACCCCAGCCTCATACCTGCTGCCGCTGGTATTCTGCCTCACTGGCTGACAGTGCTTGTGCTAAAGCTAGGTCTTCTTCCTCCTGACAACTGGGAGGGAGGAACAGTTTAAGTTGGATGATGGTAGGATCTAAAATTTGAACATCTGCTCTGTGTGTGTCGGGCCTCACGGTGCCGAGCACTGCTGGGGATTATCTCAATCTTCATAGCAACACTACAAGGTGGGTGTTAGTATTGTCCCCGTTTTTATAGAGGAAATGAAGGCTCCATGGGTTAAATAACTTGTCAAGGATGATACAGTTCATCTTAATTTTGAGCCCAAGTTGCCAGCGATTATCTTGCATTGTGTCAGAGTGGTCCCACCTACCTCCCTCCAGATCAAACCCTTGCCCACAGCTTGCCCTTTCTCAAGAGGGTAGCATACCTTGGAACCTGGGGTTTGGTCTCTGCCAGGGACATTTCCAGGGCCCGCTGCAGAGCTTCATCCTCACTCTGCAAAGGGAGAAAGAAGACCAGTGTCCTTGGACTTCACTCTCTGTGTGTTTGTTTCTGTCCATCCAACCTCTGCCCAACTCACCAGGCCATTCTGCAAAGCAATCACTGGAGGGGCTGTCCAGGATGGAGACTGGGTTGTGGCTCTGTGACCAAACATTGAAGAGGTGGAGGTCAGAGGTGTGAAAGGGAAAAACAGGGAGCAGGGAAATGGGCAGGCCTACCTGCTGGGAGAGGGACAGGAAGGCATGGTTCGACTTGGGCTGGGGACAGTGCTTGTAGAAGCCACATTTTGTGCTCTGGAGATGGCAGCAAGTCTGTAGGGAAAGATATTGTTGGCATGTCTCCAAGAACCAGCCTTACCCAGGAATTCAGGCGGGGAATTCTGGAAAAACATGCACTTGAAAAGGAAGCTAAAAGACTCCCCTAGCCGACAGGGATATGGTTGAAGCTCCCCAATTTGTAACGACAGAGCTTGAGTCAGTTCCAAAAGAATGCAATAGTCCCAAAAGCAAGTAGAAGACTTGGCTGCAATTACCCTGCCCGGCTGGTTGGGTGCCCCTCCCCAGAGCAATCATGGTCCAGTGGGTGCCGGTGCTTGATGCAGAAGTTTCGGCTACACCGTTCACAGGTCAGTTTCATCATTTCTCGCTGCCGGCAGCCAGTGCGCTCACACTTATTGGTAAAGATCTGAGGTGAAGTGAGAAGGTTGTCCCTGCTGAGACTCTGACTAGCTGTTTGGGTTTCCAGGCATCCGTAGTTCTGACCCCTACAATGTTTACCTTACGTTTTTGCTGTGCTGGATCAGAGCGACAGTCTCTGTCAATGTGCTCTCCCACAGCACGGTCAGGGGACTCCCCTCTGGCCACAGGCACAGGCACATTACAGAGAGGGCACACAGGTACCTGGATATCCTATAGTCAAGGAGCAAGGGTCAGTGTGTGGCCCACCCCAGTCCAACAAATCTCTGGTCCTGAAAGAACTTGGATAGGACCCAACACAAACACTCAAAAAAACAGTGTTTCCCAGCACTGACAGCCTCAGAAAGACAAAAGGGAGAAGAAATGTAAGACATGGATTTGGGGGATTCTGCACGCATTCTCCATCTGCCCGTTTTCACCCTGAGGATCGCCCCCTCACCTTTTGGTAAGCAGATCCACAGTGATGCTGGGCGTAGGCCACATGGTCTGCGCAGAAGATGCCTAAGCAGGCATCACACTTAAGCGGCAGAAAATCTGCAGAGAGTTGGTCGGATTGCAGGTACAGGGGGACCTCGATGTCCTTCTCTCTCACTCAAGCCTTCCACTCAGCGGAAGGAAAACACCATCCTATTTGCGACACACCGCCCCTTCCCAAGCCCATTACCTCCTTGGCCCCGCCCCCTCTGCCCCTGACCCCCCCCCCCCTTCAAGCCCCGCCCCCCGGCATTGCCAGCCTGGGAACCCACCCTTCCCTCCCCACCTGCAGTTCAAAGTCCCTTTCCGCTGGGCCGCGCCCCCCGCACGCTCCGCCCCTCACCCAAGCGCTGACAGCTCGACTCCGAACAGTGAGCCCCGAGGTCCGGAAACTCCATCGCCAGGCCGGGTGGGGTCTGCTAGAAGAAGCGACGAGTGCTGAGAGGCTCTAGGGCTCGTGCTCCGGGTCCGGACCGCGACCCCGCACTCTGGCGGGCTCCCTGCCCCGCCCCTTCCTCTCCCCCGCCCAGCCCGTATTACCGGAGCCCCCGCGCCAGCCGGCCCACGGCGCCCGCTCCTCCCTCGGCGCGCGCGGCGCGCTGACGTCATCACGCAGGGCTAGCGCGTCCGGCGCTGTCTCCCGGCAGCCGGGGAGCGCCTGGGTCGAGCTTAACCACGCCTTGCTTGGGGAGGCTGAGAGCCGGAAGACTGTCCCGAAGCGACAGGATGTTAGTGCGCTGCTCCGCGACACTGGGCGCGGGCGTATTCCGCAGAGGGTCTCTCTGAGGGATCAGGGACGGGCGAAAGGGCCAGCGAAGGCAAAGACAGATATCTTAGGGGATGGAAGGCTGGGTGGTTTGGGGTCTTTCACAATTCGGTCCTTAGCCCGCTTCACACACGATGCCCTCCTCCTGGCCATTTTGTTCACGGTCACGGCTGCCCTTCGCCTCCACCAGCTGACAGCTCCCATATTTCCCTGAAGTACAGATATCTCTAGAGCTGCAGATCCCTCCTCCAGTTTCGACTTTGGTACCCTCCTCAGTCTGAACTAGGTGCACCTGTTATGTGATCTTCCTTCTTCCATTCTAGCACCCATATCACTAATGAGCTGTCCCCTAGCCCCTATATAAGTATACTGGGAAGTCAGGAACCACGTCTACCTTGTTTCGTGTTAGGTCCCAGCACCTAACAGTGCCTAGAACAGTGTGGTCCTCAGTCTTTAGTGTGAATCCAAATCGCCTACAGAGCAAGTTTAAAATGCGGATTTCCGGGCCCTGGAGCTTCTAATTCAGTCGGAAGCACCTAAAGGAATTCTGACACAGATTGCCCATGCACCACACTCAACACTAGCCTAGAATATTCTCAGTGATCATTAAATAAATGTAGCCAGGACTACAGGCACAAGCCACTATGCCCAGCTAATTTTTAAATTTTTATTTTGTAGAAATGGAGGTCTCACTTTGTTGCCCAGATTTGTCTTGAACTCCTGGCCTTAAGTGATCCTCCTGCCTTGGCCTCCTAAAGTGCTGGTATTACAGACGTGAGGCACTACACCTGACCAATATTCTTTTTTTTTTTTTGAGACAGAGTCTCACTCTGTCGCCCAGGCTGGAGTGCAGTGGCGCGATCTTGGCTCACTGCAACCTCTGCTTCCTGGGTTCAAGCGATTCTCCTGCCTCAGCCTCCCAAGTAGTTGGGACTACAGGTGCACGGGGTTTCACCATGTTACCCAGGCTGGTCTCGAACTCCTGACCTCGTGATCCACCCGCCTTGGCCTCCCAAAGCGCTGGCATTACAGGCTTGAGCCACCGCACCCGGCCAATATTCTTTTTATTTTAAATTACTTCCAGGACTTTATAAATGCTTTTATTTTGTCTCAATATATAAACTGTCAGATTTCAAATAATTGTTTTCCAGTCTCATTATAATCATTTGATTCTAAGAATTTCGTTTATTCCTTTTTTCTCTATATATATTAATCAGTACAATTTAGAATTGTAGGCTTCCAGTCCCAGCATGGTGGCTGATGCCTGTAATCTCAGCACTTTGGGAGGCTGAGGCAGGAGGATCACTTGAGCCTAGGAGTTCCAGCCTGGGCAACATAGTGAGACCCTGTCTCTACAAAAATAAAAAGAATTGTAGGCTTTCAGTTTGGAGAAACGTGTATGGAGCAGATTAAGCAAAGATAAACACTGCTGCTCTCCCCACTCCCACTTTACAAATGCTCAGATAACCAAAGCCTTGTGGAACTCAAAAAATAAAAATCTTCGGATCTCATTTTTGAGCATGAGCCAGAATGCTTGAAGTGCCATGTAGTCATTTGTTCTTATGTTGCCAAAAAGAAATACCTCGCTAGGCACAGTGGCTCATGCCTGTAATCCCATCCCTTGGAGGCCAAGGTGGGAGGGTCACTTGAGTGCAGGAGTTTGAAACCAACTTGGGCAACATAGCAAGGCCTCCCTCTCTACAAAAAATAAAAAAGTTGGCCGGGTGCAGTGACTCATGCCTGTAATCGCAGCACTCTGGGAGGATGAGGCAGGCGGATCACGGGGTCAGGAGATCAAGACCATCCTGGCTAACACGGTGAAACCCCATCTCTACTAAAAGTACAAAAAAAATAAGTCGGGCATGGTGGCAGGCACCTGTAGTCCCAGCTACTCAGGAGGCTGAGGCAGGAGAATGGTGTGAACCCGGAAGGCAGAGCTTGTAGTGAGCCGAGATGGCACCTCTGCACTCCAGCCTGGATGACAGAGCGAGACTTCATCTTGAAAAAAAAAAAAAAATACAAAAAATTAGCCAGTGGTGGTGGCAGATGCCTGTAGTCCCAGCTACTCGGGAGGCTGAGGCAGGAGAATGGCATGAACCTGGGAGGCGGAGCTTGCAGTGAGCCGAAATCGCACCACTGCACTCCAGCCTGGGCGACAGAGTGAGACTCCATCTCAAAATAAATAAATAAATACATACATACATACATAAATGAAAATTTTTTAAAAAATTTAAAAGCTGGGCATGGTGGCATCCACCTGTTGTCCCAACCACTCGAGAGCCTTTGGTGGGAGGATTACTTGAGCCCAGGAGGTCGAGGTTGCTGTGAGCTATGATTGTACCACTGTACTTCAGCTGGATGACAAAGTGAGACCCTGTCTTTAAAAAAAAAGAAAATCTGAGGCTGGTTGATTTATAAAGAAAAGAGGTTTAATTTACTGATGGTTCTGCAGACTGTATAGGAAGCATGGTGCCAGCATCTGCTCAGCTTCTGGTAAGGCTTCAGGAAGCTTCTAATCATGGCAGAAGGCCTAGGGGGAACAGGCATGTCACATGGCAAGAATGGGAGCAAGAGAGAGAAGAGGGAGGTCCCTGAGTCTTTTAAAAACCAGATCTCATGTGAACTAACTGAGTTAGAACTCACTCATCACCAAGAGGATGGCACTAAGCCATTTATGAGGGATCTACCCTCAGGTTCCAATCATCTCCTGCCAGGTCCCACCTCTAACATTGGGAATACATTTCAACATGAGATTTGAAGGGGACACATATCAAGACCATACCATGCCATAACAGACTTACCTCAGAGACCCCAGCGACCACAATGAAAGTGAATGAAGCTCTCACAGTACTCTCTCTCTTCCCAGGCAAACATTTTTCTGACTGATGGGTTATAGTCCTGACTAAGCTCTCTGTGCTGATTACCAGCCCAGGGGTCTTCTCATTGGGTGATGCTGTCATCCCACGATTTAAAAAGAGTGCCTGCACAAACCAAAGTCACTATTCCCCAATACACAGTTTGGATGTAGCCTCCTTGCTTCCTGAATAAAAGAATCCAGGAGAACACTGAGAGAGAAATCAAATAACATTTTGCAACTTGAATAAGCTGTTTCAGGATGTATCAATTAACAACTGAGCATTGCTTAAGTCTCTTTTATTGTAGACCAACAAAGCATACACAGACCTGCTAAGCAGCCTTGCACTTTAGCTGTGGGTAACTATGAGCTGCAGCCTCTCACTGGGATAGTAGACATAGGTTCCCTATAAATTCGCAGGCATAGTTATAGCCAGATACCAGTTATCTTAGCTTTAGCAGGTCTAAAGCAGACAAGGTCAAAGTGAGGATAGTCAGAAAAGGTGTCTTGGCTCCAATTCTACTTGAATATTAGTTTAATGGTATTTGTCTCAATGGTTTTCCTCCTCTCAATTGACCCTTAGTGAAACAGTGCATATAGAAATGGAAAGAAAAGGTCAGGCAAGATGTCTCATGCCTGTAATCCCAACACTTTGGGAGGCTGAGGCAGGAGGATCACCAGAGGCCAGGAGTTCAAGACCAGCCTGACCAACATGGTGAAACCCTGTCTTTACTAAAAATACAAAAATCAGCCAGACATGGTGGCAAAAGAGCAAGACTATGTCTCAATAAATAAATAAATAGGGAAAAAAAAAAAGAAATGGAAAGAAAAACTAGCACTTATTGTTGAGTCCTGCTCTTCCTCATGTGTTAGTTTATTTAATCCCCCGTGAAACCTTTTGAAGTAGATATCATGTATCCCCATTTTGCAGATAAAAAAACTGAAGTTGAGAGAGATTACATTACTTGCTATGAAGTCAGAATCTGGGCCCAAATTTTTGTATTGTCTTCAGTTCTATGTTCTTTCCATCATACAAATTTGCCTCCCAAAAATCTACTGCTGGCCCCTCCTTAACAAATTAAAAGAGGAATTTGTTTTTTTTTATTTTTATTTTTTGAGATGGAGTATAGCTCTGTTGCCCAGGCTGGAGTGCAGTATCATGATCTTGGCTCACTGCAACCTCTGCCTCCTGGGTTCAAGTAACTCTTCTGCCTCAGCTTTCTCAGTAGCTGGGACTATAGGTGCCCGCCACCACACTCAGCTAATTTTTAGTAGAGATGGGGTTTCACCATTTTGGCCAGGCTGGTCTAGAACTCCTGACCTTGTGATCCACCCACCTCTGCCTCCCAAAGTGTTGGGATTACAGGCATGAGCCACCATGCCCGACCCGAAAAAAGGAATCTTAAGTGATGATTTTTCTCAGAGTGTTTGTGGAAAATCCCAAATCTCTCCATGGGTTATCAAAAATCAAACACCTTATCAGTGCAAGGTATTTAAATATCTAAGTGAGAGAACCAAGATGGGGAAGCTGTTTGATTGAAGCTGGTTTCAGATCCTAGGAGATTAGTTGGCTGGCATGACTGCCTTCCCTGAGCTGCCTTTCTCCCTTGGATGTGTGATACACAATCTTTGTGACAATACTCAGCCATTTGTCCTTAGGTGTACTAGCTCTCCCGTGAGCTCATTTTAGATGCCTAGTTTAGACAAATAGTTCAGATTCATATAACTTTACAGGTTTTAAAGTGATTTCATATATATTCAATCCACTAAAATATATAAATGTGTGTGTGTGTGTGTGTGTGTGTGTGTGTGTGTGTGTATATTTATTTATTTATTTTTAACTCCAGCTAAATACCAACTGGAGTTATCAGGTCTTAGATGCAGCAACTAGTTCAAAATGAGAAGGACCAAATACAGTGGCTTTCCAAGTATTTCAACTTTGACCCACAGTAAGAAATATATCTTACATCTCCTCCCAATGTATATAAATATAAAATCAATGTTGTTTAATGCGAATTGATTTCACACCCCACTAATTTCGTAACTCCAAGTTTGAAACCCATACTCTAATGGGAAGGTGTGGGACATGGAAATGGGAGCCAGTAATGGCCAAGAGTGAGGCTGGAGAGGCAAAGTAAGAGTGCTCCAGGCAGACAAGATGCAAAATGCACTCCAGCCAGAGGCGGGACTGGGGAGAGCAGCGCAAAGGTTATGGATGACCTTCACGTAGAGCTTAGAGGAGTCTGAGGGTGCAAGAGGCGAGAGGTGAAAGACAGACTCTGTAAAATGTGGTAAAATGAATGCATGTGATTTTATGTTTGCTTCCTTCCCAAAGCCCACCGAAATAACAGTAAAACAATAAGGAGAACAGAAGCGAAAACAATACATGAAGATATGACAAAAACATTTTGGGAGCTAAAAAGCTGATGGAAGAAGAAAAACTGACTGGGGTCCGAGGAAGTTGAAACGGTGCGAACAACAATCAGCAGGCCAGTGCTGACTTTGGAGCCGCTGAAAAGCTTGGGACTGGGAGCATCAAGCTTTCCAAAGGTGGGGGTGGAAGGAGGAGGCTGGAAATGAAGGGTGAGTTTAAAGTCGACATAAGGAGCAGTTAGACCCCCATGTTCCCTCCTTCAGCCTGGGCAGCTGGGTGACTGCCCCTCTCTCCCACTGCCCCCACCCCAGGAAAAGCAGGAGGTACATGGGCTCTCTGGAGAGAATGAACCAGTGGGGCCCTGGGCTTCAGGGCAGCTGAAGGTAGAGAGGGAGAGAAACTGCAGCTTCTTTCTCCTGGCTCTAGAGCACTGGCAGCCAGGTTCATGGTCCCCAGGCTGGAGGCTGCAGGGTTCTTCTTTGGGAGAACCGAGCAGCCTAAAAATTCTCTGGGCATTGAGGGATCTCAACACAATGGTTGTCTCTGCCACCTCCCCCTGCAGGGAAGATGCAAATCATTGAGTTTTAGAGAGCATTCAGTTGGTCTTTAAGTGCCTGTGCTCAAATATGAAGTAGCAAACCAGGATTGGAGGTAAGTCTCTTCCATGAAAGACAGAAGCCAAAATAAAGACATAAATGGTGGTGGGGAGGAAAACAGGTACAATACAGGGCATATAAAAATATAATTTATATAACTAGACTACTAATAATATAATAATATAACTTATTAAGAATGATCAGGGCTGGGGGCAGTGGCTGACGCCTGTAATCCCAACACTTTGGGAGGCTGAGGTGGGCGGATCACCTGAGGTCAGGAGTTCAAGACCAGCCTGGCCAACATGGTGAAACCCCGTCTCTACTAAAAATAGAAAAATTAGCCAGTGTGGTGGTGGGTGCCTGTAGTCCCGGCTACTCAGGAGCCTGAGACAGAAGAATCACTTGAACCTGGGAGGCAGAGGTTGCAGTGAGCAGAGATCGCGCCACTGCACTCCAGCCTGGG
>NW_012107586.1:4224278-4225664 GCF_000951045.1 Mandrillus leucophaeus | reverse complement strand
AAAAAAAAAAAAAAAAAAAGAGAGAGAGAGAGAACAATTAGGCCGGGCGTGGTGGCTCATGCCTGTAATTCCAGCACCTTGGGAGGCCAAGGCGGGTGGATCACTTGAGGTCAGGAGTTTGAGACCAGACTGGTCAACATGGTAAAACCCTGTCTCCACTAAAAATACAAAATTTAGCTGGGGTTGGTAGCAGGTGCCTGTAATCCCAGCTACTCCGTAGACCGAGGCAGGAGAATCACTTGAACCCAAGAGGCAGAGGTTATAGTGAGCTGAGATTGTGCCACTGCACTCCAGCCTAGGTGACAGGGCAAGACTCTGTCCCAAAAAAAAAAAAAAAAGATTAAGATTAATACACTATATTCAGGGAGCAGATTTTTTTTTTTTTTGAGATGGAGTTTCACTCTTGTTGCCCAGGTTGGAGTGCAATGGCACGACCTCGGCTCACCACAATCTCTGCCTCCCAGGTTCAAGCGATTCTCCTGTCTCAGCCTCCCTAGCAGCTGGGATTACAGGCATGTGCCACCATGCCCGGCTAACGTTGTATTTTTAGTAGAGATGGGGTTTCTCCACATTGGTCAGGCTGGTCTCGAACTACCGACCTCAGGTGCTCCACCCGCCTTGGCCTTCCAAAGTGCTGGGATTACAGGCGTGAGCCACTGCAGATTTTTCATTTAACACACAGGAGCAAAAAAGCATAAAAAGGGATATTCAAGCCAGGCGTGATGGTGTGTACCTCTAATCCCAGGTACACGGGAGGCTGAGGTGAGAGGCTTGCTCAAGCCCAGGAGTTGGAGTTCAGATTGAGTAACATAGTGAAATTCTATCTCATAAAAAGAGGGGAGTTGCGGGGGGAAGGATATTCAGAAAATAAAGCTCTTAGACTTTTAAAAAAATATAATCACAGAAATATAGCACATTCCAAAGAATGGGTACAACATAAAGTTGAGAAAATATACAAAGTAGAACAAAAAATGTAAGGAATGGAAAATAAGCAAAGTAGACTATCAGTCCAGGAGTTTCAAGATTTTATGAACAGGAGTGCCTAAAACAGAAACTAGATGGGAGGAAATTATTTTTTAAAAAGTGGAGGTTGGAAGTCAGGCACGGTGGCTTACTCGTGTAAGCTCAGCACTTTGGGAGGCTGAGGTGGGCGGATCACTTGAGGTCAGGAGTTCAAGACCAGCGTGGCCAACATGGTGAAACCCCGTCTCAACTAAAAATACAAAAATTAGTCAGGCTTGGTAGTGGGCACCTGTAATCCTAGCTACTCGGGAGGCTGAGGCAGGAGAATTGCTTGAACCCGGGAGGCGGAGGTTGCAGTGAACCAAGATCATGCCACTGCACTCCAGTCTGGGCGACAGAGCCAGACTCCATCTCAAAAAAAAA
>NW_012107586.1:4218508-4223888 GCF_000951045.1 Mandrillus leucophaeus | reverse complement strand
TGAGGCAGGAGAATGGCGTGAACCTGGGAGGCAGAGCTTGCAGTGAGCTGAGATCCAGCCACTGCACTCCAGCCTGGGCGACAGAGCGAGACTCCGTCTCCAAAAAAAAGAAAAAAAGAAAAAAAGAAAAACAGCTGGGCATGGTGGCTCATGCCTGTAATCCCAGCTACTTGGGAGACTAAGGCAGGAGATGCTTGAACCCAGAGGGCAGAGGTTGCAGTGAGTCAAGATCGCACCACTGCACTCCAGCCTGGGCGACAGAGGGAGACTCCATCTCAAAAACAAAACAAAACAAAACAAAACAGGCTGGGCATGGTGGCTCATGCCTGTAATCTCAGCATTTTGGGAGGCTGAGGTGGGTGGATTACCTGAGGTCAGGAGTTTGACACCAGCCTGGCCAACATGGTGAAACCCCTCTCTACTAAAAATACAAAAATTAGCTGGGCATGGTGACACGCGCCTGTAGTCCCAGCTACTCGGGAGGCTGAGGCAGGAGAATCACTTGAACCTGGGAGGCAGAGATTGCAGTGAGCCAAGATCACGCCACTGCACTCCAGCCTGGGCGACACAGCGAGACTCCCGTCTCAAAAACAAAAAAACAAAATGAAAAAAACCCTGCAATCTGAGGAGTTTGTCTGTTAAGATAAGGGAGGTGGCCAGGTGCGGTGGCTCACACCTGTAATCCCAGCACTTTGGGAGGCCAAGAGGGGCAGATCACGAGGTCAGGAGTTCGAGACCTGCTTAGCCAACATGGTGAAATCCTGTCTCTACTAAAAATACATAAATTAGCCAGGTGTGGTGGTGGGCACCTGTTATCCCAGCTACTCGGGAGGCTGAGGCAGGAGAATCTCTTGAAACCAGAAGGTGGAGGTTGCAGTGAGTCTAGATCGTGTCTCTGCATTCCAGCCTGGGCGACAAGAGCAAGACTCCATCTCAAAGAAAAAGAAAGAAAAGAGGAGAGGCTGCCTGGACCTTCTCCTGAACCCCACCTCCTATCATTTGTTTGGAATCTGTTTTCAAGGAACTTATTTGTGTTCTGTCTCTTCAAACTCGCTTTCTTGAGTCAGATTCGAGCTCTGTTCCTCAGTTTTACGTCCTGAGAAGCTTCCTGGCTGCTTTTGTTTTCCCTCAGCCAGAATTAGCCTCATCTTCAGGAAAGTTTAAGTGGTCCCTTAACATTAAAACCAAGGTCCTAGTGGCTTTGAATCTTTCATCACAGCCTCTAAGCCCTCTCCTGCCATGGGGCTAGCCACCTCTACCTTTCAGGGGCCTGTCGTTAGCTTGTCTGAGCTTAGTCTTGAAGAGTGACTCAGGATTGTCCAGGTGAGATGGACAGAAATGTGGTCCTTACTGAAAGATGCAAATACAAAGAGAGGAATGAGAAGGGAGGGTTATAAGTACCTGCTGTTCTGGTGTTGGAATATTCCATTAGCGGCAGGAAATAGGGAGAGATATGAAGTTGAACAGCCAGGTAATTTTTGTATTGTTTTGAAATGTGTGTGTATAAACATCTATATTCAGGTGGCAAAACTAGGGTTCAAACTCACCTCTTGCTTCCAAGTTTAGCAGTTTTTCCATATAACCAGAGGGTACTATCAGTTAGATCAGTGGTGATCCACCAGGGCAATTTTGCCTCCTGGGGATATTTGGGGCGTGGGGAAGCAGGAGGGGGGCATCTTTTGGCATTAAATGGGTGGCAAGCAAGCGAGGATGATACTAAACATTCTTTTTTTTTTTTTTTTGAGACGGAGTCTTGCTCTGTTGCCCAGGCTGGAGTGCAGTAGCGCAATCTCCGCTCACTGCAAGCTCTGCAGCCTCCCGAGTTCACGCCATGCTCCTGCCTTAGCCTCCGGAGAAGCTGGGGCTACCGGCGCCCACCTCCACGCCTGGCTAATTTTTTTGTATTTTTAGTAGAGATGGGGTTTCCCCGTTTTAGCTAGGATGGTCTCAATCTCCTGACCTCGTGATCCGCCCACCTTGGCCTCCCAAAGTGCTGGGATTACAGGCGTGAGCCACCATGCCCGGCCGATACTAAACATTCTATACAGCCTGGACAACATGGCGGGACCCAGGCTCTACAAAAATCTTAAAAATTAGAATGAATAAGACCTAGTATTTGCTAGCACAACAGAGTGACTATAGTCAAAAATAATTGAATTGTAAATTTAAAATAACTAAAAGAGTGTAATTGGATTGTTTGTAACACAAAGAATAAATGCTTGAGGAGATGGATACCCCCATTTGCCCTGGTGTCATTATTACTCATTGCATGCCTGTATCAAAATATCTCATGTACCCCATAAATATATACACCTACGATGTACCCACAACAATTAAAAATTAAAAAAAAAATTTTTTAAATTAGCTGAGAGTGGTGGCACATACCTGTAGTCCCCATATACTTGGGAGGCTGAAGTGGGAGGATTGCTTGAGCCCAGGAGGTTTAGACTACGGGTGAGCTGTGTTCATGCCACTGCACTCCAGCCTAGGCAACAAAGTGAGACCCTGTCTCCAAAAAACAAAACAAACAAACAAACAAACAAAAACAAACCCAAAACCAACCAACCAAAAAACATTCTACAATGAATAAAACAGTCAGCCCCACCTACCACCAAATACTTATCTGGTTCAAAAGTCAGTAGTACAGTCTTTGAGAAACCCTGATTTAGATGAAATCTAAAACTGGAGCTATTCTGAGTTCAAATCCCAGTGCCAGTAATTACCAGCGGTTAGAAATGGAAAGACCAGCGCACAGTGACTTCACTGGTATTTCAGTACTTACTTTACATAAAATGGTAATTTATTTTTAAAGCAAAATGTTCAGCATTAAAAACAAAATTGCTAAATACATTTGAAAGACAAATACTTATGTATGTATTTATATATAACTAAATGCAAAAATATGACTTAAACATAATTATTTTAGTATAAATCAACAGATAGAATAACATGTTGAAGTAAAAAATTAAACTCTAATAAAAATGAAAATGTAATCATAAATAATTGAAAATAAAATTATTTGCTCTTTTTATTTTTTTATTTTTTGAGATGGAGTCTCGCTCTGTCACCCAGGCTGGAGTGCAGTGGCACGATCTTCGCTGACTGCAACCCCTGCCTCCCGGGTTCAAGCCAGGTTCAAGAATTCTCCTGCCTCAGCCTTCTGAGTAGCTGGTATTACAAGCACGTGCCCCCTTGCTCGGCTAATTTTTGTATTTTTAGTACAGATGGGGTTTCACCATGTTGGTCAGGCTGGTCTCGAACTCCTAACCTCAAATGATCCACCCACCTCGGCCTCCCAAAGTGCTGGAATTACAGACGTGAGCCACCATGCCTGGCCTGCTTTTTTTAAGAATAGACATCTCTTAAAATATATAAAAGTGTTACTGTTAAGTTGCAAATGTATTTTTTGTGCAAATTTTGCTAGCTTCTAAAAAGCTGTTTCTGGTGTTATACTACTGAGGAGAATGGTAAAGAAATAGTTATAATTTAACTTCACATAGTTATTTGATTATTTCTCGTTTAAATAATCTCATCTCTTGTTTGGTAACTTTGAAGAGTTTTAATTTTTTTCCTTTTTTTTAAATAGCTCTCATGGTGCTGGATGAGATCTTTTTGAACAATTTTTTTTTGTTTCTTTTTTTTTTTTTTTTTGAGACAGAGTCTGGCTCTGTTGCCCAGGCTGGAGCGCAGTGGCCGGATCTCAGCTCACTGCAAGCCCCGCCTCCCGGGTTCACGCCATTCTCCTGCCTCAGCCTCCCGAGTAGCTGGGAATACAGGCGCCCGCCACCTCGCCCGGCTAATTTTTTTTGTATTTTAGTAGAGACGGGGTTTCACCGTGTTAGCCAGGATGGTCTCGATCTCCTGAACTCGTGATCCGCCCGTCTCGGCCTCCCAAAGTGCTGGGATTACAGGCTTGAGCCACCGCGCTCGGCCTTTTTTTGTTTGTTTGTTTCTTTGCATAGATGTGTTTTGTTTTTGTTTTTGTTTTAAATTCTGGTAAGCTCTAGTTTTTGCTTCAAAGGACATATTTTTGGTTCGAATCCATCTTCTTTTTTCAAGTATTATTTATTTATTTATGTATTTATTTTTTAGAGATCAGGTCTCGCTCTGTCACCCATTCTGGAGTGCAATAGCATGATCATGGCTCACTGCAGCCTCAAACTTCTGGGCTCAAGGGATCCTTCTGTCTCAGCCTCCCAAAGAGCTGGGATTACAGGCATGAGCCACCATGCAGAGCATTATATCCATCTTCTTCAATTTCATTGAATATAAATTGAGATTCTGATGCAGAAAACTCATTTAAAATTTAATGTCCTATTTCTAAGGTCTACTTGTTTAAAGAGTCTTTGAACTCTTTAATAGATTAACTATTGTTGTAACAGAAGCTTGTTTTGTCCATTGACATTTTTTTCTCCTTTTGAAGTCTGTGGAATGCAACAATGCTTTCCAAATAGGCTCTTGTGTGTTCAAATTTTTAATGCAGCTATACCTCATTTACAAATGATCTAGAAATCAGATTTCTTTTTTTAATGCTTAAATAATTATTTCATCTAGGGCCGGGGACAGTGGCTTACGCCTGTAATCCCAGCACTTTGAGAGGCCAAGACAGGCAGAGGTCAGGAGTTCAAGACCGGCCTGACCAATATAGTGAAACTTCGTCTCTACTAAAAAAAATACAAAAATTCGCCGGGCATGGTGGCACGCACCTGTAGTCCCAGCTACTCAGGAGGCTGAGGCAGAAGAATTGCTTGAACCCGGAAGGTGGAGGTAGCAGTGAGCCGAGATTGTGCCACTGCACTCCAGCCTGGGCAACAGAGTGAGACTCCATCTCAAAAATAAATAAATAAATAAAAGGAATTATTTCACCTCACCTAAATTTCTGTTTTGGTACTTTAAAATGCGAGGATATGTGGGAATACCAGAATTCTGAAAAATGGTATTGTGATCACAACCAGCTGCGTGACTCTGGCCAAGTCATTTTACCTCAATAAGCCTTCAGTTCCTCATCTATAAAATGGGGAAAAAAATCAGTTCCTACATCAATGTGGAGTGAAGATTAAATAAAATGATGCATGTAAAGCACTGAATTCTATGGCTAACATATACTCGATAATTAACAAACGTTTATGGTTTTTTTTGTTGTTGTTATGAGACAGGGTCTTGCTCTGTTGCCTAGGTTGGAGTGCAGTAGCTCAGTTACGGCTCACTGTTGCCTCAACCTCCTGGGTTCAAGCGGTCCTCCTGCCTCAGCTTCCAGAGTAGATGAGATCACAGGCACAAGTACCTCACGTGGTTAATTTTTTATTATATATATAATACAATTTTAATAAAAAATTAAAATAACATATAAATAACATATAATACAATATATAACATATAA